>NC_043711.1:94984280-94986926 GCF_006229205.1 Suricata suricatta | reverse complement strand
GCGCCTGGCTGCAGCGGTGCCGGGAGGCCAGGTTTGGGGACAGGTCAGAGACCTGGGAAATCCTCCCGCCGGGGCACTGAGGGGTTCTGGGTAAAACAGGGCAAGTCCTGTCAATGGGCGACAGGAGTGGAAAATTTGCCACCTGAGCTGATGCCGTGAAAGGGGTCCTGGGAACTTTTGAAGAGACTTTTAATTTTGAAATGAGAAAGTTGCAAGAATATGATGATGAACCCTAAAAATCCTCCACCTGGATTTACCAGCTGCTAACGTTTTGCCGTTTTCCTTATTCATTCATTCTTTCTTCTGGATCATTTCCCCCTGGATCGTTGGGAACGCATTGTAGACGTGATACTGCTTTACCCCTCAATGTTTGGGGGGTTCTCTTGTACCACCACACTGACACACCTGTTGACACAGATACAATCTAAACTCCATAAACCCGCGTTGTCCCAGTGAAGTCATTCACAGCAGTCTCCCCCCAGTCCCGAATCTAATTTGGCCGTTGTGTCTCTCTCCTCTCTTTGAATCTAAGAGATTCTGTCCTTGATCTTGATGTCCTTTGAGTAGAGTGTCCCCCCTTTGGGGTCAGCCTGGTGTTTCCCCGTGTGCAGACTCGGGGTGCATACTTTTGTCGGGAGCTGTGACGTGATGTTGGAACCTTCTGGGCACATCTTACCAGGTGACATGGGATGCTGATTAGTATTAACAATGGTTGATTTTTCTTTTAAGTTTATGTATTTATTTTGAGAGAGTGTGTTTGTGCATGCAGGGGAGGGGCAGAGAGAAGGAGAGAGAATCCCAAGCAGGCTCCACACTGTCAGCACAGATGCCCGGCTCCAACCCGTGGAGTGAGATCATGACCTGAGCGGAAATCAAGAGTCAGGCGCTTAATCGGCTGAGCCACCCAGGCGCCCCAACGATTGTTTTGTTGATTATTATTGCTATCATTTATCCGTGATGTTCACTTTGATCACTTGGCTAAGCTGAACAGAAGTTTTCCTGTAAATACCATCTCCCCCCCTTTTTTTTTTTAAGTTTATTATTTTGAGAGAGAGAGAAGGCAAGCAGGGGAGGGGCAGAGAGAGAGGGAAAATGAATCCCAAGCAGGCTCTAAGCTGTCAGGGCAGAGCCCAATGTGGGGCTTGAACCCGCCAACTGTGAGATCATGACCTGAGCTGAAGTCAGATGCTTAACCGACTGAGCCACCCAGGCGCCCCCATCTCCCTTTTTAATTAATCGTTAATTGGAGGCCTTATTTTCATGTCCCCTGCAGGAATACAGACTGGGCCTTAGGGAATTAGAACCAAGAATCCTGTGAGGGGAAACTTGGAGCGCGTCAAGGGGAATTAGAAAAAAAAATCCAACTTCTCTGTCAGAACTCGAGTAGGTTGGAAAAAGTAATCTGTGATGATATATAGCCTTGGGCCTGCCTTCACTTGCTTTGACTTTTTACTCATAACTGGGCAAGGACAAGGGGACCCAGGTGGATGGGCAGAGCCCAGCCCTAGCTCCGGAACTCGGTATCCTGTGGCCAGAGCAATTGCCAACACATGGAAAGTGGCAGAAGTCACGCCTATGAGCATCTTCCTGGGACTTTTTTGGGTGAGTAGGGAAAGAGTCTGTGTTAGTTTATGAGAGCTGCTGGCCTCGTGGCCGGATCAAGAGACAGCGGGGTCTAGCTGTAGGACACCGGGGCGTGGACAGCACGGGTGAGTGCCCACTGTATACAGGAGCCCCCCCCCCCCAGGATTGCTTCTCAGGGAGCCTGGGGGAGGAGCGCCCCTAGCGGTAGACACAGGGGTTTCCCCACACAGCCTTGCAAGCCTGCTCCTTCCTTCCTGACGCTTCTGTCAGTGAGAAGGTTACAGAGAGAGCCCAGGGTCAAGGGAAGCCAGGGACAGGGCTGAGACAGGCCAGGGTGCCGGCCTGAGACCCTCTCCAGGACTTTGTCCTGACCTCCATCTCCACCCTGAGTTGAAGACTCTGCCTCAGAAGCACCTTCTGCCGAGAGAGAGTGTAAGGTGAGGGTCTGTTCCTGCTGTGGTGACCGAGCCCAGGGAGGCGAGAGGACGCAGAGGGATATGGGACTCTTTGAAAGGTTCCCAGGGAACAGCCCATGGGGACCATGGGGAACCCATGCAGCCGAGAGGTTAATTCTGGATGTGGAAATCAGTGGGGCTTCAGGGGGAGGTGTCAAGTGAGGCAGTTGGTCATCGAACAGTATTTTGTCAAGAGAAAGGTGGAGTTGGGAGGGGGGCGGTACAGCCTGAGCAAAGGCCCAGAGGTGGCAAGAATGTGGGAGATTGAGGGCACCACGAGCTGGGCCAGTGGAGGAGAGGGGAGGCGGTGGGGATGGAAGGCCAGCAGGCTTGGATCAGGAATTCCAACACCTACTCAGGACTCTGGACATTTCTAGAAGGCCATGGGGAGCCACAGAAGGGAACAGAAGAGCAGGCCCAAGACCAGGACCTGTGAGAAGCCGAGGGTGAGAACTAGAGGGGCCTCACTAGCAGGGCCGGGCAGGTGCAGGGTCTCACCTGAGAGTGGGGGGCTCCTGACGTTATGTGCCCTGGGCCTCGCTTCACCTCAGTCCCCGGCCCTGCCAGAGACCAGGCCCTGACGAGGAGGCTTGAACTTCAGGACCGT
>NC_043711.1:94983150-94984180 GCF_006229205.1 Suricata suricatta | reverse complement strand
CAGTTGCCTGTGCTGTGGTGGCCAGGACAGGGAGAGGGAGGAAGGTTGGATTTGGGGCTCTAGGGTCAAGGGACCTCCTTTCTACTCAGAGGTGTGCCCTGAGTGGTGTCCATGTCACACAAGCTGTGTGACCTTAGGCAAGTCGCTTTACCTCTCTGTGCCTTGGTTTTCTCATCTGTGAAATGGGGATGAAAGCGTCACTCTAGAGAATGGTGAAGGAGATTAAAAGAGTTAACAGGAACGTTAACTGGGGGGCCTAGTTGGTTCAGCATCTGACTCTGGACTTCGGCTCAGGTTGTAATCCCAGGGTTGTGGAATCGAGCCCTGTGTCCGGCTTCATGCTGAGCTCTGGATCCTACTTAAAGTTCTCGGTCTCTCCCTCTCTCCCTCTGCCCTTCTCCTTGCCTCACGTGCTCTCTAACATAAATTATAAATATATATTAAGAAATAATAAAAATAAATGAGTTAACGTGTATAAAGCACTAGGCTTCTAGTCAGTGCTACAAAGTGTTGGCTATTGTAATTATTATTGTTATTGTTGATATTATTGTCACCACCATCTCCCTCCAGACCACACAGCAGTGAGTCCAGGCTCTGGAACTCCATGTACATGTGGAGTTTCACTCTTAAAACTGAGTGCATCATCCATGAATCTTGTTCTGAACTTAAGGGTCCCAGACCCTAATATCCAGGACCCCTGGACCCCTTCCTGGTGCTTCCAGGCTTCCCTGCATCACTGAGTTTCTGATCCTGACCGCAGTCTGCCTGTCTGGGCCCCTATCGGGGACCCTGCACTCAGCCCCATACTGCCCAGGATAGACCTACCAGCCCAGTGGGCTTGGCCACGGGGCCCGTGGCAACCTCTCCTCCTGCTCCAGCTGCCTGGGCAACCTCCCCTCCTGCTCCATCTGTCTGGGCAAACTTCCCTCCTGCTCCACCTGCCTGGACAACCTCCCCTCCTGCTCCACCTGCCTGGACAACCTTCCCTCCTGTTCCACCTGCCTGGGCAACCTCCCCTCCTGCTCCACAT
>NC_043711.1:94952004-94983050 GCF_006229205.1 Suricata suricatta | reverse complement strand
CAGTTGCCTGTGCTGTGGTGGCCAGGACAGGGAGAGGGAGGAAGGTTGGATTTGGGGCTCTAGGGTCAAGGGACCTCCTTTCTACTCAGAGGTGTGCCCTGAGTGGTGTCCATGTCACACAAGCTGTGTGACCTTAGGCAAGTCGCTTTACCTCTCTGTGCCTTGGTTTTCTCATCTGTGAAATGGGGCCTGTCCAAGCCCCCATCTTCACTCACCTTTGCCACTACAACAGACTTCTTGCTTGTTCTGACTTAAACAGGAAAAGGTTTTATGTTTCATCCTGGGCCAGGCAGCCTGTCACACACATCAAACAGAAGCACGTCAACATTTAAGATCATTTATTGAATCTGGAAAGCTGTTAACAGTAGTTGATTCAGGGGAGAAGTTAGAGACAATTGGTTTCCTATTATTTGCATTTCATTAAATCTGGGGAGAAATGAGCGTTGCTTTTCTATTTTTTAAAATTATGCTCGGGGGTGCCTGGGTGGCTCAGTTGGTTAAGTGTCCAACTCTTGATTTCGGCTCAGGTCATGATCTCACCGTTCGTGGGTTTGAACCCCACGTCAGGCTCTGTGCTGACACTGTGGAGCCTGCTTGGGATTCTCTCTCTCCTCCTTTCTCTGTTCCTCCCCCACTTGTGCACTGTCCCTCTCTCAAAATAAATAAATACTTTTAAAAAATTTAAACTTATGCTCAGGGGCTCCTGGGTGGCTCAGTTGGTTAAGCGTCCAATTTCGGCTCATGGATCTCACACATGGGATCAAGTTCTGTGTTGGGCTGTGAACTGACAGCATGGAGCCTGCTTGGGATTCTCTCCTTCCCTCTCCTTCTCTGCCCCTCCCTCCCATAATAAATAAATAAACTTTAAAAAACTAAAAAAATAAAAGTATGCTCAAAACATTGGTAAGACATGTAAATGGTAAAATATTCAATGGCACAAAAAGGTGTGTGGTGAAAATGAAGTCTTTTCCCCACCCTCCCCCCCAACTTTCCCAGCCCTCCCCCCACAGCAGCCCTGTGCCCAGTCGCTGGCGGGCTCCTCCAGAGAAAGTGTGCACATGCAAATGCACGCGGCCACAGATGCTCTTTACCCACAAATAGAAGCATGAGGTACCCACTACCTTACATCTTGCTTGTTTTCACATGACATACCTTGTTTTGTTTTTTAAAGTTTATTTTGAGAGAGAGAGAGAGAGAGAGAGAGACAGCGAGTGAGAGTGAGCATGCATGAGCAGGGGAAGGGCAGAGAGAGAAGGAGACAGAAAATTTCCAGGAGGCTCCATGCTGTCAGAGCAGAGCCCAACTCGGGGCTCAGTCCCACAAACTGTGAGATCATGACCTGAGCAGAAATCAAGAGTCAGATGCTTAACTGACTGAGCCACCAGGGTGCCCCTGCATATCTTGTTGACCTTAATTTGTCACATCTGCGGTGGCATCATCCCTTCTCACAGCCGTGTGGCTCCCATGGTGAGTCTGGCCCTTATCTTCGTTAGTCATTCCCTCACTGTCTAACCGTTAGGTTATTTCCAGCTGTTTGCTATTTCCAGTCTTTCTCCTTTAATGCCTTTGTGCGCATGTGTGTGAGTAGATCTGTGGGGAAAATCCCCGAAGTCTGATTTTTATGACAAATTTGTGCATTGTACATGGAGGCCCGTAGACTCAAATCGCACGTTGCAGAGGTTGTGCCAGTTTATTCTTCCACCAAGACCGAGGAGGGTTCCCGTTTCCCTCTAAGCTTGCCAACACTGTGTGTTACAAGCTTTTTGATTTTTTGTTACTCTAATAGATGAAAGCATGTATCTTAGGGTAGTTTAAACTTCTCTTTTTGCTTATTTTAATTATTTTTAAAGGAGTTTTTAAATGTTTTTAATTTATTTTGAGGTGGGGAGGGGCAGAGAGAGAATCCCAGACAGGCTTCGTCTGTACATTTAACCGAACGAGCCACCTGGGGCCCCTAAACCTCTCTTTAAAAAAATTTTTTTTAACATTTATTTATTTTTTGAGAGAGAGACACAGAGTATGAGCGGGGTAGGGTCAGAGAGAGAGAGGGAGACACAGAATCTGAAACAGGCTCCGGGCTCTGAGCTGTCAACACAGAGCCTGACGCGGGGCTTGAACCCACGAACCGTGAGATCACGCCCTGAGCTGAAGTCGGCTGCTCAATTAACTGAGCCGCCCAGGCACCCCTAAACTTCTCTTTTTAAACTGAGGGTGAAGCAGAGCACTTCTCAGTTGTGGAGTCAGACCTGTCATTATTAGATTGTGTCAGGAATTTCCACTGTGGGTTTTTTTTTATCTTATTCTATTTGGTTTATTTGGTTTTTCCCGTCATTCTTGACGCCCAGGCTGCTGACGCACGTCCCTGGGTGTATCTGTAAAACAAGTGGTGGTATTTTGTGCGTGCGCGCTTTTACTTTGCAGACCCCCTTCTCTTTCTTGCCTCTTTCACTCAACATTCTGTTTGCTCGATCTCTGCGTGTGGCCGTATGTGGCTGAGTCTCCCAGCCCATGGCCGAAAAGCCATTTATTTCTGCTTCCTTTCCAGCAAACCATTTGCTCATGTCCTTTGGGGCGGAACATTTTTCAGTCATGAGGAAACCTGGGCCGGAGCCCGTCCTCTCTGAAGTCGGGAGGACAGGCAGGGACCGGAGGGAGAGGATTTCAGCTGCTCCGTGACTAATGCACTCCCCTCACCCCACCCCCGCTCCCCACCACCCTGACCCGCTGCATTCTCCCCTCCCCACCCCAACCTGATGCATTCCTTCCCCCCTGCCCCCCACCACCCGACCTGCTGCCGCAGCCCCCAGATGGGCAGGCTGTGCCTGTCTGCATGCACAGCCCAGCAGGGCCTTGGGAGAGAGTGTGAGGGTTGTAGGGGGCGCTTGGAGAGTGGGCTCCAGGCCAGGCCCCCTCCCCTCTTTGAGCTGTCTAGACCTCAGGCCTTCTCCCTGGGGCTCTCACACAGCCCACACCCTGTCCGGGGACGTGAAGCCCAGATCCTTCCTGGAACGGGCAGAGCTCAGCGATAAGGGAGTGACACCTCCCGTGGCCATCCTGTGCAGGATGACAGCATAGGCCGCTCTGGCTGGTGCAGTGAGGCCGGAAGCTAAGTCAGAGCTCACTAACCTTTGGCATATTGGGTCCATCTGAGCCAAGGTCTCTGCCGGAGTCAGCTCAGGGTACTCTTGGGGTATCTGAATCTCCTCATGGCTTCCTTTCCTTCAGCCACCCCAGTATAATCCACCCACCCATCCCGGCACCAAATATTTCTTGAGCACCTACTAGGCACCTGGCACTGGGCGTAGTAGTAGGCCAGGGAGACAATGATCTGTGTGTTCCTGGAGCTCACGTGGGGGGTGCGTGTGTGTTATGTGAAGCCCCACCTCACAAGGTCCACATCCTAACCTCTGGAAGCTGAGGATGCCCTACGTTACATGGCAAAGGGATGAAAGATGCCAATCAACAGACCTTGAGCTGAGGAGACAATCCTGGACTAGCCAGTGAGCCCAGTGGGATCATAAAGTCCTTCTAAGTGCCTGAGGGCGGCAGCAGGGTGAGAGCCAGAGGGACGCAGCACAAGAGAGACCAGACTCGCCGCTGCGGGCCGTGAAGGTGGAGGATGGAGCTAAGGAAGGCAGGTGACTTGTAGCAGCGGAAAAGGAGAAGAAACAGACTTCCTCTCTGAATCTCCAGAGTGAGCTCAGTCCTGCCCCTTGCGTTTCGCCTAATGAGACCCAGCTTGAGCTTCTGATCACAACTATGAGATAATGAGTGTTGCGGTGTTGTAGGCTACCAAGTTGTAATGATTTGTTACAGCTGCAACAGGAAACCAATATGCAAACAAACAAGTGTAACATATAATATGTTAGATAATGAGAAGTCCCCGTGGGGAAAACTAAAGCCAGATGGGGGACAGGGGTGTTGGGATGGTTTGTAATTTTAAACAGGGTGAACAGGTTGGGAGGGCCTCACTGAGAAGGTCACATTTAACAGAGGCCTGAAGGAGGTGAGGACATGAGCCATATGGATGGTGGGGGAAAGTATACCAGGTGGAGGGGGGGGCAGCAAGTGCAAAGGCCCTGGAGTGGGGGCATGTCTGGACAGCGGTTGTGACTGGGGCAGGAGTGGGGGAGATGGAGAGAGGAGTCAGGGAGGTCGTAGGGGTCAAATGAGCTCTGGTGAGCTGGGGCTGGAGGGAGTGTCACACAACCAGATCCGTAAGGTGGTGCTGGGCCGGGGTCCCAGTTTCGGAAGCAGAGCCCACTTCTCCAAGCAGGAATTGCACCAGGATCTGTCCCTCTTCCCCAGCTCTGCTGAAGCGAGGAAGGAGTGTGCCCAGCCCCCACCCCAGATCTTGCTTCTTAGGCCAACCTGTTGCTTAGAATTTTTCTCTGGCTCTCAGTGCCTGACACGGATGGTCTAGGTGTGTGGGCAGAAATGCAGTCACCTTTCAACCCAGAGCGGCCAGGCCCGGGTGGAGAAGGCAGGGCTGCCTCCCTTGGGACTGTGGCCAAGCAGGCCAGCCTGTGCCCTGAGCCTGGGCACCTGGGCTGAGGCCTGGAGAGAAAGATGGCCATTTTCCCTCCCGCTCCTGTCCTCGGTGACCCTGGGTGGGTGGCTTGCCCTCTCTGGGCTTCCATCTCCAGATCTGAGCCGCAGCGGTTGGCCTTTTGGGAGTCTCAAACCAACAGTCTGCAACTACGTCCAGATCACAGATGTGTTTACATGTTTTGAATGAGTTGTCACCACTTAAAAGTTAGGAAACTTCTCGTAAAACCGTATTTATGGCTGCTCTGGAGAAATCAGAAGATCTGCCCAGTCCACTTGGTCATTTATGACTCTTGTCCTGTGGTGTCTGGACGATCGAGTTCACGGCCCTGGACTCTCGTGGCCCCTCCAGCTCCGAGTCCGTTCATTCACTAAGTAGCTAGTCCTTGAGTGTTACTATGTGTAGGACCTAAGAGCCAAGTCTGAGCCACAGTGGACTGATCCATTGACACTTGGCCAAAATTTATTGAATATTGACCATAGCCCGATACCAGGCCAAGGCCCTGAACCAGACAGACCAGGTCTTGCCTTCGTGGGCTGATGTTGTAGTTCCCAGACAGAGTTGGACTGCCGAAGCAGCGGCACCTGTTTCCTCTGTCTCTGTCTCTGACTCTCCTCTCCCCCATCTCTCCCCCTCTTTCTCACGCACGTGTGCCCTGAGCCCTTCAGCCAAAGTACCCCCATCCCAGTCACCCCTCCATTCTCTCCCACCCACCGAGTGCCTGACCCTGAGGCACAGGAGGGGACGACATGGACAAGGAGCCTGTCATCTGGAGCTGCTGGTCAAGTGGGGGGACAAACAGGGACCCACACAGTCCCCACACTGAGACGCCACTGTTGGGAGGAGGGAAGAAGGCCCAGAGGCTGTGGGAGCCCTGGGGTGGGGGTGGGGGACACCGCCCCTGGGGAGGGATTGAGGGTGGGCTTCCTGGGAAAGGCAGGGTCTGAGCTGCCCGAGCAGGGGGGAGGAGGGGAGGGGTTCCAGGCAGAGAGCACAGCCCGGGCAAAGTCCTGGAGGCCCAGAAGAGACGGTGGCCTCTCAGTCTGGGAGGGACCAGGGCACAGGCTGGGGTGAAGGGTTTTCCTGAGGTCCAGGGGGGTCCTGGGAGGCCTGAGGCCAGGAGGGACAGGACCCAGTGCACTGCCTCTCCGTCCACGGAGGTTCACCTCTCCTTCCTTGTCTCAGCCTCTCCCCTCTCCGCCCCCCAGCCCTATTTCTCTGCCCAGCTGACCCCCTGAGTCTTTCGATCTCTGACCAGCTCTGTCTCTCATCTCTTTTTCTCCGTCTCTGTCAGCCTCTACTCCCCCTCCCCCATCTGGTGATACAAGTTCTCCCTGCCCCCCTCCGCCCACCCCCCTACTTCTCCCCACTCCCGCCGGAAAGCTCCCAGAAGAAATGTTTTCGCCACCAGCACCTTTTGATGCTCCAGGAGCCCAGCCCCAGCCCCAGGCTCCCTGGCCTCAGTCCCTGGAGGGGAACCACAGGGTGGAGGGCTGTCTCTAGATCCCCACCCGTCCCTGGATGTCCTTGTCCCCGATGTCCCAGGAGAGGCATTTCCCCAGAAGGAGAGGGTTGAAGCAGGGATGAGGAGGGTCGGGGCCGAGAGAGGCCTGTCCGGTCCGTATTCTGTCCCTTACGCGCACAGTGCGGGCAGCTACTAGGCCCTCGGTGAAGCTTTGTTGAATGGGCGGGAGGCTGGGTGGTCCGGAGTTTATCTTGAGAACACTGACCTTAAAGGTAAATTACTGGGTCACATCTTGATCCCAACCTCAGAGTCACCCGGGCCATCTCCACCTCCCTCCCTGCTGGCCTCCCCCATCCGGGGGTCTCCAGGGGGAGGAGTGTCCTCGGTCGGAGACGTCTGTGTGCGTCAAGTTCAGAGATGGCCGTGCGATGCCCAGGCCCCCATGTGGGTTATAACCCCCACAATGCCTAGCACGGCGCCGCGGTGCCTATGACGCGCTGGGTAAACGGGACTGGGGCCGTGTCTCTGGTGCCCCAGGTGCCGCACAGTCAGGACCACAGCCCGCGGGAGGTGAGAGGGCTGCCCTACAGGGCAGGAGGCTCAAAGGAGGTCCCTGGCAGGGAGGGGCGGGGGGAGCCGATGTCCCTCACTCCCGGGTCGGTCAGTGTCTCGTCAGCCACATCTGTGGTCTCAGAGTGGCCTCAGCAGATCTGCTCTTTCACAAGAGGGAAGGAGGGAGAGTACGCAACCATAATGGCGTGGTATTTCTGGAGCATTTACTATATGCCAGACCTTTTTTTTTTTAACTTTTTTTAATGTTTTTTATTTATTTTTGATACTGAGAGAGACAGAGCATGAGAGGGGGAGGGTCAGAGAGAGAGGGAGACACAGAACCGGAAGCAGGCTCCAGGCTCTGAGCTAGGGGTCAGCACAGAGCCTGCCGCGGGGCTCAAACCCACGAACGTGAGATCTGACCTGAGCCGAAGCCGGAGGCTTAACCTAGACTGAGCCACCCAGGCGCCCCTCTTTTTTTCTTTTTTAATGTTTATTTTTGAGAGAGACACAGAGTGTGGGGGGGGGGGTGGCAGAGAGGAAGAGGGAGACACCGAATCCGAAGCAGGCTCCAGGCTCCAACGCGAGACTCGAACTCACGCACCATGAGATCATGACCTAAGCCGATGTTGGACGCTTAGCTGACTGAGCCACCCAGGCGCCCCTGTGCCAGACCTTCCAAGTATTATCTCATTTGTCCTTCCTGAATCAGCCAAGGTTCTGCCAAAGAAGCAGATCCAGGAGGGAGGGAGAGAGAGAAAGAGATTGACTCTAAGGACTTGGCTCATGTGGTGGTGGGTCTGGTTGGCATGTCCAAGGCCAGGCGGGTCATCAGGAAGGTCCGGCTGGAGATTCACGCAGGGGCAGATACAGATACTCCTGTCCACAGATGAGATTTCTTCTTCCTTCCGGAAACCTCAGTCCTACTCTGAAGGTCTTTCAACTGATTGGACCAGGCCCACCCAGATGATCCAGGATAATCTTCTCTACGTACAGTGAATGATTATAGATGTTAATGACAAAACACCTCCACGGCAGCCGCGTGTCCACGTTTGACTGACTGACTGGGCACCAGAGTCCAGAACCGACCGTCACACCCCCAGGAAGCCTAAAGGCTGGACTGATGATGGCCCCATGGAGGGCGGGAGAGCTGAGGCTCACGGAGGGAAGTGGCCTGGCCCTTGGCCCTGCAGCTCGTAGGGAAAGAACCAGGTGCACAGCAGGGCTGGCCACCTCCAGATCCTGGGCTCTATCCACCTCGCAGTTACTCCTGGCAGCCCTTCATCCCACAGCAGTGGGGCTGGGACCTGCTGGCTCATAGGTCAGAAATTAAATAGTCCACTTGAGGTCAGAGGTCACGCTGTCTATAGAATGGGGCGAGAACTCGGGATGTGAACTGGGTGGTTCGAATCCTGGCTTTACCTGCCGCCAGCTGTGTGGCCGGCCCCAGTGGGGGTCAGCTTCCTCCGCTGTAAAAGGGGGAGCCTTTTTCACAAAGTATCGTCTGACAGCACGGCCTTCCCTGAAGTGCGGAAGCCATCACAAGACTGACTAGCCGTCCACGGACTTGACTTTACTGACGGGGAGTCGTGCAGCAGGAGTGCCCGTCCTGTGTCAGTTCTTTGATGGGGGCGAGGGGAGAGCCGCAGATTGGAGCCCCCGCCCGCCCCCTCGTCTCGAACTGCGACACTTGCCAGTCTCCTTTTTAGCAAAAACAGGGGCGCCTGGGGGGCTCAGTCGGTGAAGCATCGACTTCGGCTCAGGTCATGATCTCGCAGTTTGTGGGTTTGAGCCCTGCATCGGGCTCTGTGCTGACAGAGCCTGGAACCTGTTTCGGATTCTGTGTCTCCCTCTCTCTCTGCCCCTCCCCCACTCATGCCTTCTCTTTCTCTTTCAAAAATAAAATAAACATTTACAAAAATTTTTTAAATAAAATAAACAAAAAAATTTTTTAATAAACATTAAAAAACAACAACAGAGTGCTCCTGGCTTAGCACCGGCAACAGCAAATGTCCAACACTTGATGATGCTGTTGGGTCTTTATGGAACTTCTTTGTGCCAGTGTTCTGCTATCTCGACAAAGTATTTGCTGATTCTCCCTACAGGGTGTTACTGTCAAGATGCCCTTCTGTAAGTTTGTTTGAATAAAGGAATTGATCTAAAGAAAAATGCTAAGAATAAGAAATAAGGCAAAACCATGAGAAAAAGAGCCCGGCATCAAGGGAGATGGGTTTGCTCAGCATTTGATAGGTGGCCGTCACACTTGTGATGATTCTCATTTGTTCATTCATCCATCCACTCACATGCCAATGAGCGTTTATTGAACATCTACTATGTGCCGGACGCTTGTTCATGTACCTGATCAAGCGATGAGATTCTTTTCTTAGGGGGCAGGCATGATAGTGGGAAACACCAATAACCATCCAGCAAATAATCAAACAGAATTATGTCATCAAGTCACAAGCTCAAAGAAGGCAGCGTGCCTGGGAAGAGCGGCACGGAAGGAGATTTGGAGAAAGGACCTTCTTTGGCTGGGGTGGTCAGAGGAGGCCTCTCTGGAGAGGTGATTTTGGAGCCAAGACTTGGTTAACAAGAGCCAGCAGGTCAAGGGGAGATGATGGGGAAGGCAGTCTAGGCAACAAGAAACAGCAAGTGCAAAGGCCCAGAGGCAGGGCCAAGCTTGACTGGTCAAGAAGCAGAAGAAAAGTTAGTATGGCTGGATCCTCGTGAGTCAGAGGGAAAGTAGGAGACGAAGTCAGGGGGGAGCAGGGACCAGACGTCCAGGGCCCCAAGAACCACTAGTGTTATTTTTATAGCACCATGGGGTCTCCATGAGGCCGGACGCCTGACAGCTGTCATCTAGACAGCTGAGGGTATCCGTCGGGTTTATTGCCCGAAGTTGGGAGGATTTGGGGAAGGAAGGAAGGGCTGGTCAGCTGCCTCCCAGACCCTGCAGTGGGATCCCCTGAAGGCTGGCACAGCCGCCGGGGAGCCAGGCCCACCCAGTCTGTAAAGAATTTAAAACCAGGCAACACATGGAAATATTTTTTCTTCTAAGAAATTAAAGTATTATACGGAGGCTGTAAAGTCCCCACTTTGGCCTGAGCCTTCCCCAGCCCCTTTCCTGCTTAATTTTTCTTCCAAGCAATTAGCACCATCTTATGCATTGAGGCCGTATTTATTTCTTGTCTATCTCTCCCGCAAGAATGTCAAGTCTACGAAGGCAGGGATTTTTGTTTGTTTTCCTCCCTGCTGCATCCCTGCCGGCACATAGTAGGTGTTTAACAAATATGAGTGAAATAGATGAACGCATGAAGTCAGTAATGAATGAAGACGCTCTATCCCCATCCCAGTCCTTCCCATCCCCCCCCCCAAGCGCACCTGATCTTCTCTCTTTGAAACTGTCCCTTCCGGATCTTATTCCAGTGGTTCTAAAACAAGGTGATTTTGTCCCCAGGGCACATCTGGCAACATCTGGTGACATCTTTGTTGTGTAGCCAGGAGACTGATACCACCAGCCCGTCACGGGTAGAGGCTGAGGCTGCTGGTAAACATTCTACAAGGAACAGAACGGTCCCCAGGATGGGGAACGGCCCTGCCTCGGTCTGGGCGGTCACACGAGGGTACGGATCTTTTCGGTGTGTTTTGTCACATATGTCATGCTGTGCTTGCTTATCTCTTACTAATAAACGTTGGGGATTTTTCAGGTCAGCACAGGCAAACTTGCCCACCCTTTTAACAGTGACCTTGCATTCCAGAGTACAAGGCGCCAGTGGTTTTCCTGGTCGGTCCCTCCTGAGTGACATTAGATTGTTTGCTGTTTTTTGATGATCACAAATGTTGCTTTAATATTTTGGGTGTTCATTTATGTGAGCTATAAATAATAATAATAATTGCTATTAATAATAATAGTTTATTATTATTATCTTGCTTCAGCCAGGTTGAGCAGGGATTTTGGCTCTGGCCACAAAAGCACCAGGGAACTCTGAAGAGAGATGAATAAGACTGTCTCCAAGATTCTTCTGGCTCGGACATTCCCTGAGTCCGTAAGTGGAACAGACGCCCTCCGGAGAGGGTACCCTGTCCGAGAAGGCAAGGGGGCTCACAGAGAGGCTTAGCAGAAGGGCAGGGCATGCCAGATGGCAGAGGGGCAGGGCTAAGGTCTAGAGGCGGGCACGTGCATGGCGGCTTTGGCCGAGGACACGAGGATTGCCTCTGGCGATGACTTCATGCTAAGGCCTGACTGTCCTAAACGGGATGCCCAGACCTGGGAGCGTCTTGGATAAGCAGAACCTCAGGCCCCATCCCAGATCTATGGAGTCAGAATTTGCTTTTGAATAAGACACCCAGGTGTTCCAGATGCACATGGAAGATGAAGAACTAGTCTTGCTCTAGAAACATCTAGGAAAACATTATTATCCTCCAAGAGGGAAAAGTGGATGGAAGCGCTGTTTCTCTCTGGTCTGCATCTCTCAAACACCTTTGGATGCTTTCACTGCGGTGGAATCATGAAGGAGGAAAAGAAGATGCAAGCACAGGTGCCCGTATGCCCGTGCACGCGTGCACACACGTACACAACACCAGAGGTGTCGTTCACCAATCCAGTGACAGCTAAGAGGCACGTATTTCTGGCACAAAGGCATTTCCTACGGAAACGGGTCACACTGCACACCGTCAGCCCACTGAGATCTGCAGGCCCTGGGGGTCACCCCAGCCTGGAGGGTAGAGGTGACACTTCAGATGCTTGAATGCCAGCAGTAAAACTGATAGCCCACGGCCTTGTGGTCGGGGAGAGGGCCCCATCTGATGGGAGCAGAGCCACAAGCCTGTCCCGTTGGGACCTTGCGCAGACTGCTCGGATCACCCAGAGACCCTTGGTGTAAGTCTGTCTCCTTTAAGGGCTCAGAGTCAGGCCTTTCATAGCGGCCATCTGTCATAAACAAAGTATTTTTGGGTCAAAACCCGTGGTTTCTTCTCTGGGCAAGACCTTTTGACTTAACTATCCCTTCACTCCAACTCCCCGCACCCCGCCCCTTGCTGAAAAACATCAAGACTGGGCAAAAAGAAACATGTCATTTTAGTCCACATTTCTTAAGAAAACAAAAACACATTTGAATTCCTCTCCTCCCTGAGGGAGGTGACTGTGTTGGCCCCGTGCCTGGCTCTGGGAGGCTCTGGATCTCAAGCTGAGGGGACGGACTAGGTATGGACATTTATTCCTGGTCTCCAATGACTTTCTCCTGACCTTTGACCTCCAGCCTTGACCTTTCCTGTTTCCCTGCATTCTGACTCCCCACATCCCCTGGACCCGTCTCTTAGCCTCCATCTGTCCACGCAGGAAGGAAAACAGAGTTCACGGTGTAAATACTTAGCTCAAAGGTCTTGGAGAGTGTTTGGGGGAGGCCCCTGGTTGTGGGGTTCGGCTATTCCAACGGTGCCATCTTGTGCCAGCCTGACTCTCCTCCACGCCCCTCTCCCTCAGCCCCACCATCCGGGGCAACCGGCAGTGGCACCTAGAGGAGGCTCGGTGGGGAGGTTGAGTCTGGCTCCGCTGCAATGGCTGCCATCCCGCCCCAAACCGCCCCAATAAACACACAATCCAGGGCAATGCGGCTGGCCTTAGTAGGCTGCCCCTTCAGACCAGACCGCTGGCCCCCAGCCCCTCCCATGTAGACCCTCCTGCCTCGCTCACAGCGGAGGTTAACATCCGGGGATCTGATGTGGAGTTTGAAACCTGCCGCTTCTTACTTGGCTGGACGGCCTCCAAACCTCTCGTTTCCTAAAATGAGGTCATTAATGCCAATGGTTCTCAACTGAGGGTGATTTTGCCCCCCTGGGGAACATTTGGAAAAGTCTGGAGACATTTTTGTGGGGGCTGGTGGGCAGAGGACTGGGACACTGCTAGACACCCCGCAGCGTACCCTCCCCCCCCACATGGCAGAGAACTATCCAGCACAGGTGTCCGCAGTGTTGGGGCTGAGAAACCCGTGGGTAAAAAGTGAGCCCCACATGGGGGGGTTGCTACGGCGACCAAGTTTGCCTAGCAGCTAATACAGGGTCTGGCAAGCGCTGAACACCCAGTCCTGCCAGTGTAGCTACTGTCATTGTCCTCTGTGCCGACCCCTGCCTTCTCTCCGGCCTCAGACCATCTTTCACAGTGCAGCGGGTACCTGTCCTTCCCATTTCTAGATTCCAACCACAGGCCTCTTGCCCAGACTCCCACAGCCGCCTCCTCACTGGGCTCCTGCCTCCATGCTTGCCCCACTCTGTCACCTCCCCCACACCTCCCCCACCGCGAGTCCCTAATAACCATGTTTTAGAGCGCTAAAAATGTTCTAGCTCTGCAGAGCACTTTATGTGTATTATGTTACTTAATTCTTGGAAGATCTGGGGGGCAAATTCTAAGATTGTCTCCATTTTAGAGGTGGACACACTGATGCTCAGTGTGGTCACTGGCCCAGGGTCACATAACAAGTAAGTGGGAGCGCTGGGATTTGAGACCACGTGTGGCCAAGTCCCGATCTCTTCCCGGGAACGGTACCCAGGATCTCTGCACTCAGAGAAGCACAGTGGGTGGGCTTCAGCGGCACCTCAGGGAGGGGACTGGCCTGTCGAAATAGAGGACCCATCTAGTGTGGACCCTGCGGGGGGACCAGCACACGCACCCCAGTCGAAAGGTCCCGAGTAGGGGGTTGGTGTTGGCACAATATCTATAGGAAAGAAGACAGACAAGACAGACAAGGTGGATGGTGGTCATACCACATTTTTAATGAGATAGTCACTGTCTTATATATCATGGGTGGTTACATTTTTTCTCCAATGATTACATAGTTCAAGGTCCTTGAAGTAAAGACATGTTCCAGAAAAAGTCATTCTTATCAGGACTGTAGTAAGTACAATCAAGTCATTACAAGAGAGGCATTCCCTAATAATAGTCTGGTTTTAGGCATAAGATAAGCCTGAAGAATTCTATGAGGAGATTCACATTCCTTAAGGCCCTTCATCAGTTATTCAAGGGTAAGATGCTCATCCATTAACAAGCAAATCTTTGGCCGAGGATTGTGTTCACTCGCAACAGCAGACAAAGAGCCAGAAAATAAAGTAAGGGAAGGTCACTGACTGACCCAAGTTGATTCAAAGCCTAAAAGTATATGCCTCTTTGCAAAGCAATGAGAAGATCATAGGATGAACAGAAGCCACATGTGCAGCCCAGGAGGTCAAATATTGTTTGAGGGTTTTTTTGCCTACTGGGCCCCAACAGGACCCAGGGCCCTGCACCCCGACAATCTCCTCTCGGCCCCCACCGGAGGGGATTCTGATGCCGGTGGTCTGTGCGCCACACTTGGCAAAAGACCCTCAGATCCTATTCCTCTTCTTAAAACCACCAGTGAGTCTGTTTTCCCTCAGAATTGAGTCTAAAGCCTTGGTCCCTCTTTTTCTCATTCACCCTAGGTTTTGAGTTTCTGTGCTGCCTGTCACCCATGGGCACTTGCACAGGCTGCAGCCCTGCCCTTTGCCTGAGTGGTTCCTGCAGGTGCTGGGCTGGGAGTTAGGACCTCTGGGTCTTTGCCTCATCTGGCAGCGGTCACACAGTGTAACTTTGGACGTGGCTTCACTCTTTTGAGCCCCCCGTTTCTCCACCTGAGCCACAAGGATTTGACCAAATACTGGCCATGGGAGCAAAGACGGCCAGCACGGGCTCTCACCACTGGAGCCGGGCATCTGGGCCGCCCCCCTTGGTTGTGGGTCAGTGGCCCGTTTTCCTGGCAGATGCTATGTGTTCATGACGTTGCACACAGGCTGCAGAAAGTCAAGCTGCAGCGCCTTGATTGAGCCTGCTTTGGCCACATCAGTGTTTCCCCACCTTATCTCCAATCTACTTGCTCATATTTAGACATTTGGTCTTAAGTCTAAAAATCTGGTGACTCAGAGAGAAAGCAGCTGTGGCTGGCCCCTGGTCCCGAAGCCTTCCAACCCTGGACACACCCTTCCAGACAGAGAACTGTACTATTTCCACCAGCAGCTCTTCACGGAGGACGGAGGAAACCGAGGCCCAGAGAGGAAGACCAATTTCCCTAAAGTCGCACAGCCAGCCAGTGGCACGCGTGCACGAAATATTTACTGAGCACCTACTACGTGCAAGCCCCCGTGGCAGCTGCTGGGAAGACGGCGGTGAACAGGACAGACAAGGGCACCGTCCTTGTGGGAATTTTAGCCGGAGCCAAAGACTCTTGAGCAGATTAAAAGCTAACACAAACAAAGCTGTTGCTCTGTGCTGGTCACCCTTTCAAGTGCTTTATGAGATTATTTTATTTAACCCTCGTGATAGCCCACAGTAAGGAAACTGAGGCACGGTGAGGTTAAGACACTTGCCCAAGGTCACACAGCTAGTGGAGCGGGGTACATAGAGGGCTCCAAGATACCACGTCACAATCCCTGGAACCGTGAGTGTCACCGTACATGGTGGTCCTTGCAGACATGACCGAGTGAAGGGTTGTGAGGCGAGATGAACTTGGATCGTCCAGCTGGCCTCTAAATGCCTCCACACCCATCATCGTAAAAGGGAGTGAGACAGACACACAGCCGAGAAGGCACCGGGGAGACGGAGACAGGGGTGGTGTCGGAGGGATTTGAGGACCTCATGCACCTGCACCTGCTTAGTGCAGAGGGGACGCTCACTACGTGGCACTCGGGAACACTTGTCCCTGAACCACCCAGGTAAAGCCCGCCTGACCTGATTACACAGTTTAAATTATTGTCCTGGCTTAAGGCTTTGTATTTCTTCCCACGTGAAGGCTCGTGACAAGATCAGGCCAGGGATCCAAGCAGATCCATGCCAGATGCTGGTTACATGTGTCCCCCAAAGGCAACTGAGGCCCAGAGAGGTTAAGTGACTTGCCTGAGGTCACACACTAAGTGGCAGAGCCGGGATTTAAAGCCGGGTCCTCTGGCTCCATAATATCCCTCCCTCCCAATCATCGCACTAGATGACCCGTAAGGAAATATAAAAGGCTATTCTCTTTGCATCTCCAAATTCGAAGTAAGGAACTTTCCATTAGTGCAACGCTAGGAGTGCGAGCCCTGGGAGGAGGGCCTCAGTCTCTGTGGGCCCGAAGGGGCGTTCCAGGACTTCCCACGCAGGCTGTCCCGAGGCTGCCTCCAACCTGGACAGATTTTGTTTGATCCCTGCAGTACTTTCCATCTTGGAAAAAGAAGCCTTCCTCTCCGCACCCCCCCCCCCTTCTCTTACAAAGCACAGGGCTAGAGCCCAGGGGCAAGGCTGAGCCCAGGGGCAAGGCTGATCGCTGCAGGAGGAGAGAGCCGAGGAGGCCCAGCCCCCGGAACACAGGGCAGTCTGGGGTGGTTTCCTGCGCCCAGGAAGCCTCGTCTGGGTCAGGCACACATCCCCAGAAGCCAGCCATTCATTCCGGCCAGAAGTACAAAGCCGCCTTATCCCGCTGACAGCCTGGAGCCCTGAGGGGAAAGAGAGCAAAGGGTCTCTCCTCGGAGCCCAGACTCCACCATCCCAGGGCGCTGGGGCCTTGCTGATTCCCATGTCTGGGGGCTTCCCTTTCCTCATCAGTAAAGTGGGAGCACGGCCATCCCTGCCCAACATCCGGCTTCCCACTCCGCTTCCGGGTCCTCCTTCCGGATCTACTCCTCCTGCCTTATGGCTGTCCATCAAGTCAGGAATTAGTGCTAAGATGGGGAGCAGTGGGTGCCCTGAAGACCTGGCCCTTTGGTTCCTGCTCCCCACGGTCCTGGTTCCTACTGCCGGTGTCCCTGGAGCTGACCTGTTACTGTCCTTTCCAAGTCCCAGCTGGTCAACTTCTCCTTCCATAACCCTCTTTTCTCCTCTTTTTTTGCTGAAATTATCCAGGGTTGGCTTCTGCTGCCTAGCACCCAGGAACTCGGCCTGATGCCAGGGGACCGCTGTTGCTTCTACAGTGGGTGTGAGGACCACACCATACACGCGCGCGTAAAGTGTCAACTGCCACCAGACATGAGGCGTTACTGAGGCATCGGCACATAGATCTTAGTAACTTGGACCCTGGAATCAGAATTTGATTCCCGGGTTTACTCCTTTCTTGCTGTGTGACCTTGGGCTACTTATGTGCCCCTGTCTTGAGCACCAGATATGGAAAATATATTTTCATCTGCTGTTTCATGCAGTCGTCACAAGTGACAGAAACCCAACCGGACCTGGCTTAAGCAAAGAAGGATCGAATGGGTCCCCAAGTAGGGGGCATCCTGGGGAATGGCTGGATCCGGAGGACCAGATTACGCCTAAAGAAATCAGGTTTTCTCCATCTCTTGGCTCGATTTCCCTGTGAGTTGGTTTCGTTTTCCAGGCAGACTCCCTTCAGGTAGAGAAAGCACATGGTCCCAGTGTCCTGCCACCTGAGACATCCTCCTGGTCACCAAGGAAGTGAGGGAACCAGCTCTAGATCTCTCTTCCCCTTCTGTGTGTCTTTTATCAATGGAGGATGGTTGGAAGGCTGTGCTAAGGATGCTAACTATGGGATAAGTATGTGATAAGAGGCTACGTTTATCCAATGCTTCCAAAACTTCCAGATACGAACTCTTTCATCCTCCCAACCCCTCTATGATATAGGTTCTGGGACGTTCCTTATTTGACACATGGGGAAAACGGGGCACAGAGAGGTTAAGAAACTTGCCCGGGACCACGCAGCTTTTACAGGGAGTGCCAGGCTTTGAGTCCACTCAGTCTGGCTCTGGAGCTCAAGCTTCTACACTGCAGCCCCGCTGTGGAAGCAGAATCGTGGACATTTGGGCTACGTGATGGCCCTTGCATCAGAATTTGGAGCTGTGGACCCCAGGCATGGCTGAACAGCCCCCACAAAGGCTTTCTAAATTTCAAAAGAGCAGTGGACTTTTTTTTCAATGTGATCTTATATGAGTGTAAAACAGACCAATGAACTGATGCATATGGATGTGGGGCTGAAGAGTCATTGCCCGCCTTGTTTGGCTGCCCCCACTCTCCCTCCCTTCCTGGAGGTTCCAGAAGCCAGAGCCCCCAAGGACCAGTTTGGAAACTATAAGATCTCACAATTTCTAAGGACTTTGTTATGATTAGACATCTTCTCTGAAGGTTTGGAAAAGAAAGTCGACCCCTGACGAACTTCCGCCTGCGAGTGTGTGTCTTTGTCTCAGTTCCCAGCCCATCTTAGAGCCCAACGTTGAAAAACCCAGAAATACTTATCATCCAAAATATTGAAAAATATATATTAGTTTTTAACATACAAAGTACAAAAGTTAACTTTTAAAAATTTTAAAGCAAATGATGGGGGGCCTGGGTGGGTCGGTCAGTTAAGCGTCCGACTTTAGCTCAGGTCATGATCTCACAGTTTGTGAGCCTGAGCCCCGTGTCAGGCTCTGTGCTGACAGCTCAGAGCTCAGAGCCTGGAGTCTGGTTTGGATTCTGTGTCTCCTTCCCTCTCTGCCCCTCCCCCACTCATGCTCTGTCTCTGTCTCTGTCTCTCTCTCTTTTTCAAAAATAAATCAACATGAAAAAAATTTTTTTAAATTCTGAAACAATTAAAAAAAAAATCTTCATTATTTCTGCATTCCCTTAACCGAACTAGTTCATGGCAGAAAAAGTAAAAAATAGAGAAAAACAAAATAATAATAATACTCATCTTTCACTCAGAGATGTCCACTGGACACATATATGGCCTTTTATTCCAGACTTACATCTATCCAACAAGTCTGGAAGCAAATAGATATAACTACATGGGTTTGCCTATTTCTTTTTGAGAAAATGAATTCATATTATATCATACATATTCCTTTCATTTCTTTTTCTTTTTTAAATGTTTTTATTTATTGTTGAGAGAGTGAGACAGTGTGAGCAAGGGAGGGTCATAGAGAGAGGGAGACACAGAATCTGACGCAGACTCTAGGCTCTGAGTTAGCTGTCAGCACAGAGCCTGATGCGGGGCTTGAACTCATGAACTGCGAGATCATGACCTGAGCCAAAGTCAGATGCTTAACCAACTGAGCCACCTAGGCACCCCTATTCCTTTTATTTCATAGCATACACTGTACCACGTTTTATTTCGTTTTTACACAACACTTGTAATGGTCACCACATGATGAAAGAGACCATACAAAGGCCACCCCAACCTAGTAATCCAGCTGCCACATCACTGAAACCATATGAGAGTCCCCAAGCAGGAGCAGCAGAGAAACCATCCCGTTGAACCAGGCCAACCCAGAGAATCTTGAGTTATAAGAAATGGCCATTAATTAGAACCGCTAAACCTTCAGGAGGTGTGTCATCCAACAATATGTGATCAAAGCATTGGTCTTATTCTTATTGATTTCTAGGAGCTCTTTACATATTATAAAACATGTTATATAATATTGATATTTTTTGTCTGTTGTGAATATTTTTTCCCAGTTTATAATTTGTTATGATAACTTTGGCCAGACATAGTTTTTTATTTTTGTGTAGCCAAATATGTCGATTTTTTTCTTTTATGGCTAGAAAGTTATTTCTCACTATAAACAAGATATTCTTTCATGTGTTACCCTAGTATGTTAAATGTTTTGATTCAATAGCATTTTATTTTAGTGTAGGTGTGAAGCATGCATCTTTCATTAATTTAGTCCTGACAACTATTCAGTTATCCAACATCGTTAATAGCTCACCACTGATTTGAGATGTTATTGATGCCCAAAAGTTCTCTTGAAAGTAACTTAAAAAATAATTTCATTAATGGATCTTCAATTTGAGTAGGGATGTGTAGGGAAGACTGTGCTCTACATAACGTCATCTGGGCTGGGTCCACCAAGGACTTGGGGGAGCCACTTCCCAGTGACTCACTAACATGGCAGGCAAGTTGGTGGTGGCTGTTGGCTAGGAGTTCAGCTGGAATTAAAGATTTGGGGACCTGATTCGTCTCCACCCAGGCCTCTCCATGTGCCCCGGGCTTCCTCACAGCCCGGTGGCTGGGATCTGAAGGCAGGCATCTCCACATGGAGGGAGAAAGCCCGCAGAGTCAGCATTGCCTTTATGACAAAGTCTCTGGGGTGAAATGGCATCAGTCACAGAGGCGTGCCCAGGTTCAAGGGAGGAGCAAGGTCTGGAAGAGTATGTGGGACAAGAATTATCATTGTGGCTGTTTTTAGAAAATGCAACCTGCCGCGTTAACTTTGTCATATACTAAATTCCTAAGCAGATTTGGATCTATTTCTGGTTTTGTTCCTTTAATCTGTCTGTTGCCATTTACCAGGACCACAACGTCTTCATTATTGAGAATTTATAATATGGTCTAATATCCGGCAGAGCTCCTCTCCCTCACTGCTCCTCTGCCAGAGACCTCTTGGATATTTTTGCTTGTCTTTATTCTTTTTTTTTTTGTATTATTAATTTTTAAATTAGCTTGTCTGCTTGAGAAGCTTCTGGTACTTTTTTTTTTTAAAGTTTTGTTTATTTTTGAGAGAGAGAGAGAGAGAGACAGAGGTAGAGTGTGAGTAGGAGAGGAGCAGACACACACACACACACACACACACACACACACCCGCACAGAATCTGAAGCAGGCTCCAGGCTCTGAGCTGTCAGCACAGAGCGAGATGTGGGGCTTGAACTCATGAACCCTGAGATCATGACCTGAGCTGAAGTCGGATGCTTAACTGACTGAGCCACCCAGGTGCCCCTCTTCTGGTACTTTTATTGTGATAATATTGAAGTTACAATGTAATTTAAGGAAAATGGACACGGCTTTAATGACGAAACTTCCCACCCAAATCATGGTATACCTTTGTTCAAGTATTTGAAATGTATAATAAGTACATTTATTCAAGGGTTTTTTTGTGTGTCCTTCAATAGTGATTTCAAGTTTTTTTCATGTAGGTCTTACCCATCTTTTGTTAAATTTATTCCTAGGTTCTTATTTGATCTTGATTTTGTTATTGTAAGTGGGAATTTTTCTTTCACTATATCTTCCACTTGCTGGTTGTTCGAGTATAGGAAGGCTACGGGTCGATGCGTGCTACCTTGGTATCCTGGGTTCCCTGCACGTGGGATGGTTACATACACGTGATACTGGCAGTTTTACCTTCGCCCATTCAATTTTTATGCCTTTCTATCCCTTTTGCCATTTAACTTGGCACTAACTAGTTTTATCTTAAATATCCACTTCTGTGTTAAACTATAGCAGTGAAAATAGACATGTTTTTGTCTGGTCCTTTGGTGGACATGCCTCTAGGTTTTCTCCAACAAGCATGATGTACTCAGATGTATTTTATTGTTAAAGAGGCACATATCGGGGCGCCTGGGTGGCTCAGTTGGTTAAGCCTCCGACTTCGGCTCAGGTCAGATCTCACGTTCGTGGGTTCGAGCCCCGCGTCAGGCTCTGTGCTGACAGCCAGCTCAGAGCCTGGAGCCTGCTTCTAGTTCTGTGTCTCCTTCTCTCTTTAAAAAAAAAAAAAAAAAAAAAAAGAGGCACATATCTATTTCCTAGTTTACTCAGTATTACATGTGTATGTGTTTTCATCAAGAATGGATGTTGAATTTTCTCACGTCTTTTTAGCGACTAAAAAGAATCATAATATCATAAATTACATTAACAGATTTCCGAATACTGAAGCTTTGCATTCCTAGATTAAAAACCACTTGGTCACAGTGTATTCTTTTCTTCTTTTTAGACTTTATTGTTAAGTAGTCTGTACACCCAGAGTGGGGCTTGAACTCAGAACCCCGAGATCAAGAGGCACGCCCTCCTCTGACTGAGCCAGCCTGGTGCCCCATGATATACTGCTTTTTGTAATTTATTTTTTATCATTTAAATAATTTATATATTAAAGTATATGATATTTATATATTTATAATGTAATAATTTTTATAATTATGTTTATTGTGCTTCTGGTTCTGTTTGCTCACATGTTATTTAGGATTTTGTATGGACAGTTAAAGTGAAGTTGTTACTTTCTTTGTGCCTGCGCAGGTTTCAGTATCAACCCCACGTTTGCTACATAAAAATGATTTCAAAGTTTTCTTTCTTTGTCTATGCTCTGAAATAACTTAAATACTTTTGGATGGTTTACTCTTTTTTTTTTTTTAATTTTTTCAGGGGCACCCGGGTGACTCAGTTGGTTAAGCATCCAGCTTCAGCTCAGGTCATGATCTCACGGTTCGTGGGTTTGAGCCCCGCATCGGGCTTTGTGCTGACAGCTAGCTCAGAGCCTGGAGCCTGCTTCAGGTTCTGTATCTCCCTCTCTCTTTGACACTCCCCTGTTCACACTGTCTCTCTCTGTCTCTCAAAAATAAATAAGACACATTAAATTTTTTTTTAATTTTTTCAATATTTACTTATTTTTGAGAGACAGAGAGTGAGTAGGGAAAAGGCAGAGAGAGAGACACACACACACACACACACAGAGACAGAGACAGAGACAGAGTGTGAGACACAGAATCCAAAGCAGGCTCCAGGCTATGAGCTGTCAGCACAGAGCCCAACACAGGGCTTGAACTCACGAACCTTGAGATCATGACCTGAGCCGAAATTGGATGCTTAACCAATTGAGCCACCCAGATGCCCCTGGATGGTTAATCTTTAAAAGTTTCTTAGGATTTCCCCTTGAGGGTGGCTTATTTTTTTCTTTGGTGGGGGGATGCAGATCTGCTATAACTTTCTCTATTTCTCCTGTGGTATTTACCCTCATCCTGATGCAGCTGCAACAGCTGGGAACTTTACAGAATTGAGAGTCTTGGACAAAACCCCAGAACTGGAATCTGAATTCTTGTAAGGTCTTCATGCGGTCTGTGTGTTCATGAGAAAAACATGTGTGTGGAACCCAGTCTGTTTTTTCCTCTGTTCTGAAGCCAAATATGATAAATTATATTTTACTGGAGAATTCTTTTCATTTAGATTTTCAATTTTTTTTAATTAAAAAAAATTTTTTAATGTTTATTATTGAGACAGTGAGAAACAGAGCACAAGTAGGGGAGGGGCAGAGAGAGAGGGAGACACAGAACCGGAAGCAGGCTCCAGGCTCTGAGCTGTCAGCACAGAACCCGATGCGGGGCTCGAACCCACGAACCGTGAGATCATGACCTGAGCTGAAGTCGATGCTTAACCGACGGGGCAACTCAGGTGCCCCAAGATTTTCAATTTTAATTATAGAGAGGTAAACCAAGTAGACCCTTGGGATCCTTTTCATTTTCTTTTTCTGTGGCTACTTCTCCCTTTATCGTCTCTTATTATACATACTTACACTGCCTCCAGTTTTTTCTGGATTGTATTAACTAGTGTTTATCTGTTTTACCATTGATGACCCCTCTCTGCTATCATCAAAAGGACCAGCTTTGGGCATCTATTTATCAGTCTTCCTTTCTCCCCACTGTTTTATTTATTTACTTACTTATTTTTATTTTTTTAATGTTTTATTTATTTTTGAGACAGAGAGAGACAGAGCATGAGAGAGGGAGAGGCAGAGAGAGAAGGAGACACAGAACCAGAAGCAGGCTCCAGGCTCTGAGCTAGTTGTCAGCACAGAGCCTGATGTGGGCTCGAACCCACGAACGTAAGATCTGTCCTGAGCCAAAGCCGGAGGCTTAACCGACTGAGCCACCAGGCGCCCCAACTTACTTATTTTTAAAGATTTTTAAAAATTAGTTTCTTAGGCTCTCTATTCTATTCTATTCTATTCTATTCTATTCTATTCTATTCTATTTTTAGAGAAAAAGAACGCAGGGGCCAGGGAGAGGGGCAGAGGGAAAGGAAGAGAGAATTTGAAGCCCAAAGCAGGGCTCGATGTGGGGTTCACCCGATCTCATGATCATGAGATCATGACCTGAACCTAAATCAAGAGTCGGGTGCCTACCCCACTGAGCCACCAGGGTGCACCTCCCTCTCCTTATTTCTGTCATCTGTTCCTCATTGCATTTTCCAGAAGGTCTGTCCTGCTTCATGTTTCTTACAAGTTTGTTTCACTGTCTGGGATTTTTCTCCTTCTCTTTCTTTCCCAAGCTCTACTGGTTTATGATCATTACTTTCTGTGGATCGTCTCCTTTCTGAGCTCTTCAATTATTCCTGCTTTATTGTTTTCCTTCCTAGAAGTAATTGCTCATTTCAATTTTTTTTAATTCATGCCAAAATTATTTGGATGCAGTTTTCATCCTGGGCTGACAGTTTTCATCTGTTGGTAGATTTTATGCTCTTTTCTCCACAGGGTTTTATTACTGTCTTTGTATCACAGCTTTAACATTCATTTTGTAAAACTTGCAACTGGAAGGGCTTGATTTTCCCGGGGCACCTCTCTGCTACCGGTCCCATAGGGGTGGGGAAGAAGGAGGTAGTCACCTGGCTTTAGAAATGAAGGTTCTTGGGGCGCCCTGGGTGGCTCAGTCGCTTAAGTGGCCGACTTTGACTCAGGTCATGATCTCATGGTTCATAAGTTTGAGCCCCGCATCAGGTTTTGGGCTGACAGCTCAGAGCCTGGAGCCTGTTTTGGATTCTGAGTCTCCCTCTCTCTCTGCCCCTCCCTTGTTCGCACTCTGTCTCTCTCTGTCTCAAAAATAAATAAACATTAAAAAAAAAAAAGAACTGAAGTTTCTCGGTCACCGCCAGAGATGGCCAGCTTCCTGCACGTTTTCTCTCTGAGTCTTTGTTATATTTTGTTTCTCTGAGCCAGACTGGATCCAAGAGGGCTTCTGCTGCCAACACTACTCACCGCGGGTCCTATGCTCACTTTTATAAAGCAGGATAGCTTTTTACCTCAGAGCAAGTGCTCATCGCCAGAAAGTATATTTTTGCTGCGGCTTTCCGAGATTTGCCACCACTGAGCCCACTCGCAGCATCCTGAGTGGTCCGCCCGGCTTCACAGCTGCCCTTGGAAAACTGCACGCACACCATGCAGTTTATGGATTATATCCTTCTCCCGGTTGTGCTAAAAATAGAGTTTGTGAGGTGGTGGTTGTTGTTGTGAGTTTTTGGGTTTTTTGTTTTTGTTTTTGTTTTTTTTGGCTTGTTTTTAGCTCTCCTTGATGCTTTGGTACAATTTCAAGAAGGGGAAACTCCTGCCGTTTGCAGCCATGGTTCCCGCCCCCGTTATCTTGCTGGGTTCTCTCTCTCTCTCTCTCTCTCTCTTTTTTAATTTTCTTTCTTCTTTATTAATTAAACAGTTTATTACCAAGTTGGTTTCCATATAACACCCCGTGCTCTTCCACACAAGTGCCCTTCTCCATGACCATCTCCTTTGAGACATAACCAAACAGGTCTGAGTGCCTCCCCGTTTTTCCCCAGGAGAAGATAGAGGTGGTCAGGCGGGCCGGGTGGCCGGCGTTGGGAGTCTGCCCAGGCATCGGATCCACACGGGCGTGTTTTCCCCTCGACCCGAGTGACAGGCTGGATGCGAGGAGTCGCGGAGCCTGAGGTCTGGTGGCATCATTTTTTCCACTCCAAAGTGCCAAGGCAGCTGGTTGGGAGCCATGGCCGCTGCCTGTACCTGTGTCCCGGAGAAGTCACAGGAGGGGGGGCTTGCTGGAGCCCCCTGCCGCCAGCGCCCAGCCCCCACCCCTCTGGCAGAGAGCCTGTGCGGCAGGACGAGACCCCTGAGAAGGAGCCTGGGGAAGCCGCCCGCTCAGCTCAGCCCTGTTCGTCTCCGGGTGGCTGCCCCCGGCCTCCGGGCACTGTGCCAGCTACATTCCCTGCATAGTCGGGGCTCGCCCGGGGGAGGATCGTGGAGACAGCCTCACTGCAGCTGAAACCTTGTGCATTAGAGAACCTCCGATCTCCTGGCCCGCGGATGTGCCCCCTCATGGAAACAGTCAGCAGCAAGGCCTGGACGTCAGAAAACAGGTCCCCTTCTCCATCCCTCTGCGTCGGATCCAGACGTGTTTTTCCTACTCCTGTACGAAAATGACCAAATAGGGGAGGTTGGCCTTCTTTCCTACTTCCTCCAAAATTCCTGATCAAGAGGCTAACGCAGTGCTGCTAAGTAAATCCTCAGCGAGTGCGGAAAGAATTACACTTCGTCCCTTTTATTAAGCACTTACTGTATGTGTTAGATGCGTGCTCTTCTGGAGTCCTTCCAACCACCCTGGGAAGGGGGCCCCGTCATTGTCCCCTGTAGAGACGAGAAAAACCAAGGTTCCAAGCACAAACAGGAGCCTATTCCGTGTCCCATAGAAGCGACATCGAACCAAACTGACTCAGAAAAGTTCAGAGATAAGGTACACATTTAGTCTGTTTTTGCTGGTAACAAAAACCTCAGCATCTCCGTGATTTATAAGAACACGTCTTCATTTTTCTTACTCATAAGTCCGGTGAGCTGGGAAAGTCCTGCTTCAGGCTGAGTTCAGCTTTGCTCCGTATGTCATGACTAATGGCAGAAACCAAGAAGGTCAACGGAACTTTCTTGAAATCTGTACTCAGAACTGGTGCACCCTCCCTCCTTCACCTTCAACTGGTGAAAGCACGTCACATGCCCGAGGCCACCATCACTGGTCAGGAGACATTCTCTGCCCACAGCGGGAGACACTGTGGGGTTTGGGAGAAGGTGTGAGTGTCTGATTCCAATACAGCAAGTGTAAGAGCTGGACACCGTGGTCCGATCAGGGTGGCTGATGATGTGTGTGACTCGCCGGTGTCTCTCCTCGGGTCTGAGACGGCTGCCACAGCTCGGAACCATTCTCTGCCAGCCTCCCCCATGCACGCACGGCTCTGTGTTGATGTGTGTCGACGCTGTGACCTGGTTGTCCAGGACTGAGGGACTTCCTGGGATGTGGCACTTTTGCCACGAAAACCGGGAAAGAAAGTCTAGATAAAGCGGGATGAGTTGGTCACCCTGTGTGTTGTCGCAGACTGTTCCGGAACATTCCGGGGCAACCTGGGGTGACGTGTGAGTGTGTGTGAGTGTGTGTATAAGTGTGGCTGCTCCTTAGCCCCACACAGCAAACAGATACTCAGTGTTACGTATCTCCAATTGCGATGGTGGTTTGACCACGGAGGAATTTCTCTTGGCAGATTTTTCCGTATTGGCTGCCGACCTGTCCTCATGTCAGCCTGACCTTCACCTCCTCTCTCTCAGGCTCCCCTCTAACACTCCATTCTTCTTCGTTAACACTACAGGACCCTTTGGTTCAAAATCTCGGCTCCAGATCTATTTTGCACGCCCCAAAGGGCTTCGCCCCTGGCCTCTGGCACAGCCAAACTCCGGGGCCGAAATCAGGCGGCAGGTGCGTTACTGACGTACACGGTGTTTTAAAATAATGTAAGCTGTCATTTCTGGCTTCTCTTGAACCCAAAGACCCGGCCACACTGGGCACATTGTTCTCCACGGCCACAGTTGGCTGAAGGGATGGGCCAGTGCTGTGGGGTTGCCACTGTCCGCCCTCCATCCCCACCCTGCATTCAGTGGTCATCCGTTGACCATACTTGCTTGGAGCCTCGAGTTGGCTACCTTTTCTTTAGCAGCGTGAGAACAGTAGAAACTTTGCAGCTTTGGTGTCTCGTTTCCCTCCACCTCTCAACCTGCCCCAGTGTCTCCGAGTGGAAGAATGCATTCGTGCAGTAGTATGATTCACACCTATGCAAGTGTGTCTGATCAGCTTAAAAGGTGTTGTAGTTGTTTGAGATGCGGATGTACTTCCTCACCCCAGCAGCCGTGAAAATCACCTCGCACGTCTCCGGTGTGGAGCCTGACTGATGGGTGTACCATGGATTCATCCTAACAGCTGAGCCAAAGACCACACTTCCCAGGGGCTGCTCCCAGTTAATCACCGAAGGAGGCAGGGATCCTGAGGGGACATTCCCAGGACGCCCAGGGCTCCTCTGGAAGCACAAGGACTTTTGGTCAGCCTTATTGAACTTTCTTGGAATGACACTGCAGTCTGCAGCCACCCAATTTTCCCCCCTGTCTTCCTGCCTCCCAGCCTCTTTGTCTCCCTTCTCGCTTTCCCCAGTAAATCTCTTGGATATTTCATCCCACCTTGGCTCTCTCAGAGGACCAAAGCTCACATCCCTTCCCATCACAGATTTGGATAAATTGAAAGGAAGAGAGAGGGCTTCCAGGCAGGGAAACAGCGTGAATAAAGGTGTAGAGGTAGGAAAGTCCAGGCTGTGTTCCTACCACGTGGAGAAATGAGTCTGTCCCAAGAAGGCATTAAAGCCCCACGCTGTAGCCTATCAAAAGAAGTGCTGTGTGGGGGCACCTGGGTGGTTCAGTCAATTAAATGTCTGACTTCAGCTCAGGTCATGATCTCACAGTTCATGGGTTCGAGCCCTGCATCAGGCTCTGTGCTGAAAGCTTAGAGCCTGAAGCCTGCTTCAGATTCTGTGCCCTCCCCCCAGCCCCTGCGCCTCCCCAGCTCTGTCTTTGTCTCTCAAAAATGAGTAACATTAAAAAAAAAATTTTTTAAAGGAAGTGCTGTGTGACTTTGGGTAACTTATAAGTCTCTCTGGGCCTTGGTTTCACTGTTTGCAAGCTGGGAATACTAATAGTACCCATCTTACAGGGTCCTGTGGGGATTAGATGAATTAATATGAAAAAGGATTTTGAATGGTCCAAATTACCAACTGAAGTTAGAATCATCATTACAAGAACATTTAAAACTGGCCTTCCCTGATGGGGAAGGCCACACACATATTTTCCTTTCCAAACACAATTTGTTTACAGTCTTTGGGATGCAGACATGAACCAGACTTGGTCCCTGGAAGAGGGTTGTGGGGCGTCCAGGACAGAAACTTGGGGAAGTTCGCCCTCATCTTCAGTCTTGAGGCCACATGAGCCCCGAGCAGGGCCCCCCATCAGGCCTCATGGGTCAGGGAAGTCTGGAATTTCTTGCCTGTTCTGCAAGACGTCAGAGTCAGGACACTCTACAAATAGGACGCCCTATTAACTTAATAAAGCTAGAAAGCCTGAACTGTAATAAAAACGAAAATAATAAGATGAAGCGACACTTTTGAAAGCTCCCCGTGGGCCAGTCCTGTGAGAGAGGTGCTTTGGACACATTCTTACCTCACATGCTCCTCACTACGGCCAGGACTGGACGGTCCTCTTAACTAGAAATGTTTTCGGCTGCGTGTCAGAGAAAAGCTGATGCCTGGTGTTTTCGGCAACACAGAGATTTGATTAATTCTTAAACGAGAAGTCTGCAGATGGGTGTTTCTGGGGTTGGTTCCCAGCAAAGGGAGATGGTCCTGGCCGGCTCTGGCCAATGGAAAGAAGACGGAGCCGCCTCCCTAAACATGTGGGTGATTCCTGAATAAAATCAGGTTCCATTAGCAAAGGAGAGGCCAGGGCCCCCGATGCATCCTTCTCTCATTGGTGTGGGAGCAGCTGGTCTCCCTCCTTGGAGTGGGGGGTGGGGGGTGGAGGGAGGAGAGACATGCTATTTGGGAGTGATTTAATTGGGATGCCGCTGGTTTATACTCGAGCCTGGGATGTGGGGTGGGAGAACTAACATTTATTGAGCACCTACTGTGTACCAGGCCCCATGCTGGGTGATTTCACTCTGCCATCGTTTAATTCAGTCCTCACATCAGACCTGTGAGGAAGGAGCAATTCTTCCCATTTTTCAGATGAGAAAACTGAGGCCAAGCCCTGATCACACATATGGTGAGAGGCTAAACAGGAATAAGTGCTGGCGGCAGTTAACTTTCACTAATGCTCACTGTGTGTCCAGTACTCTGAAAGGCGTGTCCCCCGGATTAGGTCATTCTGCAACTCCACTCCACTGATGAGGCCCCACGGCTCAGGGAGGAGGCGCAGACTGGCCAGTTACACAGTTTAGCATCGGCCAAGCTGGGCTGTGAACCCCACTGACAGAGGACCGCCCCATGATGCTCCCCAAATTTGGAGAAAACCCTCCATGCCTGTTCGGTGGCCTTTTTGGGATCGTTGGCTTTGTAGGCAGATAAGCTAGATAAATAAACAAGAGATTCAGGAAGTGTCTTTTGCCTCTTGATATTCTGAATCCAGAGGACACATGAAGGTCATCCAGCTGCCCTGACAGCCAACATTAAACAGGCAAATAAAGGAATCTCTAACATGATAGCAGGAATGTTAAGTACATGATAGCAGGAATGTAAGTAAGTCCAGGGAAAAAACAAACTAAAGCAATAGCAAATGATGGTGGGAACACTTGAGACCAGATGGTCGGGGAAGGCTTCTTTGAGGAGGTGACAGTTGAGCAGAGACAGAGGGATGGGGAATGTGATGGAAGGAACCAGCTACACAAGTCTCTGAGAGAAGATTATTTTAGACAGAGGGACTATCAAGTGCAAAGGCCCTGAGGTGGATGTGAGTTTGGCACATTTGGGGAAGGACAAGAGGTGAGTGTGGGGGAGGCAGAGAGTGGGGGGTGGGGCATGAGGTCAGGGAGGTAAAGGTGGCAGGGGGCAGAAATGCTGGTCCTTATACAACCTTGTAAGGACTTGGGGCTGTGCTCTGAGGAGTAAGGCAGAGTCATGGAGGGTGCTGAGCGAAATCCAGTCACAGGATCTGACCTGGGTTCTAACAGGGTCCTTCTGCAGAGGGACGGGCCTGAAGACAGGAGACCAGGGAGGAGCGACAGCTTCTCCAGGGGAATACCGGGAAGATGAGAGGAAACCTGCCCCAGATACAGGGTTAGAATCAGCCCTCCACCCGCTGACTCACAGCACTCACCTGTGCCAAGCAAGGACTTTGCAACATTTTACTGACAAGCTCTCATCAATTTCTCATGATTTTGATTTGTCTGTTCCCAGAAAAGAAACTGGCCTCAAAGAGGGTTTAAGTTTCCTGCACAAGGGTTTCCAGGGTGCAGATCAGTGGGAGAGTAAGTGGGGAGCCCGGGGCAAACCTGGGGTGAGCCTGGGCTCCGCCGAGCACCCAGGGGTGGTCTCCTGCAGAGCCCTGGGACCTAGAGGCTGCTCCCCTAAGCACCAGGTAATCTTGACAATGGCCACCGGACCCTGAGCCCCTGCTATGCTCCAGGTACAGGTCTGTGCTTTAGTCCTTGGGGGTCTCTAGCAGTGGTTGAGGGAGGACGTGGGACTCAGACCTAAATCCGAAGGAGCTCCTGCAAGCCCTTCACTACAGTTATTGAAGGGGATACTCGGAGTTGCGTGATGCAGCCAACCCCGCCTCGCCCAGACACAGGACAGAAAACTCCTGGTCCAGGGCGGGGATGGGACCCGGAGGAGGAGGCTGGGCGGGGGTGGAGACAGCTCAGGTAGAAGGTGGGCCCCTCCCACCCCTCCTACCACATTCCCCGCTCTGCCCCCGGGTCACCCTCCCATCCTCTCCCCCTGCCCCATCACCCCACCCCTCCAGCCCCTCCCTTCCACCCCTCCCCCACGTAATCCCACCCACCTCGACCCCGCAGCTCCCCTCGGCCGCATCCCACTCTTCCACCCCATTTCCGGACGCGGGGTGGGGGCCGGCGCCGCCGAGCTGGGGGAGGGGCTCCCCGAGAGCGCCCCGCCCCCCGGGCCGCGGAGGCTGGGCAGCAGGGAGGAGGCCCGCGG
>NC_043711.1:94900587-94951904 GCF_006229205.1 Suricata suricatta | reverse complement strand
TCCGGCTGAAGGGTCTCGCCGCCCACCCGCTGCCCCACCCGGGGAGGGCGACGGCCCAGCCGCGGGGGCCGCGGAGAGGCTCCGAGGGGGTCAGGGGAGGCCAGAGACGTGGGGGACGGGGCTGGGGGCCCGGCCAATGGCTCCCCCAGCACACACGCTCGGCCGGCACCTGCGAAGGGCTTTCTGGAGAGGGTACTCGGGTGGGGAGTGGGTGCGAGAAGCCCCCTCCTGGACCCAGTACCTACGTGAGTCAATCCCCAGCTTTTCTCGGTTCCTGAGGGGTAGCCTTGCTCCTCACCCCATTACACAGACAGGCCAGTTGAGTCTGGGGAAGGCAGAGCCCTGGAACCACTTTCAGCAGGAGCCCTCCCCACTGACCTGGACGAGGGGGCTGGGGAGATTCGGATCTCCCTCTGCTCTGGTCCAGAAAGGGGGTCTCCCCTCCCCTGACATCCCACCGCGTGGGCAGGGTAGACGCGGGCCGGACCTCTCAGCTTCCTAGTCCCGAAGGTGGTCCTGCTTCTCGGAGAATCTGTGATTGAGGACAAGGAGTCAATCTCCTATGCTTCAAATCAGGGACGTGGCAGTAGGTCCTTTTTTATAAAGCATTTAAAAAGTTAATTTCAGCAGCACATAGAGTAGCTGAGTGCATTTGACTTAAGTATTTATTCCGTTATAGAAAAGACTGAAGCCCTTTCCTTCCGGCGATTCCAGACTTTTCTTGTTGATCAAGGCTACCTCATGGCGCTGCTGAGGGCAAGCCTGGAAACTTCCAGAGTTTTTTATGAACACTTTTAATTTTAGACTGGTTTTATGTTTGCAAGAAAGTTGCAAAGGTTGTACAAAGAGTTTCCAAAGAAAGACCCCTCCTGCAGTTTCCGCCTTTGTTAACATTTTACATTATCCTGGTTCATTCGTTAAAGCTAAAAAGCCAACTGTTAAGATGAACCAAACTCCAGACTCAATTTGTGTTTCATCAGCTTTTCCTTCATGTGCTTGTTGTGTGCCAGAATCCAGTCCAGAGTACTTACTACTCAGCCTTTATTTACCATCTCTCTTCATTGAGGCTGTAGATAATTTTGTGTGTGTGTGTGTGTGTGTGTGTGTGTGTGTGTGTGTGAAATGAGGGTGTCTGAAAATTCCAGAACTTTTCTGGAAACTTTATTTTTAATGTTTTTATTTATTTTGAGACAGAGAGAGACAGAGCATGAGCAGGGGAGGGGCAGAGAGAGAGAGGGAGACACAGAATCAGAAGCAGGCTCCAGGCTCCAGGCTCCGAGCCGTCAGCACAGAGCCCGACACGGGGCTCGGGCTCATGAATGTGAGATCATGACCTGAGCTGAAGTCAGAGGCTTAGCCCGCTGAGCCACCCAGGTGCCCCTGGAAACTTCATTTTTAAACAATAGGTTACTTCAATTTCCAAACCATAACCTTGTGATCTTGTTCTTTAACCTCTAGACACCTTCTCAGGTTAAATTTTAAAACTCTCTTTATTCCTTTGCCTGAAAAAAAAAATGAGGACGAAAAAGAAAAAGGCCACACATAAGTTTTTCTGTGAAGAAGTGAATGATTCTTCCAAAGTTGTCAGGCTTTTTGGAATCTCTATCGAGTGATGTTTTCAGATTCCCCATTTGCTTTTTCACTCCAGATTTCAGCTTTGATATCCGGCCATGTTGCTACATGGAGATCTGATTCATTCTTTTGAGCGTCTGTGTAGTGCTCCGTAGTATGAATGGATGGAAGGTTTGTGTTTTTTTCCTTTTGATTCCTGTCTCAACTGATGGACTCGTAGGTTTCTCCAGTGTTTTTGCTATTTCGGACAATGTGCTCTGGTCTTCCTTCCAGAGCTCCTGCTCTGTGACCCCCTCCCCGTGGATGCAGCTGCTGTAAGCTATATGGACTCTGGGAGGCAGGGTCCCTGGGTGGTCAGCGTGCGGAAACTCTCGGCCTCTAGGAATAAGAATAAATTGAGTAACCGCTCTCTGCCTTAGTGTCTCGGTCTTTAAAATGGGAATGCTGATGAGGATGGTCATTGAGAATGGAATTGCTGGGTTAGAAGAAAGGCCAGTTAAACAGTCTTTTAGCGAATTCTTGCTGTAATCCAGAGAGCTAATGTATCTTTGAGGGTGGCTCGTTGATTTTTATACCTGGTGGCTTAGGAGGGTCGACAGGTGGGTACTGGGGAGAAGTATGACCCATACTCGGTGTGGGGGTCACCGAGAGCTCAGGGGCAGTTAGTTGGGTGGACCCTGGGGAGACCCCAGAGGCACCCAGTTTAGGTCCCAATCTCATTTTCTCCTCTCAACTGTTGTTACTCCCATTTTATAGAGGAGGAAACTGAGTCTCAGAGAAACTAAGCAACTCCTCCAGGGTCTGCCTGGATTTCGAATCTGGGCTGTAAGGATTTGTAATTCTCAGGAAAAATGATTTTCCATGCTCCCCACTCATTTTATTTGTAATCTGAGTGCTCAGAAATCTTAGAACTACATGATGGTAAGATAGTAAGATGCAGCTACAACCAGAAGATCCTTTTTTAAAAAAAATATTTATTTATTTATTTATTTTTGAGAGAAGGGAAATAGGGGAGGGGCAGAGAGAGAGAGGGAGACAGAGAATCTGTAGCAGGCTCCGCTCTGTCAGCACAGAGCCCGACATGGGGCTGGAACTCATGAACCTCGAGAAAACAGCCTGAGCCAAAGTTGGATGCTTAACCACGGAGCCACCTAGGCACCCCTGGAAGATTCTTTTTTTTTTTTTTTTTTTAAGAGACAGAGAGAGGCAGCTCGAGCAGGGGAGGGTCAGAGAGAGAGGGAGACACAGAATCTGAAGCAGGCTCCAGGCTCTGAGCTAACTGTCAACACAGAGCCCAACACGGGGCTTGAACCCATGAACCGTGAGATCATGACCTGAGCCGAAGCCAGACGCTCAACTGACTGAGCCACCCAGGCGCCCCCCGCCATAAGATTCTTAAGGACAAATAATCAAGTGTTAGAAAAAGGGATGGTTGACGCTGATGCTGTGTAGACAAGGAATCAGACAAGCAAGGCCCTGCACCTTCCTTTCTCCTCACTGACCCTTGAGGTGACGTTCATCACCCCATTTTACAACTGAGGCCTAGAAGGGCTACACCACCTCTGTAGGGTCACACCGAAATTCTGTTCCCCATCTAGGCAGTTCCAAAACTCATGCTTTTCTCAATGAAAAGAAAAAAAAAAAGAACTTCAGTCAGCAACTGTCTTTATCTCTAGTTTTTTTTAAGTTAAAATTTTTAATGATAAAAAATTTCAGTTAAACAGAAAAATAGAAAGAATAGTTTAATAGCCCCCGTGGAACCGTCCCCTTCATTCAATGATTAACATTTTTACAAAAAATTACAGATCGGGGCACCTGGGTGGCTCAGTTGGTTGTGTGTCTGACTCGTTTTTTTACGTTTCATTTATTTTTGAGACAGAGAAAGACAGAGCATGAGAGAGGGGAGGGACAGAGACAGGGAAACACAGAATGTGAAGCAGGCTCCAGGCTCTGAGCTGTCAGTACAGAGCCCGACGTGGGGCTCGAACCCACGAACTGCGAGATCATGACCTGAGCCAAAGTCAGAGGCCTAAGCGACTGAGCCACCCGGGCGCCCTGAGTGTCTGACTCTTGATTTTGGCTCAGATCGTGATCCCCGGGCCATGGGGGAGCCCCTCATCAGGCTCTATTCTAAGATTCTCTCTCTGCTTCTCTCCCCTCTCTATGCTCTCTCTCTCTTTCTCAAATAAAAAAAAATTTTTTTAACTTCAGATGTTACAATATCACTCCAGAAAATATTTCAGAATGCATGTCAAAAACAGTGACAACCACAATTCTATTATCCTGTCTCAGAATATAAAAATTATGAACATCGTGCAGTCTCCAGTCCAAGTTCCGCTTTTTGTAGTTATGGCAAAGGTTTTTAAACCCGGCTGGGCAACTGTGAGTCTTCTCTCCCGGGGTAGGCTGTGAGCTGGACTTTGGAGGGGTCAGGACCTAGGAGCCTGACTTCTGTGTCACTGGGGCTGGTGACCTGCACAGGGGTGTCAGAAACAATCTTCCTGCTGTCCTTTTGGGCCTCGTTGGTCCACCGAGGCTCATGTAGCCGCTCCCCGGTGCCCTGGCCACTCCGCCAGGCTGCGTGTGTCTCTCTTCCTCTTTGGGCTTGTGTGTGTCTGGTGGAGGGAGCATTGGAAGACGATGCCAGGTTGGGGGGAGGCCGCCGTGACATCAGGTGAAGGGTTCCCGGTGGCTCAAGGAATGATCTGGGCCTTGCAGGATACAGTTTCTAGGCATGGATAAATGTGTCGCATTCCAACACGCACTAACGGGCACCACCAGGTGGTGGCCCGCGGCTGGTTTGGCACAGATGGTTTGCTGTGTACCACCCGGGGCAGGAAGAGGAACGTAGGGGCTTCCCCAAACGAGAAACTCCAGATTTCCAGCTTCTCCTGAAAATGTGACCACAAAGCTCCTCTGCCAGGGACTCCTAGGAGAGCCCTCTCTAAGCCTTGCCGCTGTCCCCACCGCTCCTTGTCCTCTCTCCAGTTTGCTTCTGTTCTGTCACTCTGCTTGCTCTAACCATTTTCTATTACGCTGAGAATTCTCTGAGCCGTCTGTGTCAGTTACAAAAACAGGAAAACAAAAACTAGAGCAAAGTGGCCGCTGCTGCTTCTACAAAGTGGGAGGCAAGGGGGAGGTTAAGGGGGGACAGCTTGTGGGTGAGCCCTGGGGGGGAATGGAAGCTTACTTTGCTGAAACCCTGCTGTGAAATCCTCCCAGAGCCTGAGGTTGAGTTGAAACTACTGGACAGAGAGGTCAAGGCTACACAATGCAGTGGACTGTGTGTCAGGCACTTAACCTGCATCGGGTCCCTTGACCCTTTCAGCAACTCTGGTGGGGGAGGAGGGGCAGGTGCTCCTCTTTGAGCATCAACTGCATACACAGATCATTCATCTGACATGCGTTTATTAAGCGCCTGCCCTGTGCCAGGCACTGTTGTTAAGTGTTGGGGTCGAGTGCCTATAGTCCTGGAACTTGCGTCCAGTGCGGGTGTGACACTTCAGGTCACAAAGGTGAGTGATGCCCATCCTTAACTCCCTCCCCCAGTTTGCAGAGGGTGGAGTGAGAGAGAGGCAGGGCAGGTGGCAAGGTTGGCTGTGGAGTCTGTGAGTGAGGAGTGGGCAATTGGGGGAGGAGCCCATGTGACCGGAAGTGGAGAGCCAGAAAAGGTGTCTTGGTATCTGAAACTGGCCGGGCAGGCTGTGTGGGCAGGAGCTGGGGTGGTCCAGCCCTGCCTCCCTCCTCTCCAGGGGCCTAGCGGTGCCTCAAAACAGTGAGAGTGTCTGTGGGCGAGGCTCGAGACCGCAGACCCCAAAATAGAGCCGCCTTCTGCCCTGCTGGGTGGCTGCTGGGTGGCAGCTGAGTCACCCTGGAATGTGGCCTGGGCCTGAGCTGGATTCAGGGCCTCGGCCCGAGAGCCAACCAGCTCCATCGGGGGTCAGACTCCTGGGCTCCCAGCTTCCTGCCTTTGTCTGAGCCTCCTTGGGACTTTTCTGGGGGAATATGGAAGCTGCCAGAAATAACATGTGGCTCATTGGGGAGCTCTGGCAGCAGCCTGGACGAAGAGCCAGGAAAGGAAGCCATGGCCCTGCCCTTACCCCCAAACGTGTCTTAGAGGAAAGAGGCCCCTGTCTTGGAAGTAGGGGTGTCAGATGCCAGTTTCACCTCCACTTCCGTTGTCACGCTCCTGGATGATCACAGTCGTTTATGTGTTGTGACTTTTTAAAAGCATAAGTACATCCATTTCCAGCTCCTGCTTCCAACCCTGCAGGGGCTCCCCATCATACTGGGCATGGAAGCCTGACCCTGGCCACAGGTCAAGTCCTGCCTCTCGCCCCCGCGGTCCACTCCAGCCAACCAGGGCTTGCTGTCTTGAGAGCCTCCCACCCCAGGGCCCTTGCACTTGCTGTTCCCACTGCCTAAAATCTCCCCACCCTGGCGCTGTATTCCCTTCTCATCCTGCTGGTCTTTGCTTATGTGGTGGCTCCGTGGGGAGGTCCTCCCTGACCAGCCCCTGTCACTCATCTCTCTTTTCTCTTTGCTGAGATATAATTCACACGCTGTAACATTTACCGTTTTAAAAATTCTTATAAATGTTTATTTTTGAGAGTGAGGCAGAGCGGAGCACAAGTAGGAGAGAGGCAGACTGAGAGAGAGAGACAGAATCTGAGGCAGGCTCCAGGCTCTGAGCTGTTGGCACAGAACCCGACGCGGGGCTCGAACTCACAAACCGTGAGATCATGACCTGAGCTGACGTCAGACGCTCAACCGAGACACCCAGGTGCCCCTGCTATAAACAGGAAACAAACCAAATGTCCATCTAAAGGTGAATGGTTTCTTTCTACCCTGGTAAAAAAGAATAACCGAGGCGCCTGGGTGGCTCAGTCAGTTGAGCATCTGATTTCGGCTCAGGTCATGATCTCACGGTTCGTGGGTTCAAGTCTTGCATCAGGCTCTGTGCTGACAGCTAGCTCAGAGCCTGAAGCCTGCTTCGGATTCTGTCTCCCTCTCTCTCTGACCCTCCCCAGCTCATACTCTGTCTCTCTGTCTCTCTTAAAAATAAATAAACGTTAAAATTAAAAAAAAATTGGGTTGGCTTTTCATTGTTCACTAGTAGCTCCTTTATTTTCTTTATCACACTTGTCACTCCCCGAAATGATTTTGCTTTTTTTTTTTTTTTTTTACTTTTGTCTGCCTTCCCCTTCTTAGTACGTGAGCCCCATGAAGCCGGGCACCGTGCCTGCCTCCCAGTTACCGTTGGGTGAGCGAGAGAGGGATGGGATGTGACTCACTCACTCACTCCCAGACAGGGAGCTCTCCGCGTGCCTGTGCTGATAATTCTAAGACGAAGCCAGGGGTCCTACGCCTGGGTTTAAGGACCTGCAAGGGGCCCACCCTGAGCACCGGTCTTGCACCATCTGAGACCCCCTTCGTGGTCACGATTAGCTAACAGCCCTTCCCCCAGAGGATGGCGGGGCAGGGGCAGCCAGGGGTCGGTGGTGAGGGTGCTCCGTCCACTGCCCTTTGCCCCCTGTCCCTCGGCCGTGTCTCCAGTCTCATCCTTTCTCTGTGGGGACGGCAGGGGGCGTGAGGTGACCAGAGCCCTGTCTGCGCTGGCTCAGGCAGAGAACTCTGTGTCCTTGTACTTCTGGGTTTCTAGAAGGCTCTCCTACCCACAGGGAAAGTGCACCTCGATTGGACTCCTTAACATGTACCCACATCAGCTGGTCACCCAGCGTCGGCTCTTGGCCCCTGAAGTCCTTCCTCTACTCAGCCGCCAAAAGGATCCTGTAAAAACTTAAGTCAAATCATGTCCCTGTGCGACTTGAAGCTCCCCCATGGCTCCCACCTCACTCAGGGGAAAGTTAAAGTCCTCGCAGCTGCCCCCCAGGCCCTGTGTGGTCCCACACCCGTTACTGCTGTGGCCTCAGCTTCTCCTGTTCTCCTTGGTCCCGCCAGTCGAGACATACTAGCCTCCTTGCTGTTTGTGGAACACATGAGGCACGACCCAGCCTCAGGGCCTTCGCGCTTGTCGTTTCCTCTGCCTGGAAGCCTCTTCTTCCAGATATCTATGTGCTCCTTCCCTCACCACCTTCAGGTCTTTCTCCGGTGTCCCAGGAAGCCTGCTCGGCCCCCTCCACGGAAAATCACCCCCCATGCCCTGCACTCTGTCTTCTTTCCCTGCTTAAACATAGTGACAGGTCCTGTGGCTTCTGCAGGCGGCCTGGCGAGCCTCCCCTGGACGTGGGCAGGATACCCTGGCTGGGCCATGCCTTGGAGTTTGGAAAAGACGCTGCCAGCTTCCTCGCCAGGATGAAGGAGAAGCACGGTGATGTATTTACTGTAAGTGCCTCTTGTGCGTCTAGGGAGGGAAGGGGCGAGCAGGTGGGTCTGTCACCTGGTGTTCACGGATCCTTCTGATTCTTTTTTAAGGTTTACTTATTTTGGAGAGAGAGAGAGAGGGGGGAGGGGCAGAGAGCGAGGGGGAGACACAGATCCGAAGCAGGCTCCAGGCTCTGAGCTGTCAGCCCAGAGCCTGATGCAGGGCTCGAACTCACAAACTGAGATCATGACCTGAGCCGAAGTCGGACACTCGACGGACTGAGCCCCCAGGCCCCCCTCATTGATAACTTCTCATGCACTAACCTGCTGTCCAGTGGTCCTGCCAGCTTTCCATCCATTTCCCCATCCAGCTGTACAACCGACACTTAACGAGTCCGTCCCTTCGTTATCCCTTTAGCATCTTCTCAACACCAAGCAAGCGGTCATTCAAGGTCTGTGAAGTTCTTCATGTCCATCCAACTGACCTCTGTCCATCCATTCAACTTCCGTCTACCCAGCCTCCATCCACTCACCCAGCGTTCATCCCTCTGCCTGTCTACCCAGTATGTGAGCGCCATCTGTCTGTCCTGATACCCGCCCAGCGTTCACTCACACATTCCGTTTCCATCACACCTCCGTCTATCCACTTACCCATCTTCCCGTATACCTGTCTGACGTCCATCTCCCCATCCATTTGTCCATCATCTGTCCCTTCATCTGTCTACTCAGACTTATCCAGCAATCGTCCATTCATGTATGTAACATCCATCCACTTTTTATCCATATGTTCAGTTTCTACCAACTTCCGTTTATCTACCCATCTTTCCATCCGTCCACCGCCAGGCACCCGATACCCAGTTACCTATCCCTTCAGTATCCGGTGTCTGTCCGCTCTGGATGCATCTCTTTATGTCTCCATCCACCCATCCATCATCCATCTGTCTATCCATCCTTCAGCATCCAGACCACCACCACACCCACCACCTTCCATGTACCCTTTCAGGACTCACCCATCCAACATCACCCATGTCCACTTAGCATCCTGCCGTCATGTTCCCAACACTCATCTATATTTTAGCTTCACACCTCACCTCCTCATCCATTCATCTTTCCATCCAACTTACCTTCACTGATGATATCCTTCCATTTTCCCACCCATCTAGCATTCCATCCATTAGGATTATTTCTTGGCTATTGACCTACATTTTTTTTTAACTTTTTTTTAATGCTTTTATTTATTTTGATACAAAGAGAGACAGAGCCTGAGAGGGGGAGGGGCAGAAAGAGAGACGGAAACACAGAACCAGAAGCAGGCTCCAGGCTCTGAGCTAGCTGTCAGCACAGAGCCTGATGCGGGGCTCGAACCCACGAACGTGAGATCTGACCTGAGCCGAAGTCGGAGGCTTAACCGACTGAGCCACCCAGGCGCCCCTTGACCTACATTTTATAAGAGAGTTTGAGTACCATGACTTCCAGATCACACTTTGGAAACAGGGGCAAGGCAGTGAGTGGGTGTTTAGAATTGTGTGACCACTCCCCCCCCCACAGAGAATTTGAGGGGAAATGCCTTTTCCTCACTTTCTTGGGCAGCAGCTGACATTCAGAGCTCAGCCTCCCAAAGAAGGGGTGTTGCTGGCACATTCACCGCATTGACCCAGCAGCATCCACCCAACTACCCACCTGTTCTGTCCAGTCTGTCCACCCACGACACACACGACATCCATGTGCTGCCTTCTGTGGGCAGGCTTTCTCCTGGATGCTGAAGATGTGACCGTGGCCAAGACGGTAATGGCAGGTACTGAAGAGTGAGGTGGTAAAAAGCACATTTGGTACCAGAAAAATGCTGAATGCCAGCCCTTTGTCTGCCACGTCTCAGCCGCGTGGTCTCGGGCACTTCCCCTCCCTTCCGTCAGCGTCAGTTCTTGGCTCCCAGCAGCCCCCACCCCACAGCAGTCATGAGGGCCGATGAGAGGACACTGTCTGTGAGACGTCAGTGCCTGGTGCAGGGTGGGCCCCTGGCCGCTGACCGCAGCTGCCCCATTTATAGCCCTTCTCTCCTCGCCTCATCCCTGCTGACGCTCCCACAGGTGCTGCTGGGGGGCAGGTATGTCACTGTCCTCCTGGACCCCCACTCCTACGACACGGTGGTGTGGGAGCCTCGCGCCAGGCTGGACTTCCACGCCTACGCTGTCTTCCTCATGGAGAGGATTTTTGACCTGCAGCTCCCGCATTACAGCCCCAGTGACGAAAAGGCCAAGATGAAACCGTGAGTGGCTCAAGACGGGACCCGTGGGTGGGCGGGGGAGAGCGTGACCTGCCGCTGCCTGCTGAGCCCAGGTGCTGTGTGGCTTGGATTTGTCACCACACCAGGTGTCCAGTAAAGGCATTCGTTTTGAAAAGACAGACCAAAAACCCCCCAATAAACAGCCCCAGCCCCAAGGAATTGGGCTAAAGAAAGGCCCTTCTCATCTTTATTTCTTTTAGGAGACAGGTCTGATTTCAGTAGGAGGAGCCCAGGGTTTGGGTCAGCCAGACCTAGAGTCAGTTCTCAGCTCCACCATTTCCTAGCTGTGTGGCTTTGGGCAAATCCCTTGCCCTCTCTGGGCCTCTGTTTCCTCATCTTGTTAAAGGAAGGGAGGTGGCTGGGGTGATTAACAGCGTTGAGTCCATATTCTTTGGCCTCATTAGTCTTCATGACGATGCTGGAGGGCGAGGAACTTGCAGCCCCGCTTTACGGATGAGGACACTGGGCTCAGAGAAGAGCAGTGACTTGCTCTAGGTCACACAGCGAGGAAGTGATGTAGGTCCTGAAACAGAAGGAGTCATTGTATCAACAGTAGGACATGTGAGCACATTTACTCTGCATTCATTACTTCTGCAAGTATCTGAGGACCTTCTCTACCCCGGTCTAGATGCAGGGGGCGCAGAATGATGCCAGCCACCATTTGAAGATGCCCACTATTTGCCGGCATTTGATAGGAACACTTTTTTTTTTTTAAGATTTTTTTTTTGTTTATTTATTTTTGAGACAGAGAGAGACAGAGCAAAAGTAGGGGAGGGGCAGAGACAGAGAAAGACACAGAATTGGAAGCGGGCTCCAGGCTCTGAGCTGTCGGCACAGAGCCCTACGCGGGGCTCGAACCCACGAACCATAAGATCATGACCTGAGCCGAAGTTGGACCCTTAACTGACTGAGCCACCCAGGCACCCTGATAGAAACACTTTCATCTCTGTGCAATGGCTCTAGCTCAAGAGGTGGATATTTGTATATTATTTTACAGTTGAGCAGACAGACTCAGGAATGAAGTGACGTACCCATGATCCACCACCAGTAAGTGGCACAGCTGAGATTTGAACCCAGGTCCTCAGGCGCCACAGCCCAGTCTCCTCCAGCTGAGATGCTGAGGAAAGAAGACGCTGTGTCCACCCCTGGGGTTCATGCAGTCTAATGGGAATCCTTAGTGATCGGTCTCCAGGAAGGGCAGCCTCCTGAGGTTAGGGAAAGCTTCCAGAAGACTGGGTTTCGCGGGGCTGCTAAAGCTGAGGAAAGGCCAGAGTATGAGGGAAACGCTGATGAGAGGCAATGTGCAGTCCGACCTTGGCTTTGGGGGACGGCTGCTGGGAGTATCTCTGAGCCCAGGTGTCCTGGGTCCTGGCATTCTAGCGGGACCATCGGGTCCCATTAGCAGTGAGGTTCCCCAGTTCACCGCATTGTATCCCGCTCCCCAGGGAGGACCCCACTTTCCTCCAGTGTCTACCCTATGAGTTTCTGGAAATTTCTCACAAGCCAATACGTTGTCTACTGGATGCGGGTCCTGCACCTCTTAAGGGCTACTGTCTCCATCAGAAGCTTGGAGTGGGGTCTGGGGAACAGCTACATCAGGGTCACTCAGGGTTGTGTCCTACCTGGAAGTCCTTGGTCAAGGGACACTTTATCCAAACAGGTGTCCCTAATTTTGGATTTCAAGGAGGAAGGGCTGGCTTGTTGTTTCTCTCTCTTCCAGATGACTTTGGGTTCCTTATCTAAGCTTGTGTGTCCCGAGGAGGGACAGGCTGTCACGGTTGGGAATTCAGACTCTGGACTCGGGCAGACCAGGTTTTTAATCCCAGCTGTTCTCACTTACTGGCTGGGTGACCTCGGGAGAGTCACATTCCTCTCTTGTCCCTCAGTTTCTCCGTCCGTAAAATGGGCTCATCATAGCAACTGTGATTCCTTAGAGTGTCAGAAGATGAAATGGGATCATGGTGCTTAGCACCATAAAGAGTAACTGTCACAGTCACTGATGACAATAGTAGCAGTGATGCCGTCATGGTCCAGCCAATTGTCCACCAGCCACCATTGCCAGGGAGGGCCTGGAGCCCTGGGACCCTGAGCGTTGGGAAAGGGGGTGCCTGTCGGCATACGCTTCCCATTGAAAGCTGTGCTCTTACTTTGTTCTGTGCCCCAGGACCCTCCTGCACAAGGACCTCCAGGTGCTCACGGAAGCCATGTACACCAACCTCCGCACCGTCCTGCTGGGTGACACCACAGAAGCAGACGGCGGCTGGCACGAGATGGGTCTCCTGGATTTCTCCTATAACTTCCTGCTCAGGTGAGCCGGGGCGGCTCCCTTGTTGGGGGGTGGAGCCCAGCCCTCAGCCGTTAATAGTGGCCACGGGAACCCTGCAGACTCCGTGGGTGGGGAAGCAGTTCGGAACACTCAGAAGCCAAGACTACAAGATGCCCCCTTTTTTTATATACATTTATTTATTTTCTGAGAAATAGAATGAGACAGAGCATGAGCGGGGAGGGTCAGAGAGAGAAGGAGTCACAGAATCTGAAGTAGACTCCAGGCTCCGAGCTGTCAGCACAGAGCCCAATGTGGGGCTCGAACCCACCAAACCTGAGATCATGACCTGAGCCGAAGGCGGACACTTAGCCCACTGAGCCAGTCAGGCGCCCCAGCCAGATGCCCTTTTGTATCTGGGACCCCAGGTTTGCTCCTGGCTCAGATTATGAGTCACAAAGGAGTCGTACTTCCTCTCCAAAAGTCTGGAGAAGGGGCCTTTGGCCAGCTTTCCGGAGAGGGCGTAGCCAAACCAGGTTCCAGAGACTGTCTTTGTCCCGTGGCTTCCAAACCTTAGACTTCACAAACCAGGAAAACAAGACGCTGGGGAGACCAACCCAGGACTTCAACTTTTTGTCAGAACTTGTCAACTCATATGAAAAGCCACACCATCTAACGGTCCCGCCCTCAGCAGGGCTGAGTACCATTCCAGGCACCGGGCGTACGGCAGGGGAAGCACAGGCACCAACCTGAGGCTCACCGGGCCGACGCCAGCTGGAGAGACAGATAACGAACCAGGAAATAGACGGTTGTGTCCGAGGGTGACAGATTCAGACGGCAGAGATCAGCAGCGGGGGTGATTGCGTCCGGGGAGGTCTCTGAACCAGACTGAAAGCAAGGGCTTCCCTGCGGGTCTGGCTGCCAGTGCCCACCATGGCCGGACTGCAGGCGGAGGGACCAGCAGGTGCAGAGTCTCAGAGGGCGGAGGGCGGAGGACGCTTGGGCGGCGGGCCAACGTGGCTTAGCGCCGCGAACCCAGGCAGTGGGGTTAAGATGAGTCAGAGCACTTGGTGGAAACCTCGAGGCTGTGCAAGGCCTTGGAATTTATTCTTAGTAAGATGAGTGACCCCAGGGGTGGGGTTTAAGCAGGGGCCTGACACGAGTGGACTTGGGCTTGACAGCTCTCTCTGGCTGCGGACGGAGACTAACCCGAGGTGGGTGTGCGGCTGGGGAGGCAGGAGGGCCCGATGGGAGAGACCAGGGGCCTGGACCCACAGGTGGCAGGGAGAGGGCCACAGTGGGGGAGTTCTGGGGGACAGCTGGCAGGGGCTGCTGAGGGTTTGATTGGGGCGTGGCGGGGGAGGGGGGCGTGGTCCTGGCCTCGAGGGGAGAGGGGAATAAAGACAGCCCGCTGATTGCCGTGGCACCGTCAGCTGCCCAGCATTTCGTAAACCAAAGCTCATTTCAGCACAGTTTCAGAGTAAAGGACGGGCGTTCCCTGACACGTGGGCACCCAGGCACGCCCGTGACACCGTGTCTGTGCACACAGTGTGGGCTCCAGGCGTGTTACTGCATTTCGCCCGCACAGCACCTCTCCAATGCTGGGACCATACAATCCCCACTTGACAGATGAAAAAGCTGAGGCCTGGAGAGCCTAAGGCATTTGCCCAGAGTCCCATTGCTGGAGGGCCTGGCAGGGCCCACGCTTTCCAGCACGACCCGGGACATGTCAGGGGTCCCATTCCTCTCCTGTCACCCTGTAGTGGCGCACACACCCCCAGGGGCTCTGATCCATCCGGGTGACGGTGACCGGGGCCACCCTGTTTTTGTGTGATCGGGAGACTGGAGTCCAGAGAGGAGCAGCGAACACCACTCCGCAGGTTCCCAGCAGGGCGTCTCCCTCGTCTCCTGCCCCGGGGGCCCTGCGGCCGTGTGTGAGAGGAGTCAGAGAGGAAATGCTGTGGCTTTGGGGGAAGCGAGGACAGTGTGGTGGCAGCTGGGGCCGTCTAGGCCACGGCAACAGCAGCGGGGGAGGGCGGGTCAGACATAAATGGACCCTGTGTCTTTGGGGTCTGAGGCCTGGGCTGGAGCTCCTGTATCCAGGCTCGGCGGACTTGGGCCCTTTGTAATACAGCCCCTGAGACAGGAAGGGGATGGGCGGGTCAGATGACAGGAAGTGTGGGTTCTTTGCCCCCAAACCATGAGATGCCACTACTTCAGCCTCCCAGCCTGTCCTATGGCACCCCTGCCCCGCTCAGAGTCCCATTCAGAGTTCTGACCCTGCCCACAGGATCCTGCGTGGTCTGCCCTAGCCCAGCACACTCCCACCCCAGAGCCTTTGCAGTTTCTGTTCCCTTGCCTGAGAATGCCCTTCCCTGCATGTCTGCCTGGCTCCTCACTTCTGTCCCATCCCGTCTCAAGTGTCCCCTCCTCAGAGAGGCCTTTCCTGCCTCCCCGCCCTTCCCACTTAGTCTGCTAGCCCTCCTTCTACCCAGCTCTATTCTAGCCCTATTGTTCTGCGTGGCTCCTAGCGCCTCCTGTAGGTCACATGATGCCAACACATGATGGTTTATTCTGCCTTCCACCAAGTTCTGTGTCACTTTCATGTGCAGGTGGCCTTGGAAAGGGCCTTCGCCTCCACGATGTGAAACCACGTGGCCTTCTTGTGTTTTGTTGGGGGTTCTTGTGGTTTATTTTTCATGGAATCTATATACAGGGAAATGGTTCTCTGCATTAGGGAAAAACCAGTACAATGGGACCAGAGAGCACAGGGCCAGCTGACCCAGCTTGTGCCGGATAAGGGGGCAGCTGTAACTCCTCTGCTGCCCAGGGCTGGCGGGAGGGACCACAGGCTCCCAGGGGGCCAGATTCTATGCGTTTTCAAGATGCGATGAGGGGGAAATCTAGGTTTTGTGTGGCTCCCCAATCGTTCAGTGTGTTTATAGGAAAATTCTGTTAACCAAACACAGCACGTTGGCTGGTGGGTCCAGTTTGTAGGGGACACCTCTACCACTCTGTTGTAAGGAATCGAGGGCACCAGTGTGGAGAAGAGGGACCCGGCCTCGTGACCGGAGGGAAAGGGGGATGGAATTCCTTCTGCGCCAGTGCAGAGGCACCTGTCCGACCCGGGGCTCAGCTGTTCTGAAGGGAGGGGTGCTGCCTTAGCCTAGGGGGAGGGGGAGGTTGCCGGAGTCCAGCCCCTGCAGGTCCAGGGGTCCCCTGAAGGAGGGTGGTGCAGGCCAAAGAGAGAGTGGGAGAGCCTCGCATTTCGTTCTGATCCCCAGACAAGCACCCCTGCCCATCTGGCAGGCGTCTCCATCTTGTCTGGTTCTCAAGGTTTATTTATGGCAAAAGGTACAAGGACAAGAAAGGGCAGTAAATGATTTCCCATAGATAAGTTTTACAATTTTAGCCACAGGCACTCATGGTGTCATAGGTATTTTTACAAAACCTCAGGTCTAGCCTCAAGGAAGCCTTCTTTAACCAAGAGGCAAACAGCATTGTTTAGTAAAGGTCAGTTTTTTATGAGTAAGGGTCATTAGGCTGTTTATAACTTTAAGAGAAAGTTCCCAGGAAACAAGTTCTCACGAGATACGCTTCCTCTCAGAGTCGCAAGGATGACGATACATTTTATCACAGTACTGATCTCACAAAGGCATTCAGTCCCAGAAGACATTCAGTTATCCGTATTGCTTAGGGGAAAGTTATGTGTTGCATTAGGGTGTATCTAGTTTACTTATCTTGTCCCTGACCAGGTGCGGTCACGTCTCAGGGACAGGGCCAGGGGACAGGCAGCTCGTGACATTAATCAGCAACGTATTTTGAGGTTTGGTGCTCAAGCAGAAATGAAAGTTTCAAGAGGGTAGATTTTGGGAGCTATCTGGGGGCAAGAGACCGTGCAAACTTGCCGAACCCTCACCAGGAATTTTCACTCTACCGGTGAGTTCAGATAGCTCCCAACAGCAGGTGGTTGGGTCTGCGTCTCTGTGGGGCATGGAAGCCAGGCTGGACGGCCGAGAGGGATGCAGGGGAAAAGTGGACGGTAGTCGCCTGGGTGACTGAGCTCAAAACCATGATGACCCTCTGGTGTCTCCCAAGATCAGTGTTCTCAGGATCAGATTCTGACCACCCACACACCCACCTCCCCATCTGTCCGCACGCTGTCCCGTCCGTCCATCTGTCCCTCCCTTGAACATTTATTGAAGATCTGTGAGCCTGCATGGCACAGATTCGGGACAGGGTGGGGACTAGACAGGCCTCGCTCTTGGCCCCCACCCTCCCTCATTCCTGCCTCCCCTCTCTCCTCCTCGGGAAATCCCCTTCCTGGGAGAGATCCAGGGTCTAGGAGAAGCTGATGGGGGACAGACTGGCACTCCAGCGGCATCCCTGCTGAGGCCCCAGTCCCTCCCGCCACATGGAAAAAGTGAAAACCTGTGGTTTTTCTCCCACGACTGAGGCCGGCGGGGCTGGGCTTCTGGAGCGTCACATGGGCTGGCAGTGAAAATGTTTTCTTTAAGAGCATTCCTGTGGGTGGCGTGTGCCTGTGCACGAGGGCGCACGCTTCCTCCTGTGTCTGACCCTTTGTCCATAGCCCAGCAGGCCCCCTCCCTCTCCTGCTCAGACCCCCAGGGCTCTTCAGGTCCAGCCCAGCCTTCTCCCCATTGCAACCCAGCCCCCTTCCCTGCGCTGTGTGCCCAGCCCCGCCACTCCCCGCACCGTCCCCTGGCTCTCCGGCTCCGCTGCCTGGACCAGCAACACGCGGCAGCTTTCCGACCAGACCCAGCTTGCCCCCTCGGCTGTGGGCCTTCGCCCAGGCTGTGCCCTCTGCCGGACCCCTTCCTCTTCTCTTTTCCTGGCTCAGCTCAGTCCCTGCCTCCTCCAGGGAGCCTGCCCTGACTCTCTGTCTAGGGGTAGTAGCCTCTTTTCCTGACTGGTGTCTCCATCTTGCCTCAGTGTCCCCTCAGTCACACTGCTGCAGCCTCACCAGCCTCCTTCCTGGCTCGGGATGCCGGCACTCACTGCTCCCTCCGCCCTGAACCCCCTCTTTCTGCTCTCCCTACTCTGGGCGCCTCCCCGCCCTTCACCGCCCGCTTTCCAGCCAGCTTTGACTGCGTCTCCGAGCACCAGCTCATGCACCTGTGTCTGTTGCCTGTTGTCTGTGTCCCGCACTGGAGGCCCGAGGGTATTGTCTGTTTTCTCCACTGCTGACCCCCTGGCCCAGAACAGTCCGGGCATAACGTAGGAAGGGCGGGTGGTCATTGGCTGGATGCATGAAGAAGAGCTGTGGGCCGCTGTGGGAGGGTTTGGCTGGGCGCGGCCAAGGAGGACCCCCTGACCTGCCGCTCGCCGCCCCCAGAGCCGGCTACCTGACTCTGTACGGAGTCGAAGCCTCGCCGGGCACCGACCAGAGCCGGGCCCAGGACCGCGCCCACTCCGCCGATGTCTTCCACACCTTCCGCCAGCTCGACCTGCTGCTCCCCAAACTGGCGCGTGGCTCCCTGTCAGTGGGTAAGCGCTGTGGGGACCCCGGCGGGTGGTGGGGCAGACCGAGGGACCCAGAGGGGGAGCCCACCCTCAAGCCGAAGGATCCCAGGCAACGTGGGAGGAAGGACCTTCTCATGCCCTGAGCAGAGTGAGATCCCTGTTACCGGGCGTATGCAAGAGCACAGTGGTGTGGGTTCTGTGACCCTTCTTTGTACCTGTCTTCCGTGGCACACCTGCCTTCATCTCTCTCAGTCATCAGCCCTCCGCTCTTAGGACCTTGATCTTGCACACTGAAGGGATTGTCTGGCCATTTTCACCGAACTCCACACCTAGAACACTTCCACTGGGTTTGTGAAATCCACCCTGTTTATTTTTGTGGCTACAGAGGGGACTCGGTGTTGGTAAGGAGGTTCCTGCAGGACTTGGTGCACAGGGGCTGTGCCAACCACTAGGCTGCACCGCCTTCTGGCCGCTGTGTCTGAAACTTCTCTGGTGAGAAGAATCCTCTCAGGCCTTGTTAAATAAGACAAGCCCCCAGTCTCTTCCAGTCCACTTGAATCCAAGTCTCCGGGGAGGTTGGGAAGCTGCGTGTGTTACAAGTGGCACAGGAAGGTTGAGAAATCAAGTGTATCCTGGTCTCAGACACTTGCAGCAAAATCTGGATTCAGATGCTGCCTCAGGGCTTCTGAGCTGATGATTCAGGGCCAGTTTCTGCCCCCCCCTTTTTTTTTTTTTTTTTTTGCCGCAGGTCCTTTCTCCGGAGGGGCAGTTGAAGGGAGTGGTTGACATAGACTCAGCTCAGATGGCTTGAGGTGGTTTACTGGCTTCTGTATAGTGTCCCCGTGCCTCAGCGATCTCATCTGTTAAATGGGGAGACAATAGGCTCTTCCTACTGGGTGACTCTTAGGAATGGCTGGGGTAATAATAAAACAAAAACCACTTCTTTGTTGAGCGCTTCCTGTGTACCGGATACCAGGTTAAATGTGGGCTCATTCAGTGCTCCAGCAGCTCATCACCCCATTTCCTTTATTGATGTAGTTTTTAAAAACCACACTTCAGCACATTAGACTGTTTAAATTAAGGAAGCGCTCTTGTGGTTCACAACTCAAAGAAGTACACAGTAGAAGTAAGAATACTCTTTCCAGCCCGGCTTCCCGTGGAAACCGGTGTTAACGTGCTGGAGTGCCCTCCACACTGTCTTGCAGGAGGCTCTGTTTTACAGGGACAAACACACAGATCTAGAGTGTCACCAGGGGTGTTTCAGAAAGGAATTACATCTAGTATCTGCAGCTTGGTTATTTGTTTAACCTAACAGTATAGCTGTGGAGTCTTCCCTGTCAATGCAAACATCTAATGGTATGTGCTAATGCAATTAGATCGGAGAAATCAGTTACTGGGATAGGAATGGGCAAAGAAGGGGCACCCGGCGGGCTAGTCGGTTAAGCATCTGACTTCGGTTCAGGTTATGATCTCATTCTTGAGTTGGGGCCCGCATGGGGCTCAGAGCTGCCAGCTCGGAGCCTGGAGCTGCTTCGGACTCTGTGTCTCCCCCCTCTCTCTCTGCCCCTCTCCCACTCATGCTATTTCTTTCTCAAAAATAAACGTTAAAAATTTTTTAAAAAGAAAAAGAATGAGTAAAGGAGGTGTAAGACTATCCCTGTTTGCAGAAGATCTGATGCTGCACTGGGAAAACCCCAGCAAATCCAGGACAAAACAAACTCAAGCGAAAAAGACTCTGGCAAAGTAGAATATCAGATGAACACACAGAGAACTGAGTCATCTTTGCAGCTCTTGGAAGTGGGGATTTAGGCAGCCATCCCCCTCCAATGGATATTTACAATTGTTTCCTTTGTGTGTGTGTGTGTGTGTGTGTGTGTGTGGCTACTATAGGGTTTCATTGTACTTGTATCTTTTGTACCATCTGGTGATTTAATTCCTCTCTGACAGTTTCTTAGAACTGGGTTTGCCATGTCAAAGGGCACACACATTAAAATTTTTGTTAGCTGTTGCCACATCATTTCCAAAACCATGGAGCGATTCGTACGCCTGCCCGAAGGGAAGGAGTCTGCTCTTTCCCCACCAGATGTTACCAGTCCTTGCATTCATTTGCCGATCTGATGGGCAGAAGTGGGTAATTTGTTGTTTTAATTTGCATTTCCCCACAACCTTGTCAACAAGCAGTTATCAGCCTTTAAGACCTTGGCAATCTGATGGGCAGGAAAGGACATCTGGCTCGATGGGCGTTCTCCTAATCATTGTGATGCTACAGCTTTTCGTGGTTCGCTAGCCATTAGCTTTCCCCTCTCTGTGCGTTACCTCTTATCCCTTTAGAGACCATTCATTATCTTCCTGAATCCTCCGACCCTGATAAAAGGTTGATATTATTATACCCACTTGGCAACTAAGAAAACAGGCTCAGAGAGGCGAGGTCATTTGTCAGGGACACACAACTGTCAGGTGGCCGAGCCGGCAAAATGAGACACTTGGTCTGATCGCAGACTCCTGTGCGTAAAGCGCCTGACACCTCCCAGCATCGGCTGCTTCTCCAGGAAAGAGTGGTTTCTCCATTGCGCTCTCCTCCAGAGCCACGCTATTGGGGACCACTGGGGACCGCGGGTCCTTCAGGGAGCAGCCCTGGGCTCTGTATAGGGAAGCTGCACTTCCCAGTGTGGGCAGCAGGTGGCAGCGTTGGGGAAGGTTTCTCTTCTTGGGGCTGGACCCTGATGGACAGAGCTGCCCCCAGACTTCGCTGGGCTTGTGAAGAGGGCAGCCTCTTTGGAAGAGTGCTTTGGCAGAAGCTCTCAAAACAGAAATGCTCATTCCTTTGCTCCTGAGCTCCTGCTGCTAGGAATTATCCTACGGCAGTGCTTGCACACATCCACAGGTGCCCAAAGCTATGCATTGCCCCGTTGTTTATGAGAATAGCAAATGCTACAGACAGCCTGTACGTCCAGCAGTGGGGCTGATGAAATAAGTTACACATTCACATAAAGGAAAACAGCAGCCGTAAAGTAGAGCAGGATGTACCAAACCGTGCAGGAGAGTGGGCATATTGTGGGGGTTTTATTTTTTTTCCAGTTTTATTCAGAGATGAAGGACCCAGGACACCAAGTGAGTTTAAGGCGTCTGGCATAATGACTTGACTTACATCTATTGTGAAATGAGCACCACAGTAAGTGTAGTCACCCTCTTTGGTTTTTGTTTTATTTTTTTATTTATTATTGAGAGACAGAGCATGAGCATGGGAGGGGCAGAGAGAGGCGGAGACACAGAATCTGAAGCAGGCTCCAGGCTCTGAGCCTGACTCGGGGCTTGAACTCACAATCCACGAGATCATGACCTGAGCCGAACGAAGTCTGATGCTTAACCGACTGAGCCACCAGGATCTTTGTTTTTTAAGAATGTGGGAACGTACACAGGCTTTTCCTTCTGAGATGGGATGGAGATGCCCATCTGAACTCTGAGAGGTGCTTTCTTTCTTTTTCTTATTCTTTTTTTCCGATGGTTCTGCATTATTTCTCCTCCAGTATTAAAATGATAAAAATTTGGGGGCACCTGAGTGGCTCAGTTGGTTAAGAGTCTGGCTGTTTTTTTTTCTTGGCTCAGGTCATGATTTTGTGGTTCATGAGACCAAGCCCCACGTTGGGCTCTACACTGACGGTGCAGAGCCTGCTTGGGATTCTCTCTCTCTTTCTCTCTCTCTCTCTCTCTCTCTTTCTCTGCCCTTCCTCTGCTTGCATTCTCTGTCTCTACAAATAAATAAGTAAACATCTAAAAAAATCATCTAAAACAAATGTATAAACAGATTGTAAAAGAAAATTGACCCTTTGGGAGACCCTTAGATCAGAGTCTGGTGCTTCTCATATAGGAGGGAATTGGGGGAAGTTAGAGCTCCAAGCTAAATCTACTGCTTTTTGGAACATTCATTTTACTAGATAATTTGGGAGGGGCGTGCTTTCTTTGAATACTGTCTCGGGAGGAAAGGCATTCTTATAATAAAAAATCATAGAGTCTAGGGGTGCCTGTGTGGCTCTTTTGGTTGGGTGTCTGATTCTTGATTTCACCCCAGGTCATGTTCTTACAGTTCGTGGGATCGAGCCCTGCATCCAACTCTGTGATCAGGTTCTCTGCGGCCAGCACAGAGCCCACTTCAGGTCCTCTGTCCTCTCTCTCTGCTCCTCCCTTGCTCATGCTTTCTTTCTGTCTCTCAAAATAAAATAACATGAAAGAAAGAAAGAGAGAGAGAGACTCTCTCTCTCTGTATCAAAAATAAATAAAACATTAACAAAAAAAAATTTTTTTAAAAGAGAGAGAGAAAGAAAGAAAGAAAAAGAAAGAAAGTCTAATGCAAAAATCTAATGCATTTTAAAGGGAAAAAACAGGACTTTAATTTTTTTAAATGTTTATTTACCTTTGAGAGACAGAGAGAGATAGAATGTGAGCAGGGGAGAGGCAGAGAGAGAGGGAGACACAGGATTCGAAGCAGGCTCCAGGCTCTGAGCTAGCTGTCAGCACAGAGCCCAACGTGGGGCTCGAACCCCAAAACATAGGACTTTAAATATATGTCCCTCTCTGGACTATGCCCAGGTTTCTAGAGCACCGAGGGGCTTCTGAGGAAAAATTTGAGAGGTACTCAACTCTGGGCCTCTCGTTTTACAGATGGGAAGACTGAGACCCAGTGGTGGACAGGGTCTTGGCCAAGGCCACACGGCATGGGAGGTCTGGAATTTGACCCTGTAGCTCCGTCATTAGTTACTCAGGCCTGGCAGTCTGAGTCACTGAGTCATTGCACTGGGCTGGTAAATAATACTTGATAATAATGACAAGAATGTAGCAAGCTTGACTTGCTAAGCCCCTACCAGTACCAAGTGTGTTCTATGTTTCTATATCTTCCTAATGATCCCATGAGCTAGGTTGCCCCCATTTTACAGATGGGGAGACTGAGGCTCAGAGATCCAGATTGTTCGCACAAGATCATCTTTCTAGGAAGGGGCAGAGCTAGGATTTCTAACTGGGTCTCTGGCTGCCAACCCTGTGTTCTTTATTTCACAAATTATTATTATTTCCTAAGTATAGAAACAAGATGCAAATATATTCTCCATGGACTAATAATTTGCTAACATTCATTAGCTTTGTTTAATAATATAGCTACTATTTGTTAGGCTTGTGCCAGGCAGCACTCTCTATGCTTTCTAGGTTAACACATTCAATTTCTGCACAAACTCTTTGTGTGCATACTTCTGTTATCCTAGTTTACAGGCTTGAAAACTGAGGGTTGTGAGGTGGGGTGGGTTTTGTTGTTGAATTGTAGGAGTTCTTTATATATTTTGGATCCTAGTCCCTTACCAGATCTATGATTTCTAAATGTTTTCTCTCATTCTGCTCGTTGTCTTTTCATACTGTGTTGCTTTTTATTTTTTATTTTTTTAACTTTTTTAACATTTATTCTTTTTGAGAGAGACAGAGAGCAAACAGGGGAGGGACAGAGAGAGAGGGAGACACAGAATCGGAAGCAACTCCAGGCTCTGAGGTGTCAGCACAGAGCCCGATGCAGGGCTCGAACCCATGAACCATGAGATCCTGACCTGAGCCAAAATCAGATGCTTACCTGATTGAGCCGCCCAGGTGCCCCCCTGTGTTGCTTTTTAAAGTCATCCTTAAAGTCTGTGTTGACAGTAATAGTCAAGGTTTGTAATTATGCTGTCAGACCTCAAAGAATCCCAGCCATTTCCAAACCTGTGTTAAATTTCTTTGCTTCCTTCTTTAGCTGTTTCATCAGCTAACTCTTATGAATCTGGCATAAGCATAAACCGAGGGCCTTCAACACTTCCTTTACCCTCCACTCACTTGTTGAAAACCTCCATGTGCCCACGCCCCACCCCCCAAGATTCTGACAAGATCGGTCTGCAGTGGGACCTGGGCATCCAGAGGTTTAAAGCTCCTGGGTGATTCTCCAGCGCCCCCAAAGTTAAGAAACAAAGGAGGATAATGTATTTCAGGCGAACAGTTGGGCTCATTGCTTTAAATTGAGAAGTGCAGGGGCAACTGGGTGGCTCTGTCGGTTAAGTGTCCAACTCTTTGGTTTCAGTCAGATCATGATCTCAGTTTGTGAGTTCAAGCCCTGCGTTGGACTCTGTGCTGACAGCTCAGAGCCTAGAGCCTTCTTCAGATTCTGGGTCTCCCTTGGTCTCCGCCCCTCCCCCACTCATGCACTGTCTCTCTCAAAAATGAATATTAAATATTAAAGTGAGAAGTACATCACCTGAAAAGGTCTAGAGGTTGAAGAAAAGCACATGGGGCATGCTGTTTGAAAATGTAACTAATATGCTTAAAAATACATGTGTATTTTAATGTAAGTTTAGCCTACATTTTCCACCCTTTCAAATACCCTGTAATGGGTAGCCCGGTCTAGAACCATTGGGTGGATGGGTCTTCTGGAAACACTGCTTCGTGGTTCCAAAAGACCAATGAGAGCGTCTCTAGTCCTTGGGAGTTTGGTAACAACGCAGAGCGGCGCCCACTTTTCCCAGGGGTGGTTGCACAAGAACCAAAGCTCTTGCTTGCACGGACATCTGTAAATATGACAGTGTCTTGTAGTGAAACAGTGTCTCCACAGTGAGCACCTGGCTTCGCACCCTCCACCGTCCGCCCGGCCCGTCTGGATCTGAACCTCGGGTTCCCCGGCCCGTGGCGCTCTAGGGCGTAACACCCTGTTGTGTACTTAATGGCGGCCCTGGACAGGAACATCGCTTGCCCACACGCTGACCTTAAAACACACGGGGAGACTCCCTGTGAGCGTCCAGACTTCCTTCTGAGAGCTCAGGCTCCTTGCTGGGACCAGGTCCTCTGTCAGGCTGGGGGCCGCCTGGACCCTCCTGTTCCCCATGGCCCCGCCCTGGCCCTCCTCCTTCATTTACTTTACCGGCTTCCCTGGAGGTAGAGTTTGAGACCCCCTAGACCCGTCTGTCCCCTCTTGATAGCAGTTAGGTTATTTCCCGTGTCTCCTGAGTCTCCTTGGGCACACGGGCTGGCGTTGCCCAGGGAGGGGAGCTGGGAAGGGAGAGCGCCGCTCCGTGCTTCCTGTTCCTTCCCTGCTGTGGAAGAAACACCATTCATTAAAAAAGTTTTTTAATGTTTTTATTTATTATTGAGACAGAAACAGAGCAGGAGTGGGGGAGGGGCAGAGAGAGCGGGAGACACAGAATGTGAAGCAGGCTCCAGGCTCTGAGCTGTCAGCACAGAGCCCAGTGTGGGATTTGAACTCGTGAGTGAGATCATGACCTGAGCCAAAGTTGGACACTCAACTGAAATCGGGTGCCACCCAGGCACCCCAGAAACACCATTCGTTTAATGCATATTGACAGAGCACCTACAATGGGCCAGGGGCTGGGGACATGGAGGTGAGCAGGACAGGGCCCCTCACTCCTGTCCACTGAGGGTGAGATAGAGAATAACAAGTTGGCATTTATAGGCCTTTCTTGGATCCTCTCCCCCTTCCCCCCCCAGGAGTCACACCCAGAAGACCCTTGGCCTCGTGGGACATCAGGGCTGTGTGGCCCTGGGCCTGGGGTCGATCTGTAACCCCCACCCGCCTCTGTGCTCTGTCCCTGTAGCGGACAAGGACCGCGCGTGCAGAGTCAAAGGTCACCTGTGGAAGCTGCTGTCCCCGGCCAGACTTGCTGCTCGGGCCCACCGGAGCAGATGGCTGGAGAGTTACCTGCTGCACCTGGAGGAGCTGGGCGTGCCGGAGACCATGCGGGCCCGGGCCATGGTGCTGCAGCTCTGGGCCACGCAGGTGGGCGCGGGCGTGCGGTTGGTGCACGCGGGGTGGGTGCACTTGGGGTGGTTGTGCACCTGTGCGTCGTGTGTGTGCTCGGGCACATGTGCGAGTGTGCATGGGTGCGTGCGTTTGTGAGTGTGTCTCCACATGCGTGTGGCTGTGGGCTGTCTGCTCCAGTTCCCGGACTTTCTTAACTGTCAGTGTCATGAACGGGACCCTTCAGGATTAATTTATTTTACTTTGGAAAATCGTCAGACTTGGAGAAAAGCCATGTGAGTAGTTGAATGAACATATACGGTCCACCGTAAGTCCCTAGTTTGTAACATTGTATCCGCTGTGCCTTCTCTCTCTCCCTCTCCCCTCCGCCCCCCTCCTTCCTCTCTCCTACTGCGGTTATTTTATTGAACTGTTTGCAAACAGGGGCCAGACATCATGACTCTTCATCCCTAATTCCTTCAGCCTACATTCCTCAGAGCAGGAAGTTTCCCTTACGTGACACAGTACAATGATCACATTCAGGACAATTAACCCAGATAGAGGATCATCATCCAATAGACAGCCCCGCTCAGGTCACAGCTTGTCCCAACAATGTCCTTTATGCTTTGTCTTGGTCTGACATTCAGTCTAGGATCACATGGCGCCTTTAGTCATTCCGTCTTTTGAGTTTTCTTTAATGTGGAACCGTTTCTGTGCATTTCATTGTTTTTCACGACCTTGACATTTTTGAAGTAGGCAGAACAGTCATTTTGAAGAATTATTTAAAAGTTCCATTGAGTACTCACCATAGACCTCAAAGACAGGCTTTTGTTGCTTATGTTTTAGCTGCGGGGGGGGGCGTGCACAGTCAAGGAAGTACATGTAGGGTGATTTTATTTTATTTTACTTTACTTTTAAAGCTTATTTATTTTGGGAAAGAGAGAAAGCATGTGTGTGCCTGCACAAGCAGGAGGAGCAGGGGGAGAGGGAGAGAAAGAAGAAATGAATCCCAAGCAGGCTCTGTGCTTGACTCTGTGAGATCATGACTTGAGCCAACATAAAAAATCAGACGCTTAACCAACTGAGCCACCCAGGGGTGAATTTAGATCCGGATATATGGGCTGTAAAATGGAGTCTGGAATAGAGAGATCTTGGGGGTCTGTTGTCACCGAGGTGGTCAGGGAGGACTCTGAGGAGGAGATATTTGGCTGATAAGAAACAGCTGAAGTTGGGGGCTTGGGAGAGATGTGGAAATAGAGCATTCTGGGTAGGGGAAACAGCATGTGCAAAGGCCCCGGGGTTGCATCATACCAAGTGCTTGGGCCACAGCAAGGAGTTGAGTGTGCCTGAAGTGGGGGGCCGGAGGGGGGGGTGAGGGAGGAGATTATGGGTGGCATGCAGGTCCAGTAAGTAAGGACTCGGGGATTTTTCTCTGGGTGAGGTGGGAGCCTGGGAATATTCTGAGCAGAGGAAAGACAGGATCTGAGGAACAAAGGCAGAAGCAGGAACACCAATGAGATGGTGGTGGTAGGACCAGATGGTGGTCATGGCGGTGATGAGGAAATTCTGGAAACAGGACAGTGCCAGTGGACATGGTAACAGACCAGATACTGTGGTGAGAGAAAGCAGGGCTAAGGATGCTCCCTCTCGGGGCTGGTTCCCACCCTCTCCTGGATCTCAGAGTCCGGCACCTTCTCTTGGCCCATCCTCAGCAGTAACAGCTGCACAGCCCAACGTTTCTGGGTAATTCCCTTCCCATCGACTCGCAGCTTATTTTTAGTTTTCTCTCGGAGCCATTAACTGTCCTTGCAGGCGAAGGCTGGCGAGGGGCGAAGGCCGGGTTTAATCAGCAGTTGGGGCCCCATTAGTGCCTAATAACATATTTATGGGCAGAGACTTGGAGCTCCCCTCTGCCCTCAGAATCCCTTGCAGAATGATCTCTGTCAGCAGAACTGGATGCGGCTTGGGGGCTTGAGTGGCAGAGTCTGGGGAACAGCCTTTGGCGGGGCCAGGAGAGCTGAGCGGGGCTTGGGGACAGGATGTCCTCTGAGTCTGAGTCGTTGGCGGCGTGCAGAGTTCAGGCAGGTGAGAAGATGCTTCCAGAGCTCGAGTCTTGAGAGCAGCCAAGCTGCCGAGAAGCCCGGTGGTGTCAGGCACAGGCTCTGTGACTGACCTGCCTGGGTCTGAACCCTGACTTTGCCACTCCCTGGCAAACCAGTCACTTCAGTTCTTGGTGCCTCAGTTTACTCAGCTGTAAATGAAGACAGCAGTCAGTACCTTTCTCAAGGCTCTGTGCTGAGGATGGGAGAAAGCGATGATGGAAAACTTGTAATCACTAGACGTGTTCAACAGCGATTTAGTGAATGCCCACTGGGCTGGGCACCGTTCTAGAAGCCGGGGATAGAGCAGTGAGCAGATCCCTGCCCTTATGAGCTGATATTCTGGGAGAAGACAATTGGTAAACAAGTAAGCATATGGACTATAGTCAAGGTAGTAAGTTCTGTGGAGAACTGGTAAAGTGGGGGAGGGGTGGGGCTGCTTTCTATAGGTGGCCAGGGAAGACCTCACCAGGAAGGTCACAACTGAGCAGAAATATAACAGGAGGGAGGGAGCCAGGGAGCCACACAGATACGTAGGGTGAGGGCATCCAAGCAGGGAGCACAGCAAGTGCAAGGGCCCTGAGGTGGGGATCAGGGTGATGGGATAGATAGCAGGGCCCTGTGGGCTTTGGGAGAGGACTTTGGCTTTTACGCCAAGAGAGGAATTCTTTGAGGACTCTGAGCAGAGGAGCAACGTGGCCTGCATCTGCTTTAGAGGGATCATTCTGGCTACATTACTGAGAATCTGCTGTAGTGGGGGACGTGGAAGCAGGGGGCCCAGAGATGAGGCCACTGCCGTGTCCAGGCAAGAGAGGATGCTGCTGGACCAGGGTAGGTGCCGAGGCCCAGAGAGAGAGTGAGGGCATTCTGGACACATTTTTGGGTAGAGCCAACAGGATTTGCTGTCGGACAGGGGACGTTGAGAGAGGGTACCCACAGTGAGGCCTACGGGCTTCGGCCCGAGCAACAGGAAGGATGGAGATGCTGTTAACGGATGAGCCAGATGGTGAAAGGCACAAGTTTGTGGGTTGAAAATCAGAAGGTTGGTTTTGGGCGTGCGGAGTCTGACAGAACTGGGTGGGGGTGGGGGGTACAGCTGGAGTGAAGATACGGAGTTCAGGGTTGAGGTCCAGGAGGGAGAGGTGCGTCTGGGACTTGTTGGGGTAGTTGGTCCAGTGGCAGCCACTGGACTGAAGGCCGCAGGGGCCCAGGGGGATGAAAGGGGAGGGACCCAGCCCCTGGCCTCCCTGGCCGTGGGGGGTCAGGAAGATGGAGAGGAGACTGCACAGCCACCGAGGAGGAGTGGTCTGGAGGTGTGGCAGGGGAGCCGGGAGGAGGCCGCCCAGAGACCCACTGCAGAAGTTCTGAGAGGTGGTGAGCTGGGAGCTGTGGTTGCTCTTGTCAGATCAGAGGCAAGTCCGGAGGCTCAGCACCCAGGGACCTAGAGGGCCGCCCGGTGGGCTGCAATCCAAGGCCCAGGTCCAGGCTCTGAAAGGGTGAGGTGGGCGGAGAGAGCAGTTCACGACAGCCCGGCAGCCCAGGCTTCCCTCCTGGTTCTGAGCCATTAGGTGGGGGGTGACCATGTGGACCCTAAAAAAAAGAATTTTGTTTAATAACAAAAAATGAAGAGATTTCACCTGTGATCGCCCGTCCCTTGGCAGAGGGTGGCCGTGAAGGGTGCCAGCAGCCCCGTGGAGGAGGGCTTCTCCTTCCCATGGATTCTCCCACAAATCCCAAGTCTGAGGCTCATTGGCCCAGCCCGGGTCGCATGTTCCCTCTGGGTGTGTCACTGAGTGGCCCAGCCCAGGTTGCGAGACACCTGAGGTCTGGAGGGCGTGGATCAGCTCCAGATGATCAGAGTGAAGTGGAGGTAGGAAAATGGGGTGCTGGTACCCACAGGCAGGGGAGTGCATACAGGGCAGGCAGGGTGCATGTGTCCCCCACTCCTACTGACTGTGTGGTGAGGTGGCCACAGAGTGGCGCAGGGGACCCCAGTGCTGCCTCTGGTACCCTGTGAGCGCCCCCTGGAGGTCAGCTATTCACAGAAAAGGCAGAGCAGAGGACCGGTGCTCCTGGGTAAATGGACTTTGGCTGTAGGGGTAGAGGATGGGGCTAGACGGGACATGTTCTCCTGGGTAAACTGAGGCAAGGCCCTGGGGGAGAAAGCTCAGTTTCCAGGTGGTGAATTCAAGATCTCTTGTAGAGGTGTGATCACACACACGTGCACACTCACACGTCTGTGCAGTGGCTGGAAGGCCGGCTTTGCCACCTCCCTAACTTGCCACAGCTTCTTCTGGAAGGCAGAGATCACTGAGAAGCCTCATGCTCCCCTCATGTTTTGTGAGTAACAAGCGGTGGCCCCATCAGACTGTCCAGGCAAGACAAAATGGCCTTGGCACGGAGTTTACCCCAGGCTGAATTATTTATCACCTACATCCCCTGGCTATTTAAGTGATGGACAGCAAGTGACCTTGCTTGTCTCTGTAGGACCTGAAGTGCTAGAGGAAATCCCAGAGTCCAGGGCCCCCACCTTGTTCTCAAGGGGGGTAGGGGAGGAGAGGGGGGGCACTGGGAGGAGAACCGCTTCTGAGCACCTGCTCTGTGCCCAGCAGGTGGAGGTCGCTTGTACCCAGTCTCCGTGAGCCCTGTGGCCACCGCAGGAGTGAGCATGTTACCCAATTTTACCGGGAGGGAGGTTTTGAGATCCAGAGTGGGAAGTGTTTCATCCAGAGTCACAGAAAGTGGGGAGCTGGGATGTGAACCCAAGTCCGCCCCGTCCAGGCCAGGGTTCCGCCAGCCCACCTGCCAGGCTGCCTTGGATATAGAGGTTTATTCAGCAGGTAGCTTTGAGCCCCTTTGTTTGCCGCTTCAGTGAAACGGGTGACAATGCTGCCTGCTTCAGGGAGAATGGAAAGCGGAAAGGTGCCCCCTCCCTGGTGCTGAGTTCACAGTAGCTAAAGAAAAAGACAAAATCTGTTTCACCATCATTGATGCTTTGGTCCATTTGTTTTCTGCCTTTTTCAGTACGTGTTGTTTTTTGTTTTTTTTTTTTCTGTAATGAAGATCATGGAGTTTTTAAAAAATTTTTTTTAATTTTTTAAAATTTATTTTTGATACAGAGAGACAGAGGATGAGAGGGGGAGGGTCAGAGAGAGAAGGAGACACAGAACTGGAAGCAGGCTCCAGGCTCTGAGCTAGCTCTCAGCATAGAACCTGATGCGGGGCTCGAACCCACAAACGTGAGGTCTGACTTGAGCCGAAGTCGGAGGCTTAACCAACTGAGCCACCCAGGGTGCCCCTAAAATTTTTTTTTAAAGTTTATTTATTTATTTTGAGAGAGAGAGGGAGTGCACAGAAGCAGGGGAGGGGCAGAGAGAGAGAGAGAGAGAATTCTAAGCAGTCTCTGTCCTATCAGCCCAGAGCCCGATTTGGGGCTCAATCTCACAAACGATGAGATCATGACCTGAACCAACTGAGCCACTCAGGTGCCCTAAGATCACGCAGTTTTTAAAATCCAAGTTTTGATTTTACTTAATATTGTTTCATGAACATTTCTCCATGTCATTGCAGATGAGTATAAAAATTACCCCATTTTTGTTTGGCTTAAAAGCACTGCATCCATTTAAAAAATTCAGACAGTGTAAAAGGGCATATGTAGTAAGAATCAGAACCCGACGCTCCCTCCCAGCCCTCCCCACTTCGGTCCCAGAGACTCCTTGTAGAGATGGTCAGTGCGGCTTCACGGGATCCCTCTCCAAACCCGCACAGACAGGAGCCCAGCGAACCCCTGTCCACGTCCCTGTGCTTCAGCGTATCTTGGCTACTGTCCCGTCCGTGCACAGAGTCAGCTGCCTTCTAATGACTTCCTGTTTCGGCGTCCTGTGGCTGGAGCATCATTTATCTCATTGATCTATTGATAGACCGGGTTTGCTTCCAGTTTTCCATTGTTACATCAGCACTGTGATCATCGATATCCTTGTGCAAATGTCCTTTTGTCTGTGTGCAATTATGTCTGTAATAGAATTCCTGGGGAAATACGGCATTTAATGACTATCATCAAGAAGGGATGTAGACAAAACCGTGCCCCAAATCAAGGGTAGCTGGTACCCACCCGTGCCTGGGGCACATTTCAGGGCACCCCACGCACATTTTAGTGTGAAATACCTGAATATTAAAATGTTCAGCTAAGGCTGAAAAGTCTTGGAACAAGAAATTAAAACTTTTTTGTAGGTTTTTTTTTTAATTTATTTAAGTAATCTCTGCACACAATGTGGGGCTCAGACTCACAACCTTAAAATCAGGAGTCACATGCTCCTCCGAATGAGCCAGCCAGGTGCCCCTAGAGCAAGAAAATTTAATCTGTTTTCTTAATTACTGAACTATTGGGGACTTTTACATAATCTTTGTTCAAGAAATTACTAGCTTTCGTGGTCATCGTTGATTAGTGCTTCTTCGCGACACACATACACAAAACACAAACATTTGACACACATACACAAAACGCGAACATTTGACACACATACACAAAACACGAACATTTGAAAGTCGATACCCGGTATCACATCAGATGCTATTGTTGTGTAGCAAACAACCACAACACTTCGGTGGCACGCACTGATGAGTATTTAACTCACACGTGTGCGGGTCTGCTGCACGTCGGCTGCTCTGAGCAGGCTTAGGGGGACAGCCGGCCCACGTGGGGCCACTTTCCCGGGCAAGTGGAAATGCACAAGGTCTCTTAAGGCCCGTGCTTAGAGCTGCCACTCTGTCAGTTCTGGCCAGTTCTGTGGGTCAAAGCGACTCACAGCAGAGCCCACATTCAGGGCTGGGGAAATACACTCTGCCTTGGAGATGGAAGCCAGGCCAAAGTCCGAGGCAAGGGGCACGGACACAGGGAAGGGTGGAGAGTCGGTCATCCTAGATATTAACAACAATCTTCACTGACCCACCTTGTTCCTACTACTGACACCACTTTGCCAGTTAGCTGTGAAGATCCCCTGTGTGAGCTCAGCTCCATGATTTTGCTCAAGGGCAGGCATGCCAAGAACAGCCCTGAAAGCAGGCATTGGGCTACACCAAAGCCCCAGAACATACTTGGGTGATGTCCTGAGCTGAAGATAAACATGAGTCATGCCTAGAGGTTTGGCAGGTGTGGGAACCCAGGCCTGCTGACCCCTGTGCCTGGGCCAGGGCAGTGTCCTGGGCACAGACCAGTCGGCTCTCCCCAGGTAGACCCTGTTGATGGTATAACAGGCCTCTTCTCATTGCAGGGCAATATGGGTCCTGCTGCCTTCTGGCTTCTGCTCTTCCTCCTCAAGAATCCCGGGGCCCTGGCTGCTGTCCGTGGGGAGCTCGAGCAGCTCCTGTCTGGAGCAGAGGAACCTGTTTCACAAATGACTACCCTCCCCCAGAAGCTCTTGGACAGCATGCCTGTGCTCGGTGAGACAGACCCTCTGGATGAGCCCCAAAGACTGGGCCATCCTGGGCCCCCTCAGCCCTTCCAAGCAAGGACTCCTGTCATCCAGGATCCATCAGTGTCCTCTGACCTAGGGCCTCCCTAGACCTCCTATCTTCTTAGACCTGGTATCTCTGTGCCCCTCACTCAGCTGCCCAGGACTCATGGTCTCAGTAGATGTTGGGTCGCAAGTGGCAGAAAACCTAACTTAACTGACTGAAGCAGAAAAAGGATAGCTACCCTCAGGCACAGGTGGACCCAGGTGCTTTAACAACAACATCATTAGGACCCGTCTCTCCCGCCCTGGGCCCTGCCCTGCTGCGTTGCCTCCAGTCTCGGGTCCCCAGGATGGCCACCAGCAGGTCCAGGCTGACATGCTGTCAGTCCTGTGAGGGAGTGCTTCTCTGAAATGCTTCTACCCAAAGTCCCAGGATTGTGTCTCATTGGCTGGTTCTCTTTGAGTCACATGCTTATCCTGAACCAATTGCAGGGTTCAGAGGGTTGGGACGCTCTGATTGGCCAATCACACACAGCCCATGGAATTGGGAGCAAGGTCAACAGCCCTGACGGTGGGAGAGGGGCAGTCTCCAGAGGAAAACCAGGGAGCTGTTTCCAGATGCAGAATGTCAGCTGGTCAAACAGAAACAACCAGTACTGATGGCCCTGCTCTCCCTAGTCTCCCCTGATGTCTCCTTGGCTCCCACAGTCCTTCACAGCTTCTAGCATCAGACCCGAACCCTCATTACATCCAAGATCTGAGGACTACAGTAATCATATCTCATCATTTGGCCTTGCTTGGTGATGGTGGGCAAGTTACGCACCCTCTCTGAGCCTGGCCACCTTCCTCTGTAAAATGAGGGCTGGGGGTGGCATTTGCGTGTGTCGGAGGATGGCTGCTGACCTTTCTGGCACTGCCCATGCAGACAGCGTCCTTAGTGAGAGCCTCAGGCTCACTGCTGCGCCCTTCATTACCCGGGAGGTTGTGGTGGACCTGGCCATGCCCATGGCAGATGGGCGGGAATTCAGCCTGCGACGTGGCGACCGCCTCCTCCTCTTTCCCTTCCTGAGTCCCCAGAGAGACCCGGAAATCTACACAGACCCAGAGGTGAGTTGTATGCCAGGGGCCATGGGAAAAAATCAGTGGCTTCAGGACCAGCCAGATCTGAGTGGCAGCCCACCTTGCTCTTTGTTTGCTGTGTGACCATGCCCAGATTACTTCACCTCTCTGTGTCTTTCCTCACCTGTGAAATGGCCCTCAATAGCACCTGCCTCATCGGGTTGTCAGAAAGATTAAATGAGAGCATGTAAGAAAGGACCTCACACTGCCTGGCATGCATGGAATGCTCTGTAAGTGACAGCTGAGCAATTTTCCTTGTTTCAGAATCTTATGTCAGCTTCTCAACACTTCTGTCTCTCCTCAGACTTTGAGATGGGTCAGACTTTCACAATCTCTTAACAGATTTGGGTGCTTATCATGAGCCAGGCCCCTGTGCTTACATCCATCCACATACCATTCCATCCATCCATCCACCCACTCACTCATCTGTCCACCCACCCATCCCCTTTTTCCGTCTCCATCCATCCATCCATCCATCCATCCATCCTTTCTTCCATCCATCCATCCATCCATCTTTCCATCCATCCACCCACTCATTCATCCACCCACCCACCCACTCAGTCTTGCATCTCTCTATCTACTGGTCCATTTACTTACCCTTCCACCCATCTTTCATCCAGCTCCTACTCTGTACCAGGCTCTGTTTTCAGACACAGTCTTCACCTTACCATTCTACAATGTAACCAAAGGAAATGGACATTCTCTTTTTAAAAAATAATTTTATTTACGTAATCTCTGTGTCCCAGGAGGGGCTCAACTCATGACCCTGAGATCAAGAGTCACATGCTCTACGTCTGACTCAGCCAGGGACCTCTAAAAATCATTTTAATTTTAAATTTTACACTGCCAAAGTAATATATACTTGTAAAGTAGATATCTACAGACACGTACATTTAAAAGTAAAAACTTTTCTTCATTTCCTTTACTCTCCACTTATACGGACTTCACTAACAATGGTTTGGAGTGTATCCTTTAAATTATTTTTATGCCTTTACAAACACATACAACACACTGACACACATATGAATAAATAGTGTGTGAACAGAGTAACATAATATATGCTAGTCTGAAACTTACCTTTTTAACTCAGCCACTCTAAAGAACCCTTTCTGTGTGAGCACACACAGACCAAGCTCACCCTTCTAAAAAGCTGCAGTAATTTAAAAAATTTTTCTTAATGTCCATTCTTGAGAGAGCAAGAGAGACAGAGAATGAGCAGGGAAGGAGCAGAGCCAGAGAGGGACACAGGCTCCAGGCTGTCAGCACAGAGCCCGGCATGGGGCTCTCACGACCCATGAGATCATGACCTGAGTCGAAGTCAGACGCTTAACTGACTGAGCCACCCACACACCCCAAGCTGCAGTAGATTTTTAATCACTGCCCTATTGATTCACCTTTACTTTGTTTTCAGTGTTTCCCTCTTCTAAACAAGGCTTCACTGAACACCCTCACACAGTTTTCTTCCTGTGCACATGTTGTGGGGGTGGAGCCAGAAATGGACCTCCTTTTATTTCAGGTATTTAAGTATAACCGATTCCTGAACTCTGATGGGTCAGAGAAGAAAGACTTTTACAAGGACGGGAAGCGACTGAAACATTACAGCATGCCGTGGGGAGCTGGGCACAACCAGTGCCTGGGGAAGGCCTACGCCATCAGCAGCATCAAACAGTGAGTGGGGGGTGGGGGCGGGTGCAGGCCGGGGGGAGGGGGCTCCTGCTCCAGCTGGTTGGCATGCACCCTCCTCTCTGGGGACCAAGGGTTCTCAGCCAGGAAATGGGCAGAGGCTCCAAACAGCCCATGAGCCATCTCCTGCCCACAGATCTATTTATTTGTGTTTTTAAAAATGTATGCTAACTTTTAAGACTCAGAGATCTCACAGAAAAAGCCAGATTTTTGATCTCTTTTGAAGGAATCTGATCTGGCAATGAGCTCTTCCCTCCAAGCCTGGTGTCCAAATACCAACCTCCCAGAATACTGAACACTGGGCATTCTGTGCAGCTGACCGTTGCTGTCCCTCCGCAGCTGCTGTGCGTGCTCAGAGCCCTCTCGGCAGGAACTGGCCAAATGTCATTGTTCCCTCTGGGTTCTTTCAACACCTGTGGGCCGGAGCGCCGTATAAATTCTCTTCCCTGGATCCCAAGAGCCTTGGCCTCCGGGCCAGAAACAGGGTTATGCCATCTGTCCTGTCCTGCCCCTGTGTCATTGTAAGCTGAGTGACCTTCTATGCCTGTTTCCTCAACTGTTCAGAGCGCGGGTGCTGATCCTATTGTATCCCAGGGGCGCCAGAATGAAGGAATTAGGTCTTCCAAAGTACTTACCCGACTGCCTGGGTCATTGTAGGCATTTAATCAGTGTTAGTTGTTATTATAATTACTAATATTACTATTACTAAAGTGCATGAATTATGCTAAGTGGATGGACACATTGCATTAACCTTTTGTTTCTCGGCTTCATGCGCCTTCCTAAAACTCACGCCCATGTGAAACCACACAATAAAATCAACAGGGACTGTGGGGGAAATGGGGCCAGGCTCCGACAGTCAAAAACACCTAAGTAACACATGCGAGATAAGAACGCAGGGGAAGGATGGTCATGTAGGCTCACACGTGTTGTGGCCGATAGAGAACCTCGGTGGTACCTTAAGTGTGGAGCTTGCTCTGAAAACCACCCGCAGCTTGTTTGTGAAGTGGGTTCTGGGCGGGTTGTAGCTATGCAGTCACTGTGACACATGGAAGGAGGGTCCCCTGAAATCGGACACCTGCCATCAGGGGTGGCGCCCCAGCCAGCCCTAGAGCGGAGCCTGCTCTCGGAGAGAGTTCAGGTGTGTGGGTGTGGGTGTGTGCTCGGTGGGTTCAGCTGGGCGTGGGTCTGCATTCTCCTCGTGCCTCTCGCACACAAAACCCGTAAGCAAATGGGGGATTTGCACGAGACCTCCTCGGGGCCCCAGTATATCCATCAGGTCAGAACAGACTCACCTGTTCAAAAGTGTTGTGGCGGAACTGACTGTAGTTGTTACCTTATACGGTTTTCAGACCTTTCAGACCGGTTAAAAAGAGATCATGGCTACTAAGTGCTTAGCACAGTGCCTCGCACCTCGCGCTTCAGTGACTTAGCTAATTTGTTGTTATTTTTGTCTCCCTTCACTGCTGTGCACCCCTGCTAGGGAGGGGTCAGTCTCACACTGACTAGAGGTCCGATCATTTGCACTGTGATCATGCACCTGGTGAGGGGAGGTACCAGGACCCCAATCCAGCTGTGGGCACGGAGCTCCCCACCCATATAAACTTGACCTCTAGCATCTTCCAGCTTCAGAGCCGGGAGGGACCTGTCCCACCTCTTGGACCTTCTTTGACTGGACAGGGAATCTGAGGCCCATGGTGGGAAAGAAACTTGGTGAGGGTCAAGAGGCAGAGTTGAGTTCATCCAGCTCCACTGCCTGGGGCATGGACTTGGCTCTGTCCTTGCCTTCCCCGCTCTCCATTCAGTGAGATGAAAGAGTCCTCAGCCCCACACTGGCCCCTGGGTTGCGGTGGTGGAGGGACACTGAGCAGTGGAGGATCCAGTGCTGACCCCACTGACACAGGCGGCGGGAGGTAAGCTGAGGCAGGTGGGCCGGGGTAGGGCTGCCTCCGCACTTACCAGCACACAGATTACACCCTGGCCTGGCTTGTACGCTCGTCAGGAGTTTCTGCACAGATGGCAGTAAGAGGCCTTGGGCAGGGGTACTTTTCCTGAGCTCACAAAGGAGCCTCTGGTTTAGTGGCCCTGACCAGAGCAGACAGTGAGGGCTCCTGGAGTTGGGTGGGTGGGGGACAAGGGGAGGGGAGAGGTGTGGGCAGGGGGGTCAGAAAGGGCCACTGAGTTCGCTGCTGTAACAAACCACCCCCAAGTCTCTGGCCGGCCACAGCAGAGGTGTCGTTCCTACTCCTGTGAAGTAGGTGGTGGGTTTGGGGGTCCCTCCCCTCCACACAGAGACCCGGAGGCCAAGCTCTCCCTGTCTCCCCGCTCCACCACCCCAGCACGAGGCACACGCAGCCGTCAGCAGAGACCACACTGACCGTCTCGTGCTGGATGAGCAGTCTTTGGTGTGGAGTCGACCTTCATCATCCCTGGTCACCGCCTGTTGGCAGAACTGGTCGGCAGGCCTCCTTGCCACTGGCTGGCAGATGTGCAGGCGCTCGTGGACTTTGGGCAGGAAACACCCGTGCTCCCTGGCTGTCCTCCCACGTCTCCTAGTGCGAGAGCTGGGGTCAGACTCCGGAGGAAGCCATCGCCTTCCTGCCTTATTTAGGGGAGACCCCCAACTCTTCCAGACCTTCACGCCTTGAACACCATCTCTCTGCAGATTTGTGTTCCTGGTGCTGGTGCACTTCGACCTGGAGCTGATGAACCCAGATGTGGAGATCCCCGAGTTTGACCTCAGCAGGTACGGCTTCGGGCTGATGCAGCCGGAACACGACGTGCCCGTCCGTTACCGCGTCCGGCCGTGAGCTCCGGGAGCAGACAGGGCTCCGGCGCACCCTTGCCTCCACCCAGCCTGCCGCCCCCACCCCGGGCTTTCTGTGTCTGCACTTCCCCTGGGTTCAGGAGCTTTGAACACTCCGAGGTGCCAGCATGAACGCTTTCCTGAATTTTCCTTAGAAGGCTGTGTCCAGGGGAGGGGAACAAAGGGACGCTGAGAAGGGGTGAATGAAGAAGGGACACCGGAAGCTCTGTGGATTGCCTGCTCCGATGGTCGAGTTCCAGAATGAGTCTCTGCTCCCAGCTCACCTTGCTCCCCCGCCCTCATCTTGATGGCTCTGCCTTGGCCCCAGCAAGGGGCCAAGTCCTTGACAACGGTGTGGTCCAGGCCTTAGCCTGTCAGAGCAGATGCTGGCCATCAGAAGGCCAACCAGGGCCTAGCCATGTGTCCATTGAAATAGACTCTATCCCTGACTTACTATTAAACTAGCTAAAGCCACACGAGTTTGTTAGACTGTCTGCTTCCCCGGGCGCCCCGTTTGCCAGACACTCGCCGCCTCTCCATTCATACAGATGCTTGAGAAAATTCAGGAAGGTTTCCCAAAGGCGAATGCATTCAAGGTGCAGGACACGTGCACCTCCCGTAGAGTGGGCTCGATTCTCTGTTCTAGACGTAAGGGCTCCAGGTGGGAAAGCTTTCCCGGAGTCGAGACTCCAGTAGGGAATAAGAAAGACAGCCCCAGCAGGCTGGCCCCGCTGGAAGGATCCTGCCAGGGCTCCCTGGGCTCCCTGGGCTCCCTGGTCGAGCCAGAGAAAGAGGAAGTGTTGGTTTTCTACTCTAGCTTGGAGGCACTGGCTGCAGCACACCCCATTGGCAGACCTGTTTTGTTTGGCCCAGACTTCTGAAAATATACATTAGCTGTCATCATGTCGTCCTTGGAAGAGTCCGTTTAAAATGACCGGCTTCTCTTGCAAACATGGATGATCTGGCCACACTGGGCCCACGTCTCCACGGGCAGCTATTGGCCAGAGCTGAGAAGCAGGGGCACATGGATTCTGGCTCACCAGGGTTTCCAGCTGGTGGAGATTTTTCTGTTTTTCTGTTCCCAGTATCCCCGGGCCCTTGAAGGCATTCCAGTTTGAGAACCCTCTTCTAACTCTTAGAAGCAATACCATAGGAGGTGGCAGGAACCTACTAATTGCTCCTCAGACCAATGGTCCACCCTGTCCTGGGTGCACCCATCTGTGTACTAACAGCTCAAGGATGAAAACTTGCCTTCGCATCAGCTTTAGGGAAAACCAAAACAAGAAACACTGCCTAGAAACCTTTACTATGATGTTAAGTATTATCATTAACATTAGGTCCTGTTTATTGAGGACAGGCAGGCACGGTAGATGCAGTATTTCTACTTCTTACAGCCTCTCTGGGGAGAGAGGATGGTTGTGCCTTCTTTAGGGATGAGGAAAGGGGCTCAGAGAGGTGCTGTGGCTTGGTAGGATTTGGCAGAATTCTTGTCCCAGGAGCAAGTGCTAGGTGGGTGGCTCTGTGTTCCCAGGGCTCAAGGTGGTGGTGGAGGGGCATCAGAGGGCTGACAGAGCCAGGGGCACCTCTGGGTGGCCGCACCTCACGAGACACAAGATGCACATATGTGCTTGCAGCTTGGTTTCTGTAGCTCTGGCTAAAGGGAGAAGAGGCTCTGAGGTCTCCAGACAGTCCAGGGGCTTGGGGGCTTACCCTGGCCCTCAGCCTCCAGGCACCCCCAGGATTCCCAGACAGGTGCTGTGATTGGCAGGAGGCAGGGTACCCCCAGGGAAACCCATCTTCACGCCTGGGTGACCCCCGCTGCCACCTGCTTCTTAATTCCGCAGGAAATCAGGGCTGGCAGCCTTCTGTGGGAGGACGGAGCCGGTTTCCATGGCAACTGTAGCTGCCTCCTCCTGGCTTGGAAGGGAAGCAAGAGGGCTGGGATCTAGCTGCAGCAAGATCTCCTGTTCGGGGCTGCACCCCGGTGCGCTGGGGGAAAACCCCTAGGACTCCCCGCAGATCAGGGCTGCTTGGTCACTTGGTCACCGGGGCCAGATTCTCACCTGTGTCCCCAAAAGGCCGATTCCTTTTAAAGTTGGCACCTCCTCGGAGCTCTAGTCATTTGGAAGAGGTGCTTCTCCCACCAGGTAGCCCCAGCCGGCACCAGAGATGTCGGAGTAGAGCTTGAGAGATGATGCTTTCACTCCTCTGTTTTAATCTTTATTCTTCTTCCCTTTTTTCCCTTTTCTTCTTTAAGAAAAGGTCAATATAAATATAAGGTATGGAGAAAAGAGGGAGAGACGAGTGTGTGCGTGCTCCTTGCTACAGGTCAGTTAGGAAGGTACCCGGACATCATTGTCTTTCTTCAGACTTTGCTTTAGAATCACAAACTTGCAGGACACATGTTAGAAAAGCTCTTAGGTTGGGCCACCTGAGTGGCTCAGTCGGTTAAGTGTCCAGCTTCGGTATAGGTCATGATCTTACAGTTCGTGGGTTCAATCCCCGCATCAGCGCAGAGCCCGCTTCGGATCCTCTGTCCCCCTCTGTCCCTGCCCCTCCCCCACTCACACACACTCCCTCTCCCTCTCTCAAAATAAACACTTTTTTAAATGCTCTTAGGTTGACCTAATGAAGTGTTTTCTTCCCACTGTCATTTTTTTTGCTATATTTTGTATTGTTGTTTACCAGATATTTTCCTTTAAACACTCATTTTTTACACTAAAATTTGCTTTAAAAGGGAACTTTATTCCATCGCTGCCAGTAACGGACAATATGTATCTCTTGCTGCCAAAAATAGAAAGTGGCTGTGAAATATAAATGTGCCAGGTGGGGAGGGCCTCCGTGCCGCGTCGCCAAGGTTCAGAGACTCGGGTCTGTCTCTTCTCTGTCACAAAACGAGACGGGGAAGCCTTCAAGGGGCATTAGAGCCAGACCAGCGTCACCCGAGACTTGATCCTTGACCGTGAAGGAGGTGAAGGGGGCAGTGTGTGTGTCTGAGCCACCAGCCAGCCCTGCCCACAGTGAGCTGGGGACACCCCACCTACCATTCTCCAGATGGAGAAACAGGCTCTGGGAATTGAAGTGTCTTGCCAAGTCATTGGTTTCGACGTGTTCTGGTTTTGCTTTTGTTTTTTAATGAACCCCGTGTTTCGGGAGTAGCAGTGATTATTACGCCTTGCTGTTGTAATAAAGAGTTCTGTTTTCATATGCTGTTGAACGGAAATGTGCTGAAATGTATTAAATCATCCTTGTTTGTCGAACTGCCTCTGAGTGTGATTTAGGTGGAGAGTTGGCCATGACCAGAACGGCAAGGTTGGTTTCTGGGAAGAGAGCACAGAGCACCTACTGTGCGCCGGCTCTGGGACCCGACCTTTAGAACCAAGTCATGCCTCCATCCATTATCGTCTCCGTTTTTGTCGATGAAGAAACCGGCTGTCAGAGAGGGGAAGGGGCATGCCCAAGAAAGATCACATGGGCAATTAGTAGCCAGTAGAGAGTTGAGTGTAGGCCTCTCTGCCTCCTGAGACCGTGTTCTGGATCTTTCTATCAACAATCCTCCTGATGGCAGAAAAGAGCCGGGTGCCCATAAAGGCCTTGGGGAAGGGGCTCATAACCCAAAGCAAGACAAGCAGGAAAAAATCTCTTAAAAATTCACTGGAGGTTTGCTCTCCTTCACCATAATCTATGCACTTGTCCTAATATAATAAAGAAGAGGGGAAATGAGTTAGATCTGGGAAAGATAAAAAAAGAGAAGATTGAGGGCACCTGCCCTCTGACTTCGGCTCAGGTCATAATCTTGCAGTTGGTGGGTTTGAGCCCCGCTTCGTGCTCTGTGCTGCCAGCTCAGAGCCTGGAGCTGCTTCAGATTCTGTGTCTCCCTCTCTCTGCTTCTACCCTCCTCACGCTGTCTCTCTCTTTCTCTCAAAAATAAATAAAAAACATTTAAAAAAATTGACTTTTTTCTCTCAAATCTTTGAGTAAAAAGTAATTTCTGGGGGCGCCTGGGCGGCTCAGTCAGTTGAGCGTCCGGCTTCAGCTCAGGTCATGATCTCACAGTTCATGGGTTCGGGCCCAGTGTCGGGCTCTGTGCTGACAGCTCAGAGACTGGAGCCCGCTTCAGATCTGTGTCTTCCTCTCTCTCTGACCCTCCCCTGCTCACACTGTCTCTCTCTGTCTCTCAAAACACACACACACAGTAATTTCTGGAGGCCAATGTCCCTCATATCAGGTTCCTTGTCCTCGAGAGGGCTTGGAGGCAGATTCACTGGGGGTGAACTTGGCTCTGATAGACCTTTCAAGTAAGATAGCAACATTTTACACACAAAATGTTGACATTCAACACACATTTCTTTCCCTTTCATGCAGATTCAGGACACCACAGGTGGAGTGGCAGCCACACCATCACCAGGCACTTCTGGTCACTCCAGCGTCTGTGGGGGGGGGGGCAGTGCCGAGTGGGGAGAGTAGGTAGCGTGCTGTCCGCTTGCCCTGGGAGCTCCCCTAGGACCTCAGTGTGGCTTGTGTGGCCCGGGAGAGACAAGACAGGTGTCCCCACATAGGCAGACCTCAGAAGGCAGCCCGTGGGGCATGTGGGTCCTTGTGAAGGACAGCTGTCTGTATGGCTCTACTTCAGGGGTCCTGAGGGCTGACCACGGAGGGGAAATACTGATTGGCCAAGGGCCAAACCCCAAATGTCCCTGTGAAAAGAACCCTGGTTCCCTTCACGTATCAGGGAGCCATGTGTGCAGAGAAAACGGGGTCCAACCTCCAAATCAAGATCAGGCTGAGCCAAATACAGGCATCAGGCCCCTTTAGTCCGTGATTGGGCCAGCAGCTGTCATGTGACCCAGTACAGGCCAATGAGATGATCAGGAAAGTCTGTGGGGAGCTTCAGAATGTGGGAGAGGTTCCTACTTCCTCCTCCTCCTGGGGTTCCCATGGCGTGGCCATGGCAGCCGTCTTGTGATCATGAAGATAAGGGAATCTCGGAGAAAAACAAGAATCCTGAGGTCTCTGAGCTATGCTGTGATAGACCCTGGCATCGCCTACTTCTGGACTTTGTGTTAAATGGAATAATCAATGTCGTCACTGTCTAGGCTCTACTTAGGGACCACATGCCACAGCGGTTAAGAGCGCAGGCTCTGCCTGGGTGGGACTCTCTGCTGAGCTGCCCAATACCAGGGTGGTCTGGGTCATCTCTCTGTGGTCCAGTTCCTTCACCTGCGAAATAGGGATGATGGGTAATAATGACATCGGGTTTTGTGAGCAGTAGATGCGCTCATACAGTCATTCCACAGCCAGTGGAAGAGATAGAAAAAAGTGAGTAAGTTAGCCTCATGATGGACTTTCCCAGGGGAAAGGGAAACTAATCCAGATCATGAGGAGGAGGGAAAGTGACACCAAACCTGGACTTTGGAAGGTGGCTAGGAGCCCACCATGTGGGAAAAGCGATGGCTGGATTGGGCGAGCAGAAACACAGTGAACAAAGTCCTGTGTCTATCACTTATCTGTTGCCATGTAACAACCCCAACATGGATTTAAAATGAAACTTTGGGGGCGCCTGGGGGGCTCAGTCAGTTAAGTGTCCAGCTTCAGCTCAGGTCATGATCTCACCATTCGTGGGTTCGAGCCCTGCGTCGGGCTCTGTGCTGACAGCTCAGAGGCTGTAACCTGCTTCAGATTCTGTGTCTCCCTCTCTCTCTGCCCTCCCCTGCTCATACTATCTCTCTCTGTCTCTCAAAAATAAATAAAAAGCATTAAAAAATTAAAAAATGAAATGAAATGAAATGAAACTGTGTCAGGGGCACCTGGCTGGCACAGTCGGAAGAACATGTAGCTCTTGATCTCAGGGTTGTGAGTTCGAGCCCCATGTTGGGTGTAGAGATTACCAAATTAAATAAATAAATGAGATTGTTTTATTATTTCTCATGGATTTATGGGTTGGCTGGGGCTTAGCGGGTGGTTCTGCTGGTCTCACTTGGGGTCTCACAAGTAACTGCAGTCAGATGGCGGGTGGGGCTGTGACATGGTGACTTGGCAGGGACCGCTGCCAGGCTGTGCTCCGCTGAGGTGTTGGGAGGGCTGAGCTGCTCCCTTCTCAGGTAGGCTCAGGGCTTCTCACTCTCCACGGCGCCTCTCCAGCGGGGAATCGGGGCTGCCTGCTTATGGCTCAGAGTTCTCAAAAGCACCAAAGTGCATGCTGTCAGACCTTTAGGGCTTGTGTTTGGAAACGGCATCCCTTCTGTCATATTCTGCTGGCAAATACGAGTCACAGGCCAAGCCCAGAGTCCGTGTGGACTGGAGCCAGGCAAGGTGTGCCTAGAGAGGCAGGTTCATGGGGGGGCATCTTTGAGAAGCAGCTTCTACTGGGCCAGTGGTTGGAAAGTCTTTGCCTGAAATGTGGGGTTGGGGTAGTGGGTGCTGAAGCTGGAAAAGCAGACAGGGCAAGGGTCAAATGCAAGTTTCTATGTCCTGCAATCCCCAAGTTGGTGGGGGGGGGGAGAAGCACCCCGCCTTTGTAAGAAAGATGAAATACCACAGTTCTGGCAACGCTCTCCCCAAACCCCAAAGGCCACCAGTTGCGTCCCCATCTCTATGGAAGAGGGTGATAGGCAGGGGCCATCTAGGATCCGCCCTGTGTCAGAGAGGCCAGCAGTCTCCCTCCCTCTGCCACAGCAGAAATTGAATCTCAGAAGTCATTAAAAACCGTCTTTTACATTCTGAAGATAAAAATCAAATCAGCTACTCCCTGATTAAGACTTTGTAACACTCTTGACATAAAATCCAAATACCTCCCCACAGCCCTCGCCTACATGATTTTTCTCATTCTGTTTTTCTCTCCTACTTCTTCTTGGACCACTCTTACCCTCACAAACTCTGCTCTGGCCACATCCACCATCTTATATCTCCTTCAACCCTCCCTCCTGCCCCAGGGCCTTTGTATCTGCTCTCCCTTCTACCTTTAGTTTGGAATGCCTTCCCCCTGCTCTTTTATGGCTTACTGATTACTCTGGTGTACCACCCATCTGCAGCATCACCACCCCCTCCTTCCCATGGTTCATGCTTTTCTCATTTCCTACTCAGCGATGATCAATATTAGATTATTTTTAAATGTCTCTGTTTATGTCTCTCATTTGAATGTGAGCTCCAGGCTTGGCTTCACTGCTTCTGCATTCCCAGCATGCAGCAAAAGTTCATCACATAGTAGGTGCTCAAGAAATATGCGCCGAGTGAACAAATGGCCTTTTCCTCATTGTGGGAGAGTTTGTCCTTTACCTTGGACCGTGAAGAGTCATGAAGGTTTATAAGCAGAAGAGTGACATGGTCAGACTCTGTCTTTCAAGGTCTACCCTGGTAGCTGGGGGGAGGTTGGGTGAGAGGAAGGATACAACTGGCGTGGGGGGGAGATCAGAGAGGAGGCAGAGAAGACTGGGAGGGGGTGGACAGGGCAGTGGAAAGGAGATAAGAGACATCAGTCCCCAAAGGGCAGGAGATCTGGATGTCAAAGAAATGTTATCTTACGAGAATCAGTTCATTAGCTCTTGATCTCTGTAGCTTTGATTTCCTCCTTTTGCTGACTTGCTCCTTTTCCATCACATCTTGGAATTCCCAGGCTATCTGCAGGGAAGAGATATTAGTTTATCTTTAATTGCTTTGCTGGAAGCCCGCGGCTCAGTCCATCCATGCCCTGTATTTCATCATTGTTTGGCCACAGACCCTGAGAGTCTGTGGCTTTGGCAAAGTCCAGGCCACAAAGGAGTTCAATGGATTATGTGCAGGTTTACTTATCTCCCTCTGTGTGACCCTCTTGGCGGGGGGGGGGGGGCAGGCCACAGGGAGGGAGCCAGGGCTTAGCAGAGAACATTACATGTAATAAACACTTTAAAATGTTAGGTAGTAGATGAGTGGGGATGGCAAAGTGAGTGGGTGGGTGGAGGATGGATGGATATTTGGGACGGATGATCACGTTGGGGGGGATGAATGAGTAAGTAGGTAGATGCATGAGTGGGTGGATAGATCTGTGGATGTGTGAATAGGTGGGTAAGTAATTGGGTATATGGGTAGATGGGTGGGTGGGTGAATGGGTAAATGAATGAATAGGTAGATGGGTGGAGAAATGGTTGGTGGGTGAATGAATGGGTAGAAAGATGGGTAGTGAATAGAATATGTGAATGAATAGAAAGAAAGATAGATGTGTGAGTGTGTGAGTACATGGATCGATAGATGGATGGGTAGATAAATGGTTGGGTGTGTAGTTGGATAGTCTGGTGGCTATATGGTTGGATAGTATATGGATGGTTGAATGAAGTGCTGAGTTGATGGGTAGGTGGTAGACAGAAGATGGAAGAAGAATGAGTAGATGTTTGTGTTGGTAAGAAATCCAGACTCACCCATTCACCAGGAACCTGGGTCAGGAAACTCAGGCCTTGATAAAGGCCATCAGGCTAGCATAGAGTAGGAGCTAGAACCAGACATCTGGTCACACAAGACAGCTAATAGGTATTTATATTAGAATATTCAGTCAGAGGGTGAGAGAGCTAGAAAAAAATCTTAAATGAGGTTGGATGCATCCAAAGCATTTAGCATAATGCCTGGTATATCGTAACTGCTCAATGTTAGCTGCTCTTTTACAGTTGTTAGCAGTACCCTTCTATTAATGTGTACTTCCGTGTTAGTCATGGTACCAAGCACTTCATATACATTATCTCCTTAGTCCCCCCAGCAACTCTGAGAGGTAGATTCTCCCATTAGCCCTATTTTACTCATGAGTATGGTTATTATTATTGGGTGTGACAAAAGAGAAACAGGCAAGAAGACTGGATTCCAAACTGATGGAAAATTCCCTGGGGCTGCTGGAAGTTTGGGCAAGGCCACAGCAAAGAGCAGTTGTCCGAGTGACATCTACTCAGAGGTGTCAATGATTTCCCTTGCGCCTTTGGGTGTCCCCATAACTACCCTCATAAAACAAATGCTCCCTTCCAGGGGTCTGTGGGAAGAGGGGAAGGGGACTAAATTAGTCTTGCTTGGTGCCCAGAAGTGCCAAGAAACCTGAGGACACTCAGTGGGATTATAAATAAGTGATGGCTCTTATTACGGATTTTAAGAAGGAAAAACTGACTTCAAGTGAATACATCTCTTGCTGCCACAGTTTACAGGGGGTTCATCTGTATTGACAGGGATGAATTGGGCTGATTTGATATCATTCAGCCTCAGGTGAAAATCTCAACACCTTCTAGGAGGAAGTCTGCCAAGAGGACATGAGCAGATCGAGTTTGTGAGCTGGTGCTGGGACTCAGCTGCCCACTCTCTGGGTTTGACCTTTGGGATGCTGTTCCCCTTGACGAGCTGTAAAATGACATGGTTGTACTCAAACTCTTACCATGGGCACCCCTTCTCTGGAAAACATTCTGAATTTTATTATTCTTTTTGCCCTGTGTCCTGTAGGTTCATTTTCTTTCCCCCTGTTTCTTATAAGTACATTATAAGGCGATGATAAACTTTTGGTTTGTGGAGAAAGAATTGTATCAGTTGGACTCTTTGGGACATAAAGGAAACTATCATGACTCAATCTGGCTTAGGTAAAGAAGGGAACATTTACTAGCTCACACAGCTGGGAAAAAAATCCAGGAGTAGTGCCTTCAGGCATGGCTGGATTCAGAAATTCTAATGATATTGTCAGGACTCAGTATCTCAATCTCTGAGCCTTCTTTCCCCTGAATTAGCTTTATTTCTAGATAGTCTCTCCTCTTATGATGGCAGAAAATTCTAGGAAACGAAGGCCAGATGTTTCCAAATAGTTACAGTCTTCATTCAGAAAATAAAAATTCTAAACTGGGTACAGCGCAGAGCCTGAGGAAACAGAGACAAAGCTTTTCAACTATCTGCAGTTCCAAGATCCAGGCGTGTCTAGATGTTCTTTATCTAAATCCGGAACCAAACTTTGCAGGAAATGGGCCACCCAGAGGGAAGAATCTGAATGACACGGAATGCCTAGCACTGGCCTTGGGCTTGGAGAAGAATCCCCCGGTCAGACCCTTGTGGCTGTGAAATTGCCTCGTCGTCTATACTGCCATCCCAGCCCGAGCCGCATCCCCTCTGGCCTGGACAATTACAGATGCCTCACGAGGAGTCTTCCTGCCGCCTTTGTCTCCCAACACTTCATTATGCACACAGCGTCTGGAAAAGTCAGTTCAAAAAATATATCAGCACACGGGACTTCCCTGCTCAAAAGTCCTCATGGCTGCCCATCAGGATTAAGAAAAACTCAAACTGGGGCACCTGGGTGGCACAGTCGGTTAAGCCTCTGACTTCGGCTCAGGTCAGATCTCACGTTCATGGGTTCGAGCCCTGCGTCAGGCTCTGTGCTGACAGCTAGTTCAGAGCCTGGAGCCTGCTTTCGGTTCTGTGTCTCCTTCTCTCTCTGCCCCTCCCCCTCTCATGTTCTGTCTCTGTATCAAAAATAAACAAAACATTAAAAAAAAAAAGAAAAACTCAAACTTTTCCCTTAAACTCAAGAATAAAATCCCAACAAGGCTCTGCATGACCCGTCCACCTCTCTAACTTCCCTTCCCAAGGTCATTTCCACCTTAGGGCCTTTGCTCTCTTTCATTCCCATGCCTGTCCTGCCTTCTTCAGAACTTCACATGGTTGTCTTGTCCCTGACCTCAGGTGCTCAGCTTAGATATATCACCTCCTCTGGGAAGTCTTCCTTGACTGACCAACCACTCTATCTAAAGTTGCCGGCACCTCTCTCAGAAATGCTCTATAACTTCCTCTTGTTTACTTTTCTTCATGGCATTTATCACAATCCAAGGGATCTGGTTTATTTATTTAGCTTGTTTTATTAACTGTATTCCCCACGAGAATATAAGTCCATGAACATAGGGACTGCCTGTTTTATTCTTCTCACTGTGTCTCCAGCATCTAGAGTAGTGTTTGGCATATAGTAGGTGCTCACTAATTATTGGTTGGGAGAATAGTATTTCCAGACCAGCGAATACCTTTGCCTTCTATTAAATTAATCTAGGGTTTCTCAACCTTGGCACTATTGACATTCAGAGCTGGAGAATCATCTATTGTGGGTGTCCGTCCATCCTATGCACCTGGAGGATATTTAGCAGCATCCCTGGCCTCTGCCCACAAAATAATGACACCTTGGACAAGGATCATGATGATAGGGGTGATGAGAAGTAAACAAATTTGAAAAATATAGTAATATAATGCACAATACTACGGAAATGAACCCCTTCATTTTAGAAATGAAGGAAAAAGCCAGAGAGGAGAAGGAGCCCTATGGCTTTAGTCAGTTTTTGTCTTTCAAAGCAGAGGGCTAACTGTGTATCCCTAGAACCTACTTACCTTTCATGCAGTAAATTTGTGTTGAAAAGGATAAATAGTAAACATGCGCCCCAACTATAGCATCCTTAGGGAAGACTTGCCCATCTCTTCAGGTAACTCCTTTGGTTCTATATTCATTTCTGGAGATTATTTGATGGATTCTGTCTCCTCTGTTGGACAGGAGATCCAGGGGAGAATGGCTTCTTTATGGAGCCTGGCACAGGGCCAGGCACACAGAAAGCTCTCCGTAACTAGCTGCCCAAGGTAACATGAATAAATGAATGAATCACCAGACTATATAAACCCGCTGACCCCTCACTCTCCTCTTCCTCTCACCCTACTTTATTTTTCATCTTAGTAGTTACCACCAGCTGCCACATCACATATTTATTTGTTGATGTATTTCATTGTCCATCTTCCTCCACTAGAATCCAGAATTCCATTCTAGAATTAGATTTTAGCATCTGGCATGGAAGCTCATGAAAGCAAGGGCTATTTAAAATTGCAGTCTGCCCCCACCCCACCCCGGCCTCCCTCCCTGTTCTTTGCTTCCTTATCCCTTCAGCGCTTATCACTGTCTGACATATTACTTGACTTTCTTGGTTTTTTTGTCTGTCTCCAGCCAGTTCTATGACGGCCGAACGTTTGTGTTTGGCTCACAGCTGTTTCTCAGACGCTCCTCCTAGTGCCTAGGCCATTGAAGGCGCCCACCCCTACGTTGTTGACCTGACAAAAGATGGAGGGATTGCGATTCAGCCAGGGAAGGCAGCCCAGGTGGGATGGGCCAGACCGCCAGGTGCATCTCCTTCACCCACAGCCCCAGCCCGCCCCCAGCTTCACCTGGAGGCTGGGCCGGGCAGGCAGGAGTTAAGCGGTGCGGACGCTTCCGACCCGCAGGTGGCGCCGTCCCGCCTCTGTGCCTGACTCCGGGCGCTCCGAAGTGCGGGACAGAATCTCAGCCAGCGCGGAGCCGAAGCTCAGCCCCGACTTGTTGATCTCGCTCAAGCAGCAGCAGCAGCAGCAGCCGCCGCCGCCGCCGCCGCGGGAGCAGGAGCAGGAGGAGGTGGAGCAGGAGGCGCCGCCCGACCGCCGACCTGCCACCCGCGCACCCAGCGTTCGCCCGCGCCCCCAGCCTCGGAG
>NC_043711.1:94890575-94900487 GCF_006229205.1 Suricata suricatta | reverse complement strand
CGCTGCCCGCGGGCTGGGGCGCCCGGGCTGCCGGGGCGATGCGCGGTCCCTGGCCCCGGGAAGCGGCCGCCCTGGGGGTGAGTGTTGAGGCTCGAGGCCAGCGGGGGGGACATGGGGGGACACGGAAACGGGGCTCGCCTGCCGCGGCACGGCCTGTTGGTCCACCCGGGCTCCGCGGTTTCAGGCCGGGGAGGGGGATTATGGGGGGGGTTCTTCGGGCAAGGGTTGGGGCCTGGGGAGACGCAAGGGGAGAGGGCGTCAGGCTCATATGCGGGGGGGCTCAGGGCTGTCCCTGAAATCATCAGCGCGCGGCGGGAGGAGGGCACGTTTTGAAAAGGCCAGAAAATTCAGCTCTTTTCCCCGCCTCCCACCTCCCCCACCCCTTCCCTTCCAAGCCCCGGGAAAGGCGCAGAACCCGGAGTTATAAAAAGCCATCGCAGGAGAGGAGCGAGGAGGAGGGGGGTGGGGAGAGGAGGAGGAAAGGAAGGATGGAGCAGGTGGATCCGCAGGACTCTGCGTGCCCCTCCTGCGGTGGGGTGGGGGGCACAGGGGGAGGGGCGGGGCTCCGAGGAGATCTTGGTTTGGCGTCTTCAGAGCTCACATAGTCCACAGAGCGACCTTAAGAGATGTTCCCGTGGTTTAGGGAGAGGGGTCGCTCTGGAACAGCGAGGCTGTCTCGACCACCTCATCAGTTGTGACCTCCGACAGGTGGGCACCTGGACCCCCACCAAAAAATCCTCCCAAATCTTTTAAGGTTTAGAAAAAGCAAACCCACTGTCACCCCCCCTAGAACTCAAATTCTAATTATTTCGGAGCGGGGGGGGAGGAAAAGATGAGAAATCTCAGAAAAAAAAAGTTTTTCATGCAGCGCCCCTCTCTGCCCATTGCTGGACCTGGTTCGGGCAGGACTCGACGGGGAGACCCAGAAAGAAGCGAGTTTCAGCACTCGAAGGGGAGGACAGCGCCCCGGGCGGCTGGGTCGGGCCAGGGCGGCAGAAGCCCGGGGTGGGGCCTCCCGGCTCCCCTAAGCGCCTCTTGGGGGCCCTCTCCCCGCCCCGAAGAGCGGCCCCTCCCTGCACCCAAGGGGTGGGGCGGACTTCAGCACCGGCGGGAGGGACAGCGCCAAGCCTTTCAGCCTCCCCCCACCCACCCCCACCCCTGAGCCGCTTAAGCACGGGGAAGGTCAAGGCCAGCTGGGGTCCCGGTGGAGGGGTGGGGAGGGGCCGCGCCCAGCTCTGTGTTTGCTGACCCGCGTCGGCTTCCTGCCTTGCAGCGGTCGGGATGGAGGTGAGAAGACGGCCGTGACGCGCGCCCGCGCGGCCCCCTGCACCCCCAGCAGCCCACAGCGCTCCCTGCCCCCCTCCCCCGCGGCGGCCGGCCTTGCCGTCCAGTGACAGCGGCCTGGGGGGGGCAGGGGGGGCAGGGGCAACCGGACCAGCGATGCCGGCGGGCATGACGAAGCATGGCTCCCGCTCCACCAGCTCGCTGCCGCCCGAGCCCATGGAGATCGTGCGCAGCAAGGCGTGCTCAAGGCGCGTCCGCCTCAACGTCGGGGGTCTGGCTCACGAGGTGCTCTGGCGCACCCTGGACCGCCTGCCCCGCACGCGGCTGGGCAAGCTCCGCGACTGCAACACGCACGACTCGCTGCTCGAGGTGTGTGACGACTACAGCCTCGACGACAACGAATACTTCTTCGACCGCCATCCAGGCGCCTTCACGTCCATCCTCAACTTCTACCGCACAGGGCGGCTGCACATGATGGAGGAGATGTGCGCGTTGAGCTTCAGCCAAGAACTTGACTACTGGGGCATCGATGAAATCTACCTGGAGTCCTGCTGCCAGGCCCGCTACCACCAGAAGAAGGAGCAGATGAACGAGGAGCTCAAGCGGGAGGCAGAGACCCTGAGGGAGCGAGAGGGGGAGGAGTTCGATAACACGTGCTGTGCGGAGAAGAGGAAAAAGCTCTGGGACCTCCTGGAGAAGCCCAATTCTTCCGTGGCTGCCAAGGTGCGTCTGGGATCTGGGGGTGATTGCATCGATGGCTCTGCCTGTGTCCCCAGATTGAGGACCATGCCCGGGGGGGCGGGGGTGTCCTCTGGTTTAGTTCCCGAAAGAGACCAGAAAGGGGAGGGGCTATGGCCCAGACCTCAGCGATGAGGACAACCCTTTCGGATTGTTCCTATTTGCATTGGTTACTTCATCCCTTCATTATTCAATACCTCGCCTTTGTGGGAGACAAGGATTTGTGGAGGCATAAAAATCCACAGCAAGGAGGTGGACACTGTAAATAAGAAAGCGCAGAGCGATGCTAAAGCCTTGCTGGGATGAAGCGGAGTGTGGTCTATATACATAATGCCCCCTTGTGGAGCCCTAGACCCAGACTTGAGGGGGGCTGTCACCTGGGTTTCTAATACTTATCCCTGTACTTATAACCCCACTTTGCCCCAAAGAAGGAATGAAAGCAGCTTACAGACATGCCTGGAGAACACTGAGATACCATCAGGCAGTTTTAACATAAGTAAGAAAAATGAGGCAAAGCGACTCAGGGGTGGGTGTGTGCATGCATGACGCACGCATCTGGCTGTGGATGCTTGTGGGCGAAGGGTCACCCCTGGTTTGTTCGTTCTTTATTTATTTGGTGAGTTTATTCCAAGAATGATTTGGTGCAGCTTGTAAAGATGCTTTTTGGCTGTCGGAAGAGGATGTAAATTTTCGAAACAAGAGAGAAGAATGAGGCAATGTGAAAAATGAAGCAGGAGGAGGCAGGAAGGCTGCGATCATGCGGAGCGGACCAGTGTGCTATCGGGTGAAGGCAGGGGCTATACAGAGTGAGAAAGACTTGGGTGGGGGCTCAGGCCAGGGAAGGAGGTCACTGGATGATGAGCGCTGCTCTGTGTTGAGCTGGCTTCCAGGAATGCCTTGGAAGACGGGGCCTGTCTTCAGGTGGCCAGCATGGTGGGTGTCGGGAATAAACGACAACACAGTGTGGTCAGCACTCTGAAAGAGGTGTGTGAGGCCCAGAAGGAGCCAGAAAAGAGAAGTGTTGATGTTGAAGTCCAGGAAGACCACTTTGGGAAAGATATGTTGGCCATAACTCACTTTCAAAGAGTGGGGCTAAAAGGAGGGTGGCGGGTGGGGTGAGCAGGGAGGTAAATGTATTTGTGGCAAAAACAAAGAGGCAGGAGGAAGCATATATAACCGGCATCATGTATTTGCTGAGGTTGCCTCCCGCCCGGCCTGGCCTCTCCCTGTGGGGTCCCCCTGGCTTATTTAGCCCATTAGTGAAGGTCCACCTGCAAGGCTGGGTCCTTTCCCTAGATCTGGCTGCCCGGAAAGAGGGCTATGAGGGTACATGCGAGAGGAGATGGCTGGTAGGAAGCTGGAGGGAGGTGTGAAGGTTTTCTCTCTTCCCTAGCAACCCTAAGGAGAATGTAGACGTTTCTAGGCCTGGCTTCTTCCTCTGCGGGCTGCCTCTGGCCATAATCCTGCCTTCGGTTTCGTGTCCAGAAAGCCTCCCTCTTAAGACAGTCATTCACTCTTAACCAGCTTAGGATCAGCAGACTTATTTTGCTATTTCCGGGACTGACATGAGTTCCTCCTACACACACCCTATTTAGGTCCAAACATGAGTCTTCCTCCTCCCTGTCCTGTCCCTAAGACATGAGATTGAGGGGACAGGAGGGTCGAGTCACCCTCCCACAGAAGAAGCAGGCAAAGGGCTGTGTTTGGGTTGGAGTCTGGCAGCAAGATAGGGGAGCTCAGGCTTGCAAAAGGCACTGTCTGGCAATAAACAGCCTCATCTTGCCCTCGGGTTAATCCATTCGCAGGGACGAGCTTCATGACCTCTCCGTGATCCTGGGCTCAGGCTGTCAGCTCCTATTCCTGGCAGATGGAAGTCTAGGATATTCTTCAGGCAGAACTGAAATGGGGAGGCAGGCGGGCTCACTGATCCTCAGTAGAAATCCCGACTGCCATTGATCAAATATTGTGTACAAAATGTAACAACGCAATTAGTCCTTATACCAGCTCTCTGTTATTCCATCTTTCCCAAATAGGTTCAGAGAGATTGAGTAACTGGCATAAGGTCACACAGCAGGCAAACAGGAGTAGCCAGAAATGCAAACCCAAGTGTGATTTTTGTCTAATTTTTTTAATGTTTTATTTATTTTTGATACAGAGAGAGAGAGCATGAGAGGGGGAGGGTCAGAGAGAGAAGGAGACACAGAACCAGAAGCAGGCTCCAGGCTCTGAGCTAGCTGTCAGCACAGAGCCTGACTCAGGGCTCGAACCCACAAGGTGAGATCTGACCTGAGCCGAAGTCAGAGGCTTAACTGACTGAGCCACCCAGGCGCCCCCCAAGTGTGATTTTTGAAGACCTTGTTCTTTCCATAATGATTAAGGGGCACAGACTCCTCCCTGGTCTCCTGGCTTCCACTTTTGCCCCTTGTGATCCATTGCCCATACAGCAGCCAGAATGAGCTTTTCAAAATATGAATTGGATCACATTATTCATCTGCTTAAAATCCTCCAGAGATTTCCCACAACACTCAGAATAAAATCCAAATCCTCCACCATGGCATATCAGGCCCTACTGAATCAGTCCCCATGTCCTCTCTGAGTTCAACCCTTGAATCTCCTCTTATTTACTGGGCATCAGACCCACTGGCTTCCTTGCTATTCCTGGAACAGGGCAGGCTTTAACCTACCTCAGGACTTTTGCATTTGCTTAGCATGCTCTGCCACTTAGAATGCTCTTCCCCAACTTGTCCTGTGGCCAGCTGCTTTTCGTTCCTACTCTGAGCAGGTCTCTGCCCAATAACCCCTCTGCAGAGAGACTTTTCCTAACCCTGGTCTAAAACAGCCTCCTCCTCCTTACTCTCTGCAGCCGCTCTCAGTGTCTTTCCTGCATAGGCTCTCAGCATCATCTGAAACTGTATTTGCTTCCTTTCCTTTCTCCCCCTCAAGAGTGTGAGTGTCATGAGTTATATTTGCTGCTCTGTTCCCAGCGCCCATCAAGGTCCCCGGCCCAGAGGAGCTCCAAATAACTACCTGTGGAATGAATGATGGATCGAGCAGTCAGTTAGTGTGTCTCAGGTTTTGGGGACCTGTCTCCCCTTCCTCCCTGCCTGCCTGCAGCCCAGCTTCCCAGGCCACTGGCCTCCTTCAGTTATCTGTACTTTGCCCATCCTCCCAACTCAGATGCCTTGCTTGTCAGAACAGTGAAGCCTGGGGAAATTTCTTGGAGACCACAGAATGAGATGGTCAAATGGAGGATCATCCCATTTGAATGATACAGAAACAACCTGACCTCATATGCTTAGAACAAGGACAGACCTGGAGTCTGGGCGCAGGTCCACCCTCTCCCCAGTTTCTGGCCTCACGCAGGTTCCTCACCTCTGCAAGCCCTCACCTTTCACCTATAAAATGGAGATAAAAGGCCCACCTTGCAAGGTCACCAAGAAATCGCATTTGTCAAGATTTTGCACAGTGCCTAGCAGTAGGAGTAGGTGGGGCTTGTTGCTATAAATAAAGAAGAGCAGAGTCCTTTCTCTGTGACTGGGTGGGCTGAGTTGCGACAGCCTATGTCCTTCTGATAGGACTGGCAGCCGGAGCTGATGCTGTTAATAATTGATGGGCTGTTCTGGCAACACGGAGGCAAACCAGAGTACAGGCTTCACCGTCAGGGGAGTGAAAACCAAAATCCATTAGGCAAAAAGCAGTGTGATTGATTCTTATTTGGAAGCTGGGGTCAGTCCTGTCGGAGTGACAAGGTTGTGGTCCGGGGCCACCCTGGGTTTCTGCTTTCTCGGAAACCTCTACAGGCTTTCCTTAGCAGGAGAGAGAAAGAGGGAAATAATTTGCTAGGCCAGGCGTGTCTGCCCCTCCCTGGCAGATTCAGTCTGACGGCCTCTCAGTCTGAGATAATTTCCTGATTTCCAGATTGGCTACTGTTTATTGTGCAAGGCACTGATCAGAGGCACTTTTTATGTCCTAGCTCAGTGAAATCCCTTCAACAATCCTATCAGATAACCTGCCAGTTTGGACTGCAAGTAATAAAATAGAAAACTCAAAGTGGCCTCTACAAGAAGAAAGATGCACCATTTTACATAGCTGGTTTCTGGTTAATGGCTCCATGATGCCATTGGGATTCTAGAGTCTAGAATCCTTCAGCTGGCTTGGTCCTCAGCCTTGATGCCTCGTGTCACAAGATGGCTAATGTAGACCCATGAGATCCAACCACTGAAGAGGGATATTTCCTTCTATGGGCCCCTCTTTTCCTGAGAGGCAGTCTGTTCCCAGGAGGTCCCATGAGACTTCTCTTCACATCTTATTGGCCATGACCCGGTCACATGCTCATATTCTCACCGCAAAGAAACCTGGGGAAGCAAGTGTCTGGCATTTTGAGGTGCAGGAAAGAATGGCTTTGATGAATGATATTAAGACTCTTTCACAGGGGCACCTGGGGGGCTCAGTAAGTTGAGCGTCCGACTTCGGCTCAGGTCATGATCTCGTGGTTTGTGGGTTGGAGCCCCGCATCGGGCTCTGTGCTGACAGCTCAGAGCCTGGAGTCTGCTTTGAATTCTGTGTCTCCGTCTCTCTATGTCCCTCTCCCACTCATGCTCTGTCTCTCTCAAAAACAAAAAAATAAAAAAGACTCTTTCACAAAGAGGAAATGGAGGCTCTGTGAGGTAAAGTCACTTGCTGGAACTCACATGAGTAAATGCTCAGTAAATATTTGCGGAAGGAATGAAAATGGCAGAGCCAGGGTTTGAACCCAGCTTGGTCTGGTTCCCAGCCTGTGTTTCTTAATCCTAAAGTCTTGGCTGGACCATTCAAGCTGTCAGAGCTTCAGTGAGCTCATCGGCCAAATGGTACTTAGAGCCATGCCCCCTTCTTGGGGCTGTTTTGATGACTCAGTGAGATTTCAGATGTGAATATAATTCGCAAATGGAAAGTACTTTATAAATGTGAATAATAATAACCATGAGATATTATTATATTCAAAAGTAGGAATGGTCTTTATGTAATGACAATGATCAGTATCTTGCTCACCACAGATTTGATTAAGAACCATCTCAGGTGAAAGGGTGGGGGCAGCACCTGGCTGGCTCCATCCAGGGAGTGTGCAACTCTTGATCTCACAGTTGTAGGTTTGAGCCCCACATTGGGTGTAGAGATTACATAAAGATAAAATCTTAAAAAAAAAAAAAAAAGAATCATGTCTGGGGTCCAGCAGATATGATTCCATCTCAACTCCATGGCTTACCAGGAATATGACCTTGGGCAAGTCCTTTCTTTGTGTGCCTCTTAGTTTCCCCATCTAGGAAATGGGAATTATAATGGAGCCCACCTCAGAGGGCCATGAGGAGATAATCTGCATAAAGTGTCTGGCACAGGTCAGCATTTGATAAATGACATGATTATTCGCATTATCATGGAATTCCTCTATGCTAGCTACACCCCTGGTTGGCAGCCTCTCCTATTACAGTGTGCCTAATTGCCAGTCACCGCCCGCCCCTTTGGGATTTCATGCCTCTAATGTGATGATGCTTCTGCTTCCTCGACCTAAGCCAGGGGTGTTCGTGTATGAACATTGAGAAAAAAATGAAGGAATCCAGGGGACCCCTTCAGTGCTGTGAGTCATCTGGTTGAGGTTCTTGCCAGCCCCAGGTCGGTCACCCTAGATGTCTGTATTTATTCCCTGGAGACGGTATTGCGGAGATCCAGAATCCTGGCTATGGGGTCACACAGTCCTGGGTTGAATCCCAGCTGTAGCTTCTGTTTTCTAATCTGTCGATGAGGATGATAATAAACCCACCTCACGGAGTTGCCCGAGGGATTCAGTGAGGTAGTGGATATCAGGCATTGAGGCTGGGCTTCAGAAATCCAGCACCCGCTTTTGACACAAGGAAACATGGAAGGTGCTTCAACAACGAGCCTGAGTCCCACAACAAGCTGGTGAAAGGTCAGGGACCATTACCAGGCCTTTCTGACCTCACTGGTCCACTCATCGAGGCTCACAGATCTCTCCATCCGTTTAAAATGCTCGACCAGGATTGCACCTTGGCAGCAGGTCTCTCGGGGTTTTGAAAGGCTACAAGATGTGAAAATGTGAAAATGCTTAGGAAGGAAAGTGTTGGCCAAATGAACAATGGCCAAAGCGTCATTAACTGAAAGAGAATAATAAACACCAAGGCCATACCCAACACTTTGCCTACTTCCTAGACCTGATAGTATCGTGGACGGGAGCCCTGATTTTAGAGCTCGAGTGCCTGAGTTCAGAGTTTGGTTCCTTTACTCACGACCTGTGTGACTTGGGATGAAATGCTGTACTTTTCTGTGCTCCGGGTCCTTCACTCATAAAACAAGGGCAGTAACAGTGCCTCCTTGAATCACTACCAAATTAAATGAGTTACTAATGCAAGCAAAAAGCACTTCAAACAGGGCCTGGCACACAGAAAGCGTTCATTAACTGTTAGGGGGTTTTGTTTTGTTTTTAATTGTCATTGTCTCATTTCACCCTCCTGATGACCCTGCCAGATAAATCATCTTTCGAAGACATGATTCTTCTTTTAAAATGATACATGCTCATGGTAAGGCGAGGTTATGTAACTTGCTCAACATCCAGAGGGACAGTTGAGGCAGAACAGGGGGGACTCAGCCCTGATAGAGGAGATACAATGTCCTTACCCAGATCCTTCTAGCTCTTACCATTTCAGGGCCACTAGCCCGCTCCTGGCTCCTAGCACCTGCTGTCCTTAGAGGTTTCCTCTGGCCAGTGGAGTCCAGTATAGACAGGACGTAAAGCCCCACCCAGAGCAACCCTCAGCTGCTGTCTGATGGGGGAAGGTGTGTAAACACTCCAGCCCCCTCGCCCCTGGAGGAGGTGTAACTCAGAGCTTCACAGTCTACACTGGGCCCCAGAGTTCCAGAGAAGAATCAAGCTCCAGGTGCCCGCAGTAGTTCCTTGCTGGATGATAATACACCCGTTTGGTTCCTTTCCCTTCCCCGTCTCACGTCCCCTCTCCCCTACCAGTGTTTTCTGGAATCACTTCCCACATAAGCTACTTACACTTGATCCTTGTCTTCAGATCTGGTTCTGGGGGAGCAGACCAAAGACCTGTGGGAAAGGTCCTCTTGTCAGTATCCTGGTATTGTCTCCTGGGCCAAAAAGGCCTCTGGCAACAAAACTCCCGCCAGGGATGGTCTTAAAAGAAAATCCAGGGCCAGCAGGGCTCCGCAGCCTCATGGCCGTCTCCCGGATAAAATGACAAGGAACAGCAGCCAGCAGAGCTACTGCTCAGTGCTGCAGGGCCGAGTCCCCAGCACAGTGCCCATCGGATCTGATTCCCACCTCCCTGGGTGAGGGAGGGAGAATTGCCCTCGAGTGACAGCCATGGAAACCAAGACCCAGCGAGGTGACGCGGCTGGCCCAGGGTCACGTGGGGATTAGGGAGATTCCCTGGCTTTAAGCCCATGGTCTGGCCTCTGTGCTGTGTGAATAGCCTTCCGGAAGGAAGAAGCGAGCTCTAGGATGCCATTCCCAACTGCCTTCTCACCGTAGGGAGAATCCTGCGAGGGGAGAGATGTACTCAGTGTCTCCACCTCACATGGGAGTGTTGCTGGCTGCTGGTCCGTGAAGACCTTGCCCCCAAAGGCTACTGGATAGGACTATCGGAGACCCAGGATTAGCACTAAGCATTGTTTTAATAGGTAATTTAATAGATAAAGCCCTGCCTTCTCCCTGAGGGAGAGAGAGTCTTGGTTTTAGGGCCTCTGGTAAAGGGGGGGCATAACCAGGCAGAGCCAGAATCCACCTGTTAATACCTAGCACTCGATCTCCGTAAATGTTTCCCTGGCGACATAAATAACAAGTGAGACACAATGTTACCATGCAAGACATATCTCTAC
>NC_043711.1:94854091-94890475 GCF_006229205.1 Suricata suricatta | reverse complement strand
TCTTAACTGTTTCCAGGTGTATAGTTGAATAGTTTGAGTATATTCACACTTGTGCAACCAGAAACTTTTCCTCTTGCAAAACCGAAACTCTGTATCTATTAGACAATAGCATTCCATTCCCTGTCTATCTCTATGAACGTGACTGCTCTAAGTACTTCGTATGAATGGAATCATACAATATTTGTCTTTTTATGACTGGCTTATTTCACTTAGCCTGTCTTCAGAGTTCATCCGTGTTAGAGCCTGTGTTGGGACTTCCTTCCTCTCTAGGGCTGAATAATACTCCATGGTATGCGTGAGCACTTCATTCAGCCCTTCATCCATCAACGGATGGTTGGCTTGCTTCCGCCTTTCAGCTACCGTGAATAATGCTGCCATAAACATGGGGGTACAAATATCTCCTCAAGATCCTGCTTTTAATTCTTTTGGGCACATGGGCAGTAGTGGAATTGCTGGATTGTGCGGTAATTCCATTTTTACTTTTTGGGGGAACCGCCATATCGTTGCACTGTTGTGCATTTCCACCAACAGTGCCCAAGGCTTCCAGTGTCTCCACATCCTCACCAACACTTGGTATCTTCTGTTCTTTTGATAATAGCCATTCTTTGGGGTGTGACGTGGTATCTCATTGTGGTTTTGATTTGCATTTCACTAATGATGAGTGAGGTTGAGCATCTTTTCATGTGCTTGTTGGCCATTTGCACAGATTCTTTGGAGAAATGTCTATTCAGGTAATTTCCTTATTTTCTAATCAAGTGGTTTGTTTGTTGTTGTTGAGTTGTAGCATTCTTTACACAGTCTGGGTATTAACCTTTATCAGATGTGTATCTGCAAATTTTTTTTCCGTTCTGCAGGTTGCCTTTTCATTTGGTTGATTGTGCTCTTTGATGCATCTAAGTTTGTAATTTTGATGAAATCCCATGTGTGTTTTTTCTTGGTTGCTGGTGCTTTTGGTGTCGTGGCCTGATCCAGTGTCCTCCGCCTATCTTTTCTGCTAAGAGTTTTATACTTTTGGGTCTTACATTTAGGTCTTTGAAATACTTTGAGTTAATTGTTGTGTGTGGTGTGAGGTAAGAGACCAATTTTATCCTTTTGCATGTGGGCATCCAGTCTTCCCAGCACTGTTTGCTGCTCTAGATGCTTTTGACTCCTGAGGAGAGCCCTGGGGAAGGGAGAGTCAGAGGCCCTAACAGACAGAGTTCTGTGCCCCATGCTGGGGACATCGGGAGGTGCCGTCTGGGTAATCGTTGACAGGGATAAGGGACAGTCCCTGACACACCCAGGATGGCCCCACCATTCTCCTTTTCCACTCAGGAAAGCTTTGTGGAATCCCAGCAAGAGTGAGACACACACACACACACACACACACACACACATGAGTGACACCTGTCCAGAACGTGGCCCTTCTCACTGCCCCACTGCAGCATTCCTGACTCAGGTCCCCATCCTCTCTTATCTGAACCACTGCGGGAGCTTCTTTCTGTCTGTGCCCCCACCTTCCCACACCCCCACAGTCTGTCCTCCACATGGAGCCTGAGGAACTTGTATGAGTCAGATCTGCTCCCCCACCCCTCCCCCCAGCTCAGAATCCTCCCATGGCTCCCATCTCCCTCGGAGAAAAAGCTCAAGTCCTATCATCCAGAGCCCTTGTCTGGCATCTTTCCTCTCTCCTGCAACATCCTTTCCGCCTCCTTCCCTACCAGCCTCCCTCTCCCCATCACTGCAATCCACCCACAGTGGACGCTTTGCTATTTCTCGGGCATACCACTCTCCCACCTCAGGGCCTTTGTATTTGCTGTTTCTTCTGCCTGGTGGTCTTCCCGCAGGTATCCGTAAGACTCACTGCCCACACTGTGAGATCTCAGTTCAAATGTCACCTTAGTGAAGCATTCCGACCACCTCTCCATTCCCCTCCCCTGCTTTATTTCCCTCCACCTGACATAGCATATAATTACTTAATGATGCAATTACTTTTTGTTCCCCACTTGGATACAAGCTTCAAAGGGCAGAGCTTTTGTCCGTTTTGTTCACTGCTGTGCCCTCAGTGCCTGGAACAGTGCCTGCCATAGAGTAGGCGCTCAGTAAATGTCTGTCAAAGGAATGAATGATGTTATCCTAAAGATAACTGAGAAAACATACTAATTGATGAAAAAAGGAATTCGGCTTACCCACTTCAGGACTGTCATTGTTATTACTACACATTTTTTGGAAGTCTGACTCGCACCGACTTCTGCTACGCTCCGGATGCGGAACACTTCTGGTTTCTCAACCTGACACTACTGACATCTGAAGATGGATAATTTTTTGTTGTGAGGGGCTGTCCTGTGCACTGTGGGACGTTCGGCAGCAAACCTGGCCTCCAGCCACTGGATGTCGCCTGCAAAGTGGCCATTACAGAAATAAAGGATGCGCAGCCGCTAGGAGGCTGTTGCAACATTCCAAGCAAGAGAAGATGGTGGCCCGGGGAAGGGTGGGGACTGAGGAATCTGTGAAGAGTTGTGGGTTTGGGATGGATGTGGATGTGGGGGCAGTTCCTGGGCAGCCACAAACCCTCAGCCTCCACCAGCATCCGTGGACGCCCAGTCCATGTCTCATGTCTTAGGCCCTGGACATTTTCAAGCCGTGAGTCCTTGAGCCACATGGCTCAGTTTCCCCTTCTGTAAAATGGGCCCAATCACAGCCCCTGCTGCACAAAGACGTTGTGAGGATTAGACAAGGTAATATGGTAAATAACGACGAGAAAAATGTACTGCCCACAAGACCAGTACCAGCTGTTACGATTAGGCTTAGCTGTGTTCATTCGGCAAGATTTGTCAAACACCTACTGTGTGCTGAGTCCTGTGGCAGGTGCTGGGGACACAGCAGAGAACAAAATAAAGATCCCAGCCCTCATGGCACTGATATTCTAGTAGGGGAGAGAGTGAAACCACTCAAAGCATTAACAAATACAGAAACTGTGAAAAAGGAGGCATGACATGATCAGGAAAGATGAACACTGACTAGGTATTTGATGCTATGGAGAAATTAATGCCATTTTTTTTGGTATGATCATATCATTGTGGTTGTTTTAAAATATTCACCTTTTAGAGATATACACTGGAGGATTTGGGATGAGAATACAAGATCAACAATGTAATATTTTGATTGTAGCAAATGCCATGAAGAGAGGTCAGCAGGAAGGGGAGGGTGTGTTGGGGGGGTTCACAGGGATGGTCAGGAAAGTGCTTGCCAAGGAGATGCCAATTAAACAAAGACTATCAGAAGAGGAGAGAGGGAGGCATGTGGACTTTTGGGGAAAGAGTGTTCCTGATGGAGCAAACAGCATGTGCTAAGGCCCTGGGGCAGAAGCATGTCTGGGTCAGTCAAGGAACAGCCAGGTGGCCAGTATGGCTGGAGCACAGTGAGCCAGCAGGGGAGTTGGGGAGATAAGATCAGAGCGGTGACCCATCTATCAGCGTTGGCCCTTGACCTTTCCAGTGAGCTTCCACACTGGCCTCCCCGTCGCCAGCCTTCCTCGGTCAGTTCATCTTCTGCCGAGAACCAGAGGCCTCTTTCTCAAGTATGATCTGCTCACAGCCCCCCTTCCATGGTTCTCACCACTCCCAGGATAAAGTCCAGACTCCTAAGCCTGACCTTCAAGGCTCCAGCCAACCATTCCGTGTTCCCTGCCGCCCACACCCTCTCCAGGACCTCTCTGCTCCTACCACACTTTGCGTTCCCAGAATTCAGAAGTCCTGCTCCACACTTCTGGGCAGGCCGAGTCTTCTGCCCCGCCCCCTTTCTTCCTCTTGTCTACCCACAGCAGCGTCTCTCCTCCGCCTTCACCACCAGCAGCCTCTTCAGTCAGCACTGGCTGCTCCTGCCTTGTTGCCTCAAACACCCGATGTCCGTACCTTCCTCACACAAAACACTGTAAAGTGGAGCTTATGGGTTGTTCTGAGGATGCCAGGCCTGGCCCACAGAGAGACAGGAATGTTTTAAAAAGCAGGCTCTGCATCCTGACTGGCTGGATTCAAATCCCAGCTCAGTGATGATTCAAGCTGTGTGTCCTTGGGGGGATGACTTGACTTCTCTGGGCTTCGACTTCCTGATCCATAATATGAGGAGTCTCACGACAGCAGGGTGATAGTTTGATCTAAAAACATTTTTCTTTAATGTTTGTTTATTTTTGAGAGAGACAGAGCATGAGCGGGGGAGGGTCAGAGAGAGAGGCAGACACAGGATCTGGAGCAGGCTCCAGGCTCTGAGCTGTCAGCACAAAGCCCAACGCAGGGCTTGAACCCATGAACCCTGAGATCATGACCTGAGCTGAAGTCGGATGCTTAACCGACTGAGCCCACCAGGCGCCCCCACAGTTCCATCTGGAGCACTTGGGGCTCAGCAAGTGTTCAGTACAAGGTAACTATTGTTGTTATTTTTACTTAAGTTCAGTGTTAGTAAACGTTTGTTGAGTGAATGAGTGAGCAAACTTGCATGATCGTGTGACGATTGATCAGAGGGGTCTCCCCTACAAAGCAAGGGTCTCTCAAGTGTACCCCCTCCATCTCCAACCTTCCTCGTCTCTCCCTGCCCACTCTCATGCGCATACTTCCTGTTCCAGGAAGAAGTGAACCTGTGGCTTTCCATTCACAGCAAGAAAACAAATAAATTAGACACTTGAGGTATTTTCCTCGTGCTCTGACTGTCCCGTCTTTGCTCTGCAACAAGGCTGGTCTCCCCCGGAACTGCCCACTGTGGCCTGGCAGGCGGACGCTGTCTAGGAGAATAACGTTACATTTGCCAAATCCACACCATCACTCACATCCACCAGGTAATGGACCTGGACTCAAACAGCTTCTAAAAATAGGCTATCATATTTCACTAATTGCTATCCAGGGTCCATTCTTGAGTCTTTCAAGGCCTGTGTGATCCACGGGGCCCTTGACCTTGGTCAGCGCTGCCTCGTGGAGTCCTCATGGACCCACGTGTGCCAGGGAGGCAGCCACAGGCGCCCTGCCAGGGGGACGTGCAAAGCAAAAAGAAAGTAGAGATGAGATGATGCTGACCCTCCCTTCCGTTTGCTCTTCATGCCTGGAATTCCCAGTCCTTTTGAAGGGGTCAACTTTCCTCTATCTCCTCTGCCATGGATATGTGGACATGTCATTTATTATTCTTTCAAATAGTGACCACAATTCAGTCATCCTCTCCTAGTCCTGGTTTCAGAGTTAGCTTCCATTCTGGTCTCCTCTGGCTCTTGTAACTTCATGTGGGTGCACGTGCATGCTTTGAGGTGCGGCTTCAATGCCACAATGTTGTTTGTGTGACAGACATCTATGGGGTGTTACTATATGCTAGCTGGGTGCCTGGGAAGCACTTGGGTATCTATTGGTTAGGACTCTTTTGGTTGCAGGTAACAAACATACAGCTCAAATGGACCTAAGCAAAAAATGTAACTGAGAAGCCCTGGGTTAGGGATGGCTTCAGGCAGAGCTGGATCCAGGGGCTTGAATATGTCATCAATACTTGGTCTCTGATACCTCTAACCTCTGGCTTCTCAGGAGGCTCTACCAACATGGCTGGAAAGATCATCTCCAGCAACTGCAGGCTTCCATCCTGGTGTGAAGAGAGGGGGCGGGGGCAGAAAGGGGAAGAAGCAAGTTTCTTTCCAAGTAGATCCAGCAAAACCCCAGGGCTATTTTCATTGGTCTGTGCCTAAGCCAATCACTTTGTCAAGTGTGTAGTGACTGCAGCTGGGAGGAGACCGAGATGGCACCCCAAGGAGAGATTAAGTGCTACCAAGACGGGGGAAATAATGTAAGCGGTAAAAATAATCTACTCCCTTTCCAGTTTATAGCCTCCTGGAGAGAGATAGGCATTAAACAAATAAAAAAGTAAATGAAAATAATCACAGAGCATAATATGTACACTGTGAAGGACAGAAGCAAAGTGGTTTTTTAAAAATTTTTAATGTTTATTTATTTTGAGAGATAGACACGGCATGCGAGCAGGGGAGGGGCAGACAGAGAGGCACAGAATCCAAAGCAGGCTTCAGGCTCTGAGCTGTCAGCACAGAGCCCAACACGAGGCTTGAACTCATGAACTGTGAGATCAAGACCTGAGCCAAAACTGAGAGTCGGACGCTTAATGGACTAAACCATCCAGGTGCCCCTGAAGCAAGCTGTTTTGATGGAGAACAAGAGGGTGTGGTCAGAGAGGGCCTCACAGGGCAGATGGTCCTTTCTGAGAACCTGAACTTGACCACTCTCCTTCCTGAATTGTAGAAGCAATCTTTCTTCTGCAAGTTCTTTCTCTCGCGTGCCATTTAGCATGCTCCTCTTGGATTCTATTTTCTTCTGAACTTGTTTTATCTCCCCAAGAAAGGCAGGAAATTCTCAAAATCTAGGACTGTATCCTATTCATTTCTGTGTTCTAAAGCTGGTGGGTGGGCTGCATGTTTCATTAATAAAGTTCTCCTGGACCGTCTGCCACATTCATTTACCAATTATCTGAAACTGCTTTTCGTAACAATAGCATTTACCGGAAAAGTCTGCCTCCGGGCCTGATGCAGAGGAGGGGCTTTGTCAGTGCTGGATGGCCGGAAAGAGGGAAGAAGGCACAAGCTAGCTGTGTGACCTTGACCAAATTGCTTAACCTCTCTGGTCCTCTGGCTCCAGATCTTGCAACACCAGCCACCTCTTCTCATCCTTCAGGTCTTGGCTCCTATATCACCTGTTCAGAAAGGCCCTTCCTGACCCTGAATGGCCAGTTTGGACCTGATGGCATTTATACTCTTCCCGTGATAAGATGTCTCTCTGGTTTATTTTGAGGTTAGGCCCACCTGGGGGAGGACACCCTGCTCCTCACTGCTGTTTTCCCTCATCTCCTGTGCCACCTCCCTGGTAGGATAAGGGGAAAGAACTCCGGACGCTTGGGTTCGTAACCCCAACACTGCCACATATGTGCTCTGAGAACCTGGGCAGACAGACCTTTCATCTCCGGCCTCAGCTTCCTCAGCTGAGAAATGGGTGTGGTGTCACCAAGCAGGAAAGATCTCCACACCACAGTGGCCACACTGAGCTGGGCCGAGCACAGGTGCTTTGCTCATGATGTTGCTTTTCATCTTCCCTCCCTTTCTTAAGAGGGAGAGAAGAAAGATAGTCTACCCCCAACCTGGCCCTAATGAGGCCTCTGCTGACACCTTGCCGGCCCGAAATCTTCTCCAATGACGGTGCCAAGGAGTGGCTGGAGGGTAGGCAGCTTTATCTTACCTAAAGCTCTATGCACATGCACCCCAAGGCAAGTCCCCTAGTCCCCCTCTCTCCCCTTCCAGGTTGCTGCCCCCACGCCCCCCACCAGTACCTAAAAATTTGAGACGCCTGCTGGCCTCATGATTTAGAGAATAGACCAATCCAAAGAGGTAGTTTTCCAGGCAGGTTTGGGAAGTCCATGCGTGCGTGCCTGCCCGTGAATGTGCGCGTTGAATGCCCTGGTGACTGATAGGCGGGCAGGGCTGCTGCAGAATCTGGGGGGTGGGGTGCGCTGGAGGACGAAATGTAGTCCCCCTTGTTCAGAAATTTGTAAGAATTTCAAGGCGGCGGCAGCAGAGCGTGCAGCCAAGCTTGGGGCCCTGCGGTTAGAAGGGATTATGCAGGTGGCACCCCCCCACCCCCACGAAGCCAGCCCTGCCCGCTAGGGAGAAGGACTCCCAAGTCCTGGGGGGTGACAGGTGGAAAGCCCTTCAGTCCCGATGACTCTGTCAAGGAAAAAGTACCCCTTCAAGCTCTGCCTTGGGACACAGAGGCCAGAGCTGGGGCCTTGAACTCAGAGGGCCACAGAGGCTGGGTGGCTGGTGTTAACAAGTGAGGCCGTTAGAGCCAGTTCAGGGAGCAAGACAGCGCAGCCTCAGCGCCGCGGAGCAGGGTGGGGGGGGGGGCTGTGCGAATGTCCGCCCATCCAGAGAGGCAGCTGCTGTTCAGCTCCAGCCTGGGTTCTGGGCCTGCCCAGAGATTTTATTTTTCGTGTGAGACGTTCCCAGTTATTAATGTTGGCAAGTAATTTTTTAAAAATTAAAAACATTTGAGTGAGCCAAACAGAATAGTCTTCTGGGCCACTTTCAGCCCTTAGGGCTCCACTTTTGGACCCATGAAGCACAGAGCCTTCTGATGGCTGGAAGTGGGAGGAGGCATCATTTCTTGTGACTGAGTCCTTCCCTTCTAGAAGGGGGAGGTGGGGGTAGGGCTTGGGGGACAGAAGCAACAGCTCCGCCTTCCCTTTCCTTACTTCCTGGCATCAAGCACAAGATAGCATGGCCTGTGTTTTGAATGGATGACTGTCCCACCCAGCTGGAACTTGGCTTTAAAACCCAAGTCATCCCTGGTGGATGCCAACACGAGTCAGGGAAATTCACAGGTAAATCCTTAACTAATTAGCTAATAGGATCCAACATCCGCTACCCAACCTCCAACCGAAGCAGGAAGAAAAAGCTACTATAATGGCTGGCACTGGCCATTAAGTCAGCAAACTGGATTGGGTCTGAGCCTCAGTTTCCTCATCTGTAAAATGAGAATAAAGAGTTCCCAGGGATTGTCTGGAGAATTGAGTGAGAAAAAGCATGTAAAGTGCTCAGCAAAGTGCCTGACATACAACCAGTATAAGCTGGTGTTATTTTTACTATTATTTTCATTTTCCTCTCTTCCTTATCCAAGCATTGGGCTCATTTCTAGGGGCTGTGGGCTCACGGAAGAGTTTATTGTGTAGAATTAAACTTCGTATCCTTGCAAAGTAACGTCAGCTCCACAGACTCAGGCTGGGAAGCTTGAACATTCAGGAATTCTCGGTAGAGATTGGGCACCCAAGATTGGAATTCTGATATTCAGGGTTGGAATTACGCTGTTCAAGATCACAGCAGCGATGTTCATTGTCGGGACACCGGCCTCCAGGGTCACAGTTCTGGGATTCAAGATGGGAAGGCTGCCGTCCATTGTCAGAATCCACAGTCTGTAATTGGACCCGAGGAGTATGTGGCCAGAGTATCGCTACTCGTGATTGACACTCTTGCGGGCAAGGTTGGAAATGATGCTCAGAGTCTGAATTCTGAAGGTCAAGGTCAGGACACCTCAGGGGTGTTCATGATTGGCATCCTGGCAGGCACATTCAGAACACCGATGTTGGGAGTCAGAATTCTTGTTCCTGACTCATTATTTTGTGGGTTTCATCCCTTATGTGTGTCATTAACGCTTCATCATCCACCTCCAGGCAGCAGTTCCTGAAGAAATGCAAACCACAGAAAGTCCCCAAACCTCCATCTCGCCAGGGAGATTTTCATATGCCTCTTTCTCTTCCTGTTTCTGATGCCCATGCCCTCAGGCCGTGCTGTGAGAAGTGACAGGATCCTCAGGAAGACAGCTGCACAATGACTCCCCTGCCCCCTCCCCAGCCAGAGACCTTTGATCTGTTGTCAACTCCCTTTAATTTGCTTTTTCTTGCTGGTTGACCTGGAGCTGGCCCAGGAGAGCAGCCCTGCCAGCTCCAGGGGAGCGGGGAGGGAATGGGGAACCTGGATGATCTCACCCTCCTATGATCCAGAGAAAGGCAAACAGTGTCAGGCAAGAGTCCGAAAGGATGCCAAGGGCTTGTGGCTTCCCGGCCCTGGGGATTTGTCGCTGGCAGCAGCATGTGGAGAAGTAACATTGTGTGCTGGTCACTATGGTCACACCACAAATGCACTGTGAGTGCCAGCTGGGCGGGGAGCTTCGGTGCCAGTAGACTGGACAGGCGCTGCGGAATCGCCCTTACACTCTCCTTACGATGCGCACGGGCACGTGATGGGCACTCCACGGGAAGGTGCTTGGCGGGGACGAGTCGCTAGGTCTCACCCCCTGGTAAATGCTAGAGCACCCCTCCTGACCTTCACGTGCCCCCTCCCCCACCTTCACGTGTCCCCCTCCCCGACCTTCACCCTCCATTCCTTTATCTTCCCTTGGTTTGTTCATCGCCCCTCCCACCACCTGGTATATTCTATGTTGGTCTGACTCATCTTGCTACATGATAAGCTCCATCAGAGAGAGACGTGGTCAGGTTTTGCTTGGGTCTTCTCAGTGTTAAAACTGCCTAGCATATAGTAGTTACTCAATAAATACTTGTTGAGTGAATGAATGAGTGAACCGTTGCCACTTCAGATACTTTAGAGAGTTTTTTAAGCCTCATGTTATTTCACGCAGAGCCCGCCTTCTGTCTCATCTACTCTATCTGTACAGAGTTTTTGGATGGGATGAAGGGAAGTAGTAGTAGTAGTAGCAATGATTTCTCATTGCTCTCAGGATAATTTCCAAAATCCTTATTTGGCCACTGAAGGCCTATAAAAACTACCCCTGCCTTCATATTACACACATTAAATGGCTCCCTATCTCTTTTCTCAGATCCTCAGGACTCCATTCTGGGTCTTACCTCAGGACCTTTGCACATGCTGCACTGACTAGAACAATCTTGCAGCCCCTACCCTGGCCTCCTTGGTCTTTTTTTTTTTTATGTTTTATTTATTTTTGAGAGAGAGAGAGAGAGACAGACAGAATGAACAGGGAAGGGTCAGAGAGAGAGGGAGACACAGAATCTGAAGATAGGCTCCAGGCTCTGAGCTAGCTGTCAGCACAGAGCCCAGCGCAGAGCTTGCACCCACAAACCGCGAGATTATGACCTGAGCTGAAGCCAGACACTCAACCGACTGAGCCACCCAGGCGCCCCAGCCCCTTGGTCCCCTTAACTCATCTTTTATGTCTCTACATAAACATCTTCCTCCTGACTTCCCAAATTGAATGTCATTTCCCTCATGATGGGCCCTGGCATTTCTTCTAAGAGTTTGTCATTAGACCCCCTTGGACAGTGCTTTTGGATCGCAGAGTTCAACAGTGGGGATAATCTTCCCTGAACTACAGATTTCTTATGAGGGAAGTAGCAGGAGCCCCTTCGATTTACTCAGAAGACTGCGGAACCCGGCCCTTCTCCCAGACAGGAGTGCTCTCACTCAAGGGACGGGTCCTGGTCTCCCAGGGAGATTTCTTCGCTGCCCTCCAAGGCTTGTCCCATATAGCCCGTCACCACGGGCCCTCTGTCCCCTCACCCGCTTCTCCCCCTCCAGCTGTCCTGGGGCCTCTGACACCCCCCCTGACACCCACATATCACTCACACATCTCTCTTTACAGACAGACACGTTAACTCATGCGACCCTCACTGCGCCCTGAGAGGAAAGTACTGTTATCATCCCCCATTATACAGATGAGGAAACTGAGCCCAGGGAGGCTGAGTGACACATGTAAGAATGCAGCTAAAAGGCGCAGACTTGAGCCCGGGCACCGAACCAGTGCCCGCCCTCCTCGCCTCCTGGAGCTTCCCTCCTTTCTTTGTTTTACTCCCAGACTTCTTGTCTGTCTCTTTTTGCTCTTTTCCCTTTTCTCCGTAAGTGACCCAAACTCCCTCTCGTCGTGTGGATGCTTCGTTGTATTACTCAAGTTCCAGAAATCATAAGGGCAGCGTTGTGATTTGGTTTTTCACATCTTTATGATGTGAGGGAGGGAGGAGGGGAAAGGTGGGGGTTTTCTGTTTGATCTTCAGGAGAATGGGGTGAGGGAAGGGGGTACATCTGTGCCCAGGGGCCCGAGAGACTCCATGTGACCAGCACCCACCCCCCGACTTCACCTCCTGGCTTCCTGTGTGCAGCCACACTCATCTCATACTTACCAAAGGCCTTTGCAGATGCTGTTCCCTCCCCCTGAAGCGCTTTTCTCCTCTTCACCCAGTTATCGCCTGCTCATCCTGACGCTCTCAGATCGATGTCCCTTCATCCGGGAAGCTTCTCTCATCTCCAAATAGGCCAAATCCCCGGTTATGGTTTTCAAAGTCCTATGTGCCTCCCGTGTTTGCCCTGTTCCGACTGTAATTTCACATTCATGTATGCAATTATCTGACTACTGCCTGCCCTCCCCCACTCAGAGGGGACGGTGAGCGCTCTGATGGCAGGACATGTCTGTGAGTTCATGTGTCTCTCGGGCACCTGGCCCTGTGCCTCCCTCCTCGGAAGCGTGCTGGAAAATTGTGTTGGATGGAGGTTGGGGTGGATGGATGGAGGGAGGGATGGACAGGGATGGATGGATGGATGGATTCAGAGGTTACCACAGTAGGCAGAAAGCAAACATCACACTCCTTTTGTGGGGGTGGGGGTGAGATGGTCAGAAATGTCTAGCTGAGACTCCAACCGGAAGTTCCTTATTACCCAACCCTGAAGGGAACAAGGGTGTTAAATATGTTTACAGATATCTTTACAAATAGCCAAATCTCGTCTGGTGCTCAGAATGTGTTGAAGATAATGGCAGTGTCTTTTATCAGCTTTTTAAAGGTACCTACTTGGGTGCTCTTGAATTTTTATTAAACAAATGCTGCATATAAAGACTCTAAACCCAGGTCACAGAAGCTCTGCAGGATCCCAGTGAATTCCCCAGAAATGTCCTTTATAAGAAAGCTGTACTACCATTGGGGACATGGTTCAGATCTCAGTTCCAGTCATATCCCCTCTCTGAAGTGACATTTCCTCCAAACTCCATCCCACAAGCACCCAGGCCAGCAGAAAGAGAGGACTTTTTTCCTGGTGACTCCAGCAGAAGTTCCAGAATCGGTTCTGACTGGAGGCATTTTCGCCATGTGCTCACCTCTGAACCAATTCCTGCGGCCGGAGGAGGACACCCGTGAGGGGACCAGTGTGAGTCAGAGACTACTGGGTCCCAGGGAAATACCTGAAATAGAATTCACTTAACATTCTTCTTCAAATTAATTCACTTATTTTCCTTAAATCAAGTTGTTTGAAGGGGAAAGTTGCCATTATGAAGAGTTGATACCATCAGTTATAAATCATGCTGTGAAATTCCAGCCAGATGCTGGAGCCTGGGAATCATCCGGGAATCTCTGAAAGTCCCAATGCCAAGTCACCCCCCAGACCTATTAAATCAGAATCTGTGGGGCGGGCCGCAGGGACCGGAATTTTTCAAAGCTTGCAAGGTGATGCCACTATGCAGTGAGGTGGAGAAATCAGAGTTCAGTGCCTCTCACACTGATGGCGTGTGTCCCACATTGGCACAGAGAGGGTCCACTGGGCTGCAGAAGGGGGCTTGCTGGGAGACTGGGGTGGCCCTGGGCCGGTCAGAGTGTGACAGAGAGTAGGATCCTGTTTCTCCAAGGAAGGAACTGAACAGGAGTCCAGCGAGGGTCATTTAACACCCTCCGATGGGAAGGAAGTGCGTGTCTTTCTCCCAGCCCACAGGATTAGATTCCCAGGAGGAAATTCAGCGCTCACACTGATCCTACCCCCCTATCTGGGACCACTGCTTGGTACCTGAACCAGCTGTTACCTCTCTCCATCCATCCATCAACCATCTCAGACCCAGCTCTGCGGCTCATGAGCTGTGTGGCCTTGAGTAAGTCACTCACCTTCTCTGGTCTTTCTCAGGTTCCTCGTCGGCATCACGGGAGCACTGCTGGGCCCCGTGATCCTTAAGGGCCTTTCCCCTTTGGGCACCTGTGAGTCTTCATCAGGGAGGCAGCCACCGGCCAACCCTACACCCAAGCCTGAGGTCAGGAGTTCCCAAACCCTAGCAGAACCCAGATTCCCAGGTCTGGCCCCCAGACCACAGCCTGGAGGTCTCTAGTGCAGCAGGGTCTACATTCTAACAAGGGTCTCAGCTGATGCTGACGCAGGCGGCCCTCAAAGTATGCTTTAAAAGCAGGTGTCCTGTGCCTTAGGTTCATGACGAAAGCGCCTTATCCAGAGGTGCAGTCCATGCAAGCTGCGCCCTCCTCATAACAGCCTCCTTTCTGCAAGTGAGGAAACTGAGGCTCAGAGAGGCCCAGTCATTTGCCCAAGACTCTGCCAGGGCTGGGATTTGAACACTGAACCTGCCAGTCTCCAGAGCTGGTGATTTCCCATCTCTCACCGTCCCGTGTTAAGGCGGTGCTCCTTCTCCCTTCCCTGCTTTACTGTTACTCTTCCACCTTCTTGCTTTCCGCACCCCTGAACCACTTGGATACATGCCGCTCGCGAACAGGGTTCCTGTTTGCTGCACAAACTCCCGGAGTGCCTGCACACAGCAGGTGCTTCATCGACATTTGTTACCAAAGGGGGTCCCTGTGCCCCTCTCTAAGCCTCAGTTCCCCGTGTGTAGCATGGAGCCCTTGGCTCACCTGCCTCAACGTGCTGAGCTGACAGGTGTTTTGCTCGCTGTGAAGTGCTGTGGCCGGGACAGGGGTTCAGCTTGGCAGAGGTAAAGGGGAGGAGTGGCCCCGCCCTTGGCCCTGCTCAGGGCTGAACGGTCTGGTGCCTTTCGCAGCTGGGGCGGGGGCTGCAGGCCAGGCTCTCCCCTTCCCAAGGACCCCCTGCCCCCTGGCCTCTCACCACCATACTACCTCCCCACAGGGTCAGGTCGGTCACCCTCCATGGACTGTCCTGGGGCCTCCCCTGAGGCCCAGCCAGGCCGCTTTGTTTTTCTTGACCTTGTAACTTCATCTGCTCTGCCTGGTCCTGGAGCCGGGCCCCATCCTGTCCTGGGTCAGGCTTCTGCAGCAGCGTATCAGCTCAGAGAGGCTGGAGGCCACGGTTCCAATGTGCCGCCCCCAGCGCCTCGAGGGTTCTAGAATCCCGCAGATGCATGGTTAGCCTGGATGTGTGAAGTTCTATTTTTTGTTTGTTTGTTTGTTTTTCGAACACTGGAGGCAATGGCCGTGAAGGGTGGTGGAAATAAGCACCATCTCTGTTCAGTCTTTTCCTCCTTTCTCGTGAGGGTTGGCCCTAAGGTGGGGAGGTGTAGGGACCGATGAATTCATGCAATGAGGGAGGGCTTCACCCACATCCCCTTTCCAGGCTGTCGCACCCCATGACTGCTAATAGCTCACAGCGCCCTTTGCCAATGGGTGTGGCCTGCCTGGGGGGCTGCAGTCCCTAACAGCTCCACCTCCCTGCAGGCGGCCTTAGCCAGTGACTCACCCAATCAGGGGTGCGGAAGCTTCTTCCTTTAAGGTGTGACCAACTCCAGGTGCTGTTCACACTCCTGAGCTCCCCGTGGGGTCAAGCGAGGCGAGCTGCCTGCTGGCACCACTTCCCAATGCAAGTCCTGCCCGGGCGGCTGGTCCAGCTTCCTCACTCTACTTTCTCCTAAAGGTGCATCCTTGAGGCACCTGCCTCTCGACAATGCTCGCCTCAGGCTCTGCTTCTGGAAGCATCCACCTAAGTCCCGAGAGGACACGATCTGTGTGTTTAAAACGTACATCCATGTTCAAGTGCCAGGGACTGACAATTAAGAGTGACCCTCCATCCAGGGCAGTGTGTCCCCTCCCCCAGCATCCCCACCTCCCCTCCATCTTCAGGATGGGCTCTTACTGACCAGGTCCCTACAAGCACAGACCTCGGGCTGCGTGCACTCGAGTGTCCTGCAGGGCTCAAGAGTTTTGCTGCTTCTGCTGACTCGGTGGGGACCATGGCCAGAGTGGGCTGCAGTCCAAGCATATGTTTGCAGAGGGCTTTTAAAGGCTGGCCTGGCCCTCCCTCCCCACCCTCTCTGCCAGAAATGCCCCCCCCTCCAATGGAGAAGCCCTGGCATGGGGGCTTTGTTTCTCTTTGACCAGCATTTTCTGAGGGTTAGTGTGGCAGCCTTCCACACCGACTTTGGACGGTGTAATGAAGTTGGGGGAGGCTCCATGCCAGCCTCGCATCAATATGGCCCTCTGAGAGTGCCTCGGGGGCTCCCAAATCTTCCGGCCTGCTCAGGTCAGGAGGTAGAGAGGGTGAGCCAGGCAGGGAGAAAATGACAGGTTCAGTGGGGCTAACGCACAGTGTGACCTTGGACAAGTCACACCCATCTCCAAGTCTTAGCTCTTCCTGCTGTAAAGAAGGGCACTGGGCTCCCTGCTGTGCCCAGTCACTGGAAGAACACTTACTGGGTACTGAGTATGTGCCAGGCCCTCTCGTAGGTGCCGGGAACCTAGCAGGAAGTGAAACAGGCACAGTCCCTCCCTCCCGGGTAGAACATCACCCGTGGGGAAAATAGCAAGAATGCGGGATTCAGAATTAGAAGGTCTGGAATTTTTGCCTTTGACTTCTTTGAGCCTCAGTTTCCTCATCTGCAAAATGGGGTTGTTCTGAGGCATTACTGAGATAGTGGAGGCAAATGTTCTTGGTAGTAGCCACATCAAACTTTCGTTAAGCACCTGCCATGGGCCAGGGCACGGGCAAGGACAATACCCTGAGAGTCTCCCTGTGAGCAGTGACACTGTAACGGTGGCAGGTGGTGGCTCTGGAGCCAGACTGGGTTCCTAGGCAGCTCTGTCATGTGACCTGTGACAAGCTGCCGGAATTCCTTGCGCCTCGGCTTCCTTACCTATAGGAGAGGGCTCCTAACTGCATCTAGATGCTAAGGTTGCTGGAAGGATGGGTTAGGACTGGCACAGCCCTTAAAACAATGCCTGTCAGAATAGTAAGTGTTCAACCCAGGGAAGGTATTTATTATGAAGCAGGTGTTCATCATCTCATTTGACAAAGGAGATAACTAAGATTTTCAGTACTTGCATGAGGTCATCCAGCAAGGAGGAGCTGAAGGAGAAGTTGGTGCCTCCCCAGGGTCTGGACCCAGGGATGGGAGCTCTGTTCCCTTAGCCACTTGGAAGCCTGGTGAGCTGCAGCCTGAAGCCAAGAGATTTACAGCTTGGAACACTGAGTGTGCACATGCACGCATCCATGAGTTCCTAGGTACACATGTGCAGATGCACGCTTGCTTGCCCACATTTGAGCATGCGTGATCATTTTCATCCAGAAGAACATACAGTATGATTCCATTTATGTGAGCTCCAAGAGCAGGCAAGACGAGACTATGGGGTGAGGAATCAGAACAGGGGTTGCCTGGGGCGCCTGGGTGGCTCAGTCGGTTGAGCGTCCAGTTTCGGCTCGGGTCATGATCTCATGGTTCGTGGGTTCAAGCCCCATGTCGGGCTCTGTGCTGACAGCTAGCTCAGAGCCTAGAGCCTATTTCGGATTCTGTGTCTCCCTCTCTCTCTGACCCTTCCCTGCTCATGCTATCTTTCTCTGTCTCTCAAAAATAAAATACAAAACATAAAAAAAAAAAAAAGAACAGGGGTTGCCTTTGGGGATACTGACTGGAAGGGGGCCCGAGGGAAAAGTGTTCTACACTTTAGTTGGGGTGGTGGTTACACAGGTGTCTCCATTTATCAAAAGGTGTTGCACTGAGCGTTTAAAACTTGGACACTTTATTATGTGTAAATCGTACCTGAATAAACAAGAGCGTGTTGGCGGGGGAAATGATCAATAAGAGATCCCATTTATTGAGAGCTGACTAACCACATACCAGGCGCTGTTTCCGGCACCTGCAGGCATCTGTCATTCAATCCAGCAGCAGCTCCGTGGAGCAAGTCTGTATGCACACGCATGCACACGGTCCTGTGTGTACCTGTCTGGGCTTCTTTCTGCGGAGGCTTGTGAGTGGCTGACGGAGCACACAAACACAAATGACTCACTTCCATACTTGGGCCCTAAGCAGGCACGCATGAAGGTCACGTGTGTCCACAGATCTGTCCACAGAAATAGATCCCTGCTGGCGCCTGTATGTACATGCACAAGCCCCGGCGAACCGCCTTCCGTGGATGTGCCGTGGTTAGATGGCAATGGCGTGCCCGCACCCTGGTCTATTGAGACAAATCAAGCACTGCTATCAGACGGTAATGGCAGGGGACTGACAGCCAGACGCCTGGGCCAGGGAGGGTGGGGACTCATGGGCACCGGGCAATTAGCATCTCAAAAAGGCGGCTCTACTGAATGGTGGCTAATTTGCAGACATGGCCCCATCAGCCAAGCACAGTGGGGAGGTGACAGGCCTCCCCAAGGATTTGTGAGCTGCTCTTGGCTACTGGTCTTGCCCTGAGAAGAGCCTATGTGCAAAGTGAGTTAACAGAGCCTGCCTGCCCACACCATTCCTGCCTCTGAGGAGGACCCGAAGGCTCAGAGAGGGTGAGCAAGTTACCCAGGGTCAAACAGCCCGTGGGCCGCTGACCCAGGGACTGAGCAAGGCAATGTGTATCTCCCAAGGGCGATTCCCACCCACAGGCAGCTTTCATGATTTTTTTGCCATTTTCTTTCACTAAAGGTATACTATTTTGTTAGTATTTTTTCCTTAGCCAGCTCTATTTTTAAATGTAAATAAGTTTGTTGTGAAATGAACCTACCATTAGTGGAAAGCTGGTGTCAGATACCCATAAATTGAGATAGAGCGACCAACTGTCCCTACCCCCATTTGCCTGGGAACTGGACATGGGTGCCTGGGTTCTCGGAACATGGAACTTCTTTGTTTTAAAATCAGGATGGTCCTGGCAAACTAGGTTGAGTACTTCAACCTAAATGGAAGATACGTTTAAAAATGAATACCATGATGGACGCCTGGGTGGCTCAGTCAGTTAAGCATCAAACTTCTGCTCAGGTCATGATCTCATCGTTTGTGAGGCCAAGGCCCACGTAGGGCTCTGTGCTGACAGCTCAGAGCCTGGAGCTGCTATGGATTCTATGTCTCTCTCTCTCTCTCCCTCTGCCCCTCCCCAGTTGGTGCTCGCTCTCTCTCTCAAAAATAAATATTTTAAAAAGATGAATACCGGGGCGCCTGGGTGGCTCAGTTGGTTAAGCGTCGGGCTTTGGCTCAGGCCATGATCTCACAGTTCTTGAGTTTGAGCCCCACATCAGGCTCTGTGCTGATGGCTGGAGACTGGAGCCTGCTTCGGATTCTGTTTCCCTCTCCCTTTGCCCCTCCCCGACTTGTGCCCTGCCTCTCTCTCTCTCTCTCTCTCTCTCTCAAAAATAAATGTAAAGAATTTTTTTAGTTAAAAAAAAAAAGAATACCATGAAAATGAACGAGATGGTCAAGCTGTGACTGGCCCCTGCAGCCTGACACAGGTTCTGAGCCTAGAGCCTATTTTCCGTGCAAAAAACAGCATGGTTAGGCTGATGAGCATCTCTTTGCGTGTATTCCCAGCCCGAGTCCCGGGACTCACTCTGATTGGCTTAATTCAGTGCCCGGACTGAGCCAATCAGCATCACCAGGGGAATGCGCAGCTCTGATTGGCCAGGCCTGGAGCTAGAGCCAGGGTTAATTTCCCGCAGGGCCATGTGGCTCCAGAATGGAGGGATGGTTTCCCAAAAGCTTGAGAGGAATTTTTTTTTTTTTTTTTTTACCAGAAGGAAGCCCCCAGACAGGCATGAAATCACAGAGAAGCCCTCTGCGATCACAGGTCCTGGCTTCCAGTTTGTTTCCTGCTCCCTGTACCACTTCCTCACTATGGGCCTCAGTGTCCCCGTCTCTGAAATGGGAGGGCTGAGGATCTCTAAGCTTTTTCCAGGCTTTGACGTTACGGGATTTGTCTTCCTTGGGACAATTATCACTGGAGTGTGGTGGTGTTTGTTAGTGTTTTTCTCCTTCTCGCTTGCTCGGAGTTAGATGAGAAATGGGAGGTCATGAAAGGAAAAAAAGCATAAGACATTTCTGGATTGAAATTTGGGGCAAGTCACTTCACTTCTCTGAGCCTCAGTTTCCTCATCTCTCAGATGAGAAGAAGAATAACATCTTTTCAGAAGGGTAATGATGAGGGTTAACACTGGGAGGGGGAAAAACTTTGATAAAGGAGATAGGTCTTCAAGGGTGAATTTGGATGCAAGAAACAGAAAGTCCAGTCAAACGGACCTAAACAATAAAGGGCATTTATTGGCTGGAATAACTGAAAGGCGTGGTGAGATTTGATCCAGGACGTCTTCACAGTGTCTCCTCTTGTCCTTCACTGTCATTTAGTTTGGCAAGGAGGCAACTGAGGCTCGGAGGGAAGAGGCCGGTTCCAGGTGGGTGTCACCTGGAAAGTGTAGACGGAGACCCCACTGAAATAGTAACAGCGCTGTGAGAAGGAAAAGGAAGGAGGAGAGACCAGAAAGCCTTGCACACCTACCCCATGCTGGGTTTCCTACGTCTTCCTGTCACTTAAACCTGCGGCCACCCCGGCAAGTGACTTCTGTCCTTGCTCCCAGTTTACAGACTTGAGACAGGAGACCTAGCAGACGGAAGTGGGTTGCGCAGGGTTATGGACCAGGAGGCAGCGCAGCAGGGGCGCGAAGCTGGCTGTTTGAATTCTGATCAGGACACTTGCATTAAGTGTGCATCTACTGTGTGCTCTGCGCTCCCCCCGCCTCCCCTCCGGGACCCCGACCATCTTTTCCTTGAGTGGTCCGTGGGTCCGCCCCATTTTGCAGATGCCCCCAAGTTCTCAGGAGATATCAGAGATCCCTTCTTGGCTCCCAGAAATGGTCTATTTTTCAAGTTGTCTTTACCCTCCTAGGGCTTGTGTGACTCCTTTTCTGCTCTTTCTTTCTGTCTCCAGCTCCCCACCCCCCACCCTTTAATGGGCTGGCAGGTCCCCACGGGGAGCTGCTGAACCATCCAGGTTCCTGGTATCCAGCCCTGGGGCTGGGTGAGGAAGTTTTTCTGCAGACACCCGGGCCTTTGTCTCCCTGGGCCCTGGGCTGAGCCCCGCCCCCTCCTGGACAGCACCACCCCCAGCCCACACTGGTTTTGTGCCAGTGTTTGGGCTGCTATGGCCCTGGCCAGCCTCGAAAAAGGAATTATTTCTGTCTCCTTGCATAGTTCTCAGCCCAATTCCCAAAATGGGAAGAGGCCTGGGAGGGCCTCCCAACCCCCCGCTCCAGTGGAGGTGGGAGGAAGCCAGAACTTGGCAGAGCTGGGGGAAGGGAGGGGGCCTAACCAAAGACTCTATATACAGCCCCCAATAGACACACACACACACACACACACACACACACACACACACACACACACACCACAGCCCCTTCTCCAGTCTTGCGGCCTGTAAAAATCACAAGCCTCTGTGGTGTTCCCAGGCCCCTGCAATGGGTCTGTGTACTTTAGAGGGATAAGGGGTGGCTGCTGGGGCCAGGCAGGCATGCTGTGGGTAAAGAGGTGGGGGAATATGTGCAGACCCCATCCCCGTAGCTAAAGGAACACTGGGGTTAAGGAAATTAGGGCCCAAACAGGAAAATTGCCTCAAATCCTGGCTGGGGATGGTGCAGCTAGCCTACCCAGAATGCTTTGTTCTTGCCAGCTGATCCTGGTCCTCCTACCTCCTCTTCCAGGGAGCTTTCCTTGATTGCTTACAGGGCTGTATCAGACTCTTGAGAGGCGTGTTCTGATGCCAATTGTTCTGTGAGCTCAGGACCACCTGTTGTATTTCCCAGCATCCCTCCCAGGGTCCAGGTACAGCTCTGCTCAGCCTGGATGTCATCATAATGAACAACTGGGTGACTGGCCAGGGGGCTGCTGGCCTGATGGTCTGTCCAACTAACGAACTGATTACTTGCCTAGATTGTGGTCACTCTGCCTGGCCTCCTTCCTGGGTGTTTGGTTGACCAGATGGTTTACTGGATGAGCAACTAGATGGCTGATGGCTGTTTGTCTGTCTCCCTGTCTGACCAAATGGATGACTGATGGACGGCCTGTCTACCTATCTGGCTGGTTGTTGTGTCTAACTAATTAGATGCATAACAAATTTCCTCTCTGCCCATTTCCTTGTTTAAATGCCTTTCTGAATGTCTAATTGACCATCTGTCTGTCTGACCCAATGACTGGGCGACTCCCTGTCTCCATGTCTGTCCGACTGGCTGGCAGTCTGTTTGGCTGTCTGTACTTAGGTGAAAGACTAGAGCCTACCTCTCCATCTCCTGGTCTGCCCGCGGCTTGCTGTCTCCATGTCTGACGGACAGGATGCCACCTGCCAGCTGTCTGTTGTATCTAATAGATGATGACAGAAAGTCTGTCTGTCCGTCTCTTTGTCTGGCTGACTGACCAACCATTTGTCCAATTAATGAATGAGTGATTGGCCATCACCTCTCTCTGTATCTGACAAGAGCGTGACAGGCTGACCGGCTGTTTCTCTGTCTCGGTGTCCTCCTGGCTGGCTCTCTGGATATGTGACTCCTGAGTCCCCAAGGAGGACACTGCCCAGGGGCTGTCCTAGGGAGTGGTAGGGCGTGGACGATGGATGCCTAGACACCCCCACGCTTCTCTCCTTCCCTCCATGCTCCCGCCCCAACCCAGAGGAGCTAAAGTCTTTTCCCTTCCAGAGACAAGAGGGGAGCTGGGTAGAAAGTTTATCATCGGCTCAGTCTCCTCGATTTCAAATGTGTGCCCTCTGTGTGGGGAAGGAAGGTGTGATGCATGTGTGTTCCTCACCCCATCCCCCAGCCCCATTTACAAAACCCTGGGGTCCTGAGGCAACTTCATTCCTCAAGGACGCCACAAGGACATTTTCCTGATGTCATCCTTGGAAGCAGAATCTCAACACACTTGTTCAGACACTGGGGCGGATTACCAGGATGGGGGTGGGGCAGACGGCTGCACTGGGAGGACAGGCTTCCTGGATCAGCACGTCTCCAGCACCGGGAACCCTGCGTCCCTCAGAATGAATGAACCGGGGCAGAGTGAGTAATGCGTTGCTGGGAGGGAGACGGCAGTCTTTCCCTGCTGGGCAGGCACTTCCTTCTGATAGAATCCTGCCCAGCTGCTGGCGGGGTGCCATCTGACCCCCACCTCCTTAAAGACAGAACTCCGCTGATGCATTTTATTTTGGGATAAATACACAGCAGAAGGAGATGGGCAGGGAGAAATAGGCGTGTGAGATCCTCTGGACAGAAAGGGGCCTTCCAAGAATTTAGCTCTGTGTAAATCATGCCTTCCTTCGGGGCTCCCCCGGCCCCCCAGATTGGCCCTTGGAGGCAGCAGACTGGACAGTCCTTGCACAGGTGGAGGGGATGACTGGTCCAGGCTCTGGAGGAGGTGGAAAGAGGGCATTCTGGGAGTTCTCCAGACCCCTGGACAGGGGACAGAAGCATTTGGAGACAGCTGTGTATCTGAGGTCAAAGTAAAGCTCAATAAATGATCAGGGTCAGGGCTCAACCAATGAGAAGGGTCAGGATTTAGTGTGTAACCCGGGTCATGACTCAGTCTAGGATCAGGTCTGTGGCCTGGACCAGAGCTCAGACTGTGACCAAAGTCAGGGCTCTGTTTGGGCCAGGGTCAGGGTTTAGGCTAGGACCGGGGTCATGAAGGAATCTGTGGCTAGAGTCTGGACTCAGTATGGCCAGAATGAAGTCTCAGGTCAGGGCTCATTCAGGGGCTCGAGTTACATTCAGTCTGGATCCTCAGCCTTAAGAGTCAACTGAGGTCCTTAACCCTCAAGGACAGGTGGGCCGAGAGGCCAGCAAGCTTCTGGTCGTTGCCGCCCATCCCTATGCCTCGTGAGCCCCGGGGCAGGAGAGGGTGCAGAGGGTTGTTCCCCAGTTCCTGCGTGTTCTGCCGGAGGTGGGACCAGAAGGCCATGCTCATGTCTGGGGGAGGGTGTGGAGGCAGGGGACAGGAAAGATGAGGAAAAGTAGAAGCAAGTCAGGAAAGCAGTAGTTAAGGTATGAAGTCTGGAGCAGACAACCAGGATTTCAGTTCTGGTCTGCCACTTACTAGCTGTGTGACCCTGAGCAAGTTACTCATCCCTTCTGTGCCTCAGCTTTTTTGTCTGTAGAATGGGGACAAAAATAGTATTTACTTCATAGGGTTATAGTAAGGATTAAATAAGCTAATACATGTAAAGTGCCTACAGAGTGCCTGGTTGGTTGGAAGTTCTCAATTGGTTTTGAGACTGATGGGCAGTTTCTTGTCATTCTTGCTCACTGCTGTGTCCTCAGCACCCAGCACGGCCCCTGCACATAGAAGGTGCTCAAGGAACAGTTACCGAATATGAGATCGTACTAAAAGCAACCATTTCCAATGGACCAGGGGCTGCACTTGACCTTCCCTCTAATTATTTTTTGATGCTGTCTTTTAAAAACTGAAAATTAGGAGCACCTGGGTGGCTCAGTCAGTTCAGCGTCCAGCTTCGGCTCAGGTCATGGTCTCACGGTTCGTGGGTTCGAGCCCTCTGTCAGACTCTGTGCTGACAGCTAGCTCAGAGCCTGGAGCCTGCTTCAGATTCTGTGTCTCCCTCTCTCTCTGACCCTCCCCTGCTCGTGCTGTCTCTCTCTGTCTCTCAAAAATAAATAAAAAACATTAAAAAAAATTTTAAACTGAAAATTAAACTGAATGCATGCAGATGGGGAAGACTGGTTTAAATAATACCCAAGGGTCTGCCCTGGAAAGGTAGAAACCTCACCCCCACCTCTCCAGGTTCAAAAGGAGCCTTTTTTATGCACCCTTCTAAGATCTTCATGTGTCTGCGTTTTTATAGTCACATTCCACCCGCTCCATGGAAATAGGGATTTTTTTAATGTTTTTTTAATTTATTTTTGAGAGACAGAGAAAGCGTGAGCTAGGGAGGGTCAGAGAGAGAGGGAGACACAGAATCTGAAGCAGGCTCCAGGCTCTGAGCTGTCAGCACAGAGCTTGACACAGGGCTTGAACCCACGAAGCGTGAGATCATGACCTGAGCCGAAGCTGGACGCTCAACTGACTGAACCCCCCATGCACCCCTGGAAATAGGGATTTGTGTCTGTTCCATCCACGCTGTGTTCCCACTGCTTAGAACACCGTGTGGCCAAGAGCAGGTTTCCGACAAGGGTATGTTGAAAGCTCAATTTTTTTTGTGATACCAATGGGATTGTGTCATATACACAGCTCCGTACCTTGCTTTGTAACTGTAAATAAGCTAATAAATCTGAGAGATCTTTCCACATCAGCAAAAACACATTAGCCTCATTTGTTTTGATGGCTACCGAGCCTTCCATGCTGTGGATGTACCAGAACTTACTTAACTAGACCGTGCACGGAGGCAGTTTCTGGCTTTTGTTTTTCCTCCCCCATAATGACGACACCTTACTTCAGCTTCACACTTGAACTCTATGAGCAGTTATCTCTGATTTTGGCTGAGAAGATTGTATCTCAGAGAGGCTAAGACAGTCATCTGGGTCACACAGCTGACCTCCAAACCCACCTACCACCTGCAACTTTTCCCTGCCGCCCACTGGGGCTCCTCACTGAGTTTTCCCCTCGTTTACCCCAGAGAAGGCTGCCCTGTGACACTTCCATCCCCACAGGACGTGGTCCTCGGGCAAGGTCCTCTCTGCCTTTGGCAGTGCCTCCCCATTGCCAAAGCTGGGCTCAGGAGGCTAAGAGTCCCCAAAAGGACACTGAATCCATTCCTCCAGAGCTGTGGTTTAGACAGAGGTTCTCAGCCAAGGGCGATTTGGAGCCCTGGGGAGACTCGGCCGGGTCTGGGACATTTTTAGTTGTCATGCCAGGAGAATGGGCATTATTGGCATCTAGTGCATGGAGGCCAGGAATGCTGCTAAGTATCCTACGGTGGAGGCGCCTGGGGGGCTCAGTCGGTTGAGCGTCTGGCTTCGGCTCAGGTCATGATCTTATGGTTCGTGGGTTTGAGCCCCACATCGGGCTCTGGGCTGACAGCTCAGAGCCTGGAGACCGCTTAGGATTCTGTGTGTCCCTCTCTCTCTGTCCCTCCCCCACTCACACTCTGTCTCTGTCTCAAAAATAAACATTAAAATTTTTTAAATAAATAAATAAATAAATATCCTACTATGCACAAAACCACTCCCCACGACGGAGAGTGATCCAGCCCCAAATGTCACCAGTGCCGTGGTGGAGAAATCCTGTGTTAAGGGCACCAAACTCTCTGGGTTCCCAAGCTTGGCCTGCCACTTGCTGGCTGAGTGAGCTTAGGCAAGTTGCTTAACCTCTCTGTGCCTCTCTTGCCTTATCTGTAAAATGGGAATAAGAAGAGTCCCTCTGTTTCAGATTTGTACACATTGTATTCGTAAAGCATTTTGGCAAGGGCCTGACCGACGCGAGCTCTCGGTATATGAAACCATACTTGGAATCATAGCCCTGAGCGTCTGGGTGTCAGGGAGCTGGAGGAAGATGTGACCCGAGGAGAACAGGGCAGCCAGGCTGTTCCCTGCTCCCGCAGCGTGGCCTCCCCCGGGGACTGTGACCACAGTCCACAGATAGAAATAGAACCCCTGGATGCGCTTGACCTCTGATGGGTCAGGAATGGAGCAAAAGTCACTCAGAAGACTGTTTCCATTTTAGGGGCTGAAAAACAGCTCCCGGGAGACCCTCAGGCGCAGGGATTTTCCAGAGGCTGAGCACCGAAGGGTCCTGGAGATCAACAGCCCCAAGCTGCCCATTTTACCGATGGGGACACTGCAGCCCAGTGAGGAGGCAGGACCTGCTCACACGGCAAGGCAGTGGCAGACCTGAACTGGCAGCCAGCCTAGGACACACCCGGACCTCTCCACAGCTCCACTCTCAAAGTCCTTCTTGGGTGAAGACCCAAATCCGGTCATCTTCACGCTTCCCCCTTTGCTGCAAAGCCCCGGAATCCACCCCAGATGGGAAGCAATGTCGTAGAAGCGTCTCTAAGCACAGCTTCAACATCAGACAGACCCTAGTTCAAATTCCAGTTTCACCAGTTACCTGCAGGCCCCTTGGGAAGGCCACATACAGTTCCCTGAGCATTATTCTATTTTGCTATTGAAGGGTTTCCCTGAGCATTATTCTATTTTGCTATTGAAGGCTTTCAACACAGTATGTAGGTAGATGAGCACCTTGCCAGTGAATGCACATTGACCAAACCTCTTTCATTCAGCAATTCTACTCCTTTAGATAAACCCCCGCATGGGGGGAATGAAGTATGTACCTGGATAATCTTCACAAATTTGAGAACCATCCAAATGGGGCCCAAGAGTGGACTGGTTGGAGGTTCTCTGAGGCATCTGTACAAAGTCTTTGACACATTAATTAAAAAGCTTGGGCAGCTTTGTGTGTACTGATTGGTAAAGACATCGTTAAGTGAAGAAGTAAGATCCTGAAGGGTGAGCGTAGGGTATGCTACCGTTTTTGTGGGGAAGGAAGAATGTAGATTAATATAAATGGTTACGCACGCACAGCACGTCAGTTAGGAAGGCACGCAGCTGCAGGGAACAGAAAACTCAACAAGTGGTGGTCTGAACAAACACAAGAAGAAGTCCAGAGCTGGGTGGACCTGTGCTGGCACAGCTGCTCCAGGACAGGGACATCCTCCCCTTTCCCGCTCCACCATTCTGAGCATAGGACTTCAATCTTCATGTCCTCAAAATGGCTGCTCTGCCTCCAGGCATCAAGTCCACATTCCAGGCAGGAAGAAAAAGGAAAGGCGAAAGGAAAAGACAAAAGTCTTCTCTTCCAGTTGCCTTGTGTTATGGGGAGGGGACTGGAGAGGACTGCCCTGCGCAGGGACTTGCCACCTACATTGTATTGCACAGAGCTGGGTCACATGGCTGTCCTAGTTGCAAGAGAGTCTGGCAACATGAGTATTTTTAATCTGGACATATTGCCGCCTGAACAAAATTAGGGTTCTCTTAGGTGGAGGATGGATCTTGGGCAGAATATTGGGTAGTCCATCACTGGGAGGACTCGTGAGAAAGTGGGACCGGTAGCTGCCTGGGGGAGGCGGGGAGAAGCTGCATGACAAAGGATGAGGACAGAAGAAAGATCACCCTTTAACTCTATGCTCCTTTCTACCTTTTGGATTTTTCCACCTAAGTGGCCTTTAATCACTTAGCATCTGCTGCCTGCAGCAATCCATTCCCAGCTCAGCTCTGTCAGATGTGAATTTTGTGACTTTGGGCCTATTTCTCCCACTTTCTGTGCTTCCATCTCCATGAACAAGATGCAGATAAATCTATTCTTTTAGCCGCTGGCGGGAGAAGTCCTCCCAGGGGCCCAGCGCTGTTGAAGAGATGGCTTCTCAAGATGTCCTGAAATGAGTGCGCCCTGAGGTGGGTGGGGCCGGTGCTTCCCAAAACGGGGGCGAGGTTGTGCTACCGGAGACAGAGAAGAATCTGTTGGTGGGACTAGGGTAAGGGAAGAGAATTTGCCCTCCGTGGGCGTCCTTCACTACATGACACTCCTCGCCTGGGGACCTCCCAGTACCTTCACCACTGATTGGAATACAGCCAGACAATAATAATAGCAGGCAACATTTATTGAGTGCCATGCACTGTTCTAAGTGCTTTTATGTACATGAATTCACTTAACCCTGGAAACAGTCACTGGAGGTATCTACTGTGATTATCCCCATTTTATAGATCTAGCAACTGAGTCTTGAGGTTGGCCAGAATGATCAAGAGTTGGGTGTAGTTGGGTTTCTCTTGGAAATTGATAGTGGGGGCCGAACGAGGGCCCGATGGATGGGCAAGGACACTTGGATGCAGGGACCGAAGCAGCAAAGACCTGGAGTCTACAAACCTATGGGATTTTTCAGAGTTCTGGGCCCGAGCTGTGGGTGCGGGATCCACCTTGGAGAGTGGGAGGAGTTTGGACTGTGATAGGAAGCCCTGCTCCCAGCTGAAAGCTGGCTTCCCGGCAAATGGCGGCCAAGGTCCCCTGCAAGCATCAGGTCTGTGGGGGACAGGGGGGAGGGGCAAGACCACAGATGGGTTGTCTGCTGACCACTTCTCCACACCTTCATCTCCACCTCCACCCCCGGGGCCGAGCCCCCATCATTTCTCTGTTGTGGTGGCCTCCTCCGTGCTCTGCCGCCTTCTGTCCTGCCCACCTCCTCCCCCGTCCATTCTCCATTTGTAGCCAGAGGGATCCCTTGAACACTTCCGTGAAAACACGTCCCTCTTCTGCTTAAAACCCTCGTGGGGCCCCTACTTCACTCAGCATAACAGTTGCTACCAGACCTTCCATGATCCGTCCCCTGACACTTCTCTGACCTCATCTCCTACCACCTTCCCTCTGGCTCCCTATGCTCCAGCCCCACTGGCCTATTGCTCCCACCTCAGGGCCTTTGCACTTGCTGCTTCTCCAGGTACTCTTTCACCAGGTATCTGTGGCTCCCTCTATCTCTTTATTCAGATCTCCATCCAAATGTCACCTCCACAGAGTGGCCGTCCTAGACCGTGATGCCTCCCCCCTGATGTCTAAAGTAGCTTCAGCCCTGTCCATTACACTATTCCCCTCCTGCTTTATTGTTCTTATCACGAGTCAAATATACTTTTATGTACTCTTATCTCCTCCTTGTTAACTTCCTGACAAGGAAGGGACTTATTTTGTTTGGCTTACTTGACTCAGCAGACACTTACAAACATGTTATCTCTATCTATACGTATATACAACAGCTTTGTTTAGATATTACTGGGTGGGGATATAGAATTCAACCATCTGAAATATATAATTCTTTTTAATATTTAGAGAGCTATGTAGCTGTCACCATAATTGACTTTAGAACATTTTGATCACCCCCAAAAGAAACTCCATTCCTATTAGTAACCACTCCCCATTTCCCCACCACCATCCTAGCACAAGGCAACTACTAATCTATTTTCTGTCTCTTGGATTTGCCTCTTTTGGACATTTCGTATGAGTGGACAATGTAATATGCAATCTTTTACATCTGGCTTCTTTCACTCAGCATCATGTTTTCCAGGTGCATCCGTGTTACAGGTCAGTACTTTGCTCCTTTGTTGCGGCTGAATCGCAGTCCGTTGTATGGATGTCATACTTCTTGATTATCTTTCATCATTCGATGGTTATTTGGGTCTTTTCCACTTTTGCCTATTAGAGACAATGTTTGTGTGAACATTTGTATGCAAGTTTTTGTGTAGATGTAGGCTTTTTTAAAAATGTTTAATGTTTAATTTTTGAGAGAGAGAGAAACAGAGCATGAGTGGAGGAGGGGAAGATAGAGAGGGAAACACAGAGTCAGAAGCAGGCACCAGGCTCTGAGCTGTCAGCACAGACGTAGGGCTCGAACCCATGAACCAGGAGATCATGACTTGAGCCGAAGTCGGATGCTTACCTGACTGAACTACCCAGGCGCCCCTGTTCCTAGTGGTTTTGATTTGTGTTTCCCCGTGAATCTAATGATGTGCTTCGAGGTGAGGGTGCATACTGGGGTCTGAGCAGCCCAGCCCCCTCAGCTGCCCCCTGGGCTAGGACAGGGCTGAAGCCTGGAGCCGGGGTGACCCCCAGGATGTTGCTGGACGCTGGACAGTCCCCTGGGTCAGGCCAGGCCATCCCTCTGTGCTGATTCAGGCAGCTGATGGCCAGCTGGGTGGGAAGAGCCCTGGTGGGCGCCAAGTCCCGACATCCTGGGCGGGTGCGGGCCACTGACCAGCACTTGTGGCCAGCTTTTCAGGGCTAAGCTCTAGGACCCGGGAACTGCGGCTCCCTCACCAGCATCACAGGACCCTGCCAGGGCCTCCCCGCTTCCTTCTGCTCAGCTTTTGTGGGGACTGCCGTACCTCCTTTGTACAGGTGAAGAAAGCAAGGCTCAGAGAGCTGACTTCTTGGCCCAGCACACCAGCTGAGCCCTGTGCTAACTCCGGGGGTGTGGCTGTGACAAAGTGCCAGCCCAATGGAGCCCACCCTCTAGTGGGAGAGACAGAGGGCACAATGTATGCAAACATGTATGATAATCTCAGGAAGGGGTGAATGCAATAAAGAAAACCAGGAAGGAAGTGGAGCTGAGTGGCAGTGGAGGGAGGGGCTGCACATTTAGACGACAGTAACAGTGCTGGTCACTTCAGTGGTGCTTACGTATATCACCAGGCAAGGCCATCAGTGAAGACATATCCTCTCCCCTAACACACACATGCTTTGTGGCCCTTGAATTTAAACCAGAAAAAAAAGTAGCCATGCAAATAGCTGCATGGCAGTGCTCTGGAAGTGGCAGCAGCAAGTGCAAAGGCCCTGAGGTGGGAATGCCTTTGGCAGATTCTAGAAACACGAGGGAGGCCAGTGTGTTGGGAAGCGAGGGAGGGGAGGGTGCAGGAGGTGAAGCCAGCAATGTCGGGGGGAGGCTCAGATCAGGGTGCAGGACCTTCCAGGTCGAGGTACTGGTAGAACCCGGGTTTTAACACAGGGTTTACAATAGGCCTCAGGACTCAGCCTAGCACTGCATCAGGAGCCATGCTCCTCTTCTGTCACCCATGCTCTCTACTCCATTCCCAAGAGAAAGCATCCCCTAAGGGTCTGTGGGTCTCCTGCCTCAAAAGAGGCAACAGAACTCCCCCCCCCCAACCTTTTCCGGCTCTGGTCCAACATCAGCCTTCACTGAACCCCCTCTCTGCTGCCTGTGTGGGCTTAAGCAAGTGACTTTACCTCTCTGTGCCTCAGTCTCTTCCTCTGCCTGAAGGATATAATCCTGGACCCACCTCAGAAGGCTGGTGTGAGCATTAAAATAGGCCAGAATATACTGAGTGCTTAGATGAGCAACTCGTGAGTGCCGGAGAACTCTGGGGTTCAATGATTTTGACTGTTACGCTTCCATTTTATTTTTGCTCCTGGTCTGTGATGTTTGTGGTCAGCAGTAGTTGGGGGAGCTTCTTTTCAGCATAACTTAGAGGCAGGGATCATTGTGTCCAGAGGAGGTGGAAGAAGGGAACAGGGAAAGGGTCCAGGGCACAGCCCCTGTCTTAGCCCACCCGCCAGGCGGCAAGCCTGGCCAGGTGTCCACGGTAGCACAGGTCTCATCTGACATTGCAGGCCAAACGCTAGAGCGATGAGCGAATGAACCAAGAGTTAGTGGACTTAACGGGCACCTGCTATGAGCCAGGGACCGTGCTAGACCCCAGAGTCACCTCAGGGTAGTCCCCTCCCCGTCTCTCTGCCGTCAGGCTTTGTCAAAGACGCCCAACCCCTATGGTAGCACTGGGCTCTGTGCTCAGAAGGGCCCCGCGCCCCACCTTTTCGTTTTGCACGGGGTTCTGCCAATTATCCAGTCCTGGCTGACAGGCGCTGGGCACCCCCTCCCTCACCCAAGCCACCCATAATGGATGGTCTCTTTCTGATGGAATTTAGGCACACTGTTTGATGTATCTAGCCTAATCAAGTGCCTTGTGAGTTTTCTCAGAAGGTCAAGAAAAGCATTTACCCTTTAGAGGATGCGGAGAGCCCAGCAAGGAGGGAGAGAGCGGGGAGAGGCTATGATGGTGCACTTAGCAGGGGGAGTTGAGGGGCAGCATTACTGGAGACTCTGTTTCCTTTGAGATTTTCAAATAAATCATGCTTCTGACTCCCAGGATCCCAGAACATTCCGGAAGGGAAGGGAAGTAACTCCCCTGAATTCCACTCTGTGTCAAAAGCTCCCACTTACGTTATTTCACTCAATCGTCACTGTTATTAATTATTATTATTAGCTTGTTTTGCACAGGATGAAACGGAGACTCCATGAAGCAAGGCTGATTGGTTGAGAGCCCATGGTTAGGGAAGGAGGGGGAGGAGGGGGAAGAGGGGGAGGAGATAGAGAAAGAGAAGGAATGAAGGCATGGGAGAGGAGGGCACAGCAGAAAGCAGGACCTGGAATGAATTTCCCGGGCCCTGGGACACTTGTGCCTTCCTCCATAACAAACACTGAAGCTTGGGGCGCCTGGGTGGCTCAGTCAGTTAAGTGTCCGACTTCGGCTCAGGTCATGATCTCACGGTCTGTGAGTTCGAGCCCCGCGTCGGGCTCTGTGCTCACAGCTCAGAGCCTAGAGCCTGTTTCAGATTCTGTGTCTCCCTCTCTCTCTGCCCCTTCCCTGCTCGCACACATAATCCCTCTCTCTCTCAAAAATAAATAAACAGTAAAAAAAATAAATAAAGCTTATATTTTATAGTTACATTGCTATGAAGAGAAATATATTGATACTATGTGTCAAAATATTTTCTGCAGTGTAAAAGTTCATTTCCCCCCTTCTAATTATAAAAGAAATGAAAACATTGGGGAGGGGTCCCAGGTGTCTGTGAGTTCTAGGCTCTGTGTCTCCTGTGCCTAATAAAGACCGGGCCCTGGCAGGGAAGAGGAGGGGAGGGAGGGCGAGGAGGGAGGAAGAAGGGAGAGGAGCAAGGAGCTGCAAAATGAAAAATAATCAGCAGCAACTTGAACTCCCGCCCTCTGTCCTTAGCCCAAGCCTTTGCTTCCTTAGGGCTGGCTCCCATGAGACCCCCTCCCCCTGCCCATCCAGCCTCACTTCTCCCTGGAGGCTCCGTCTCTCAATCTCCAGACATTGCTCGCCTGAGGCTTCGCCCTCATGGATCAGACCTGCCCCAGGGCCCCACTTGGAGCCTGCAGACACAGAGAGGGTCCACCACGCCTGCTGCCCCCGCACCCCACCTGCCCTAGATGCCACTGCTCCACTTCTGACTTATGCCATGGCCTCGGAGGGCCACACCTGGCCAGCAGCCAGCGGCACTGTTCTCTTTTGGTGCCATTAATGCGGCTATTTACCCCCAGTGAAATGACCTTAATTTACACGGCATTATGACTAATACCAGATGATTATGGCCATTAATATTTATGGTTGACACGCTCAGAAGGGGACCTGGGTGCTAATTGGCACTCCTCTCTGTGCGCCTTTTCTCAATGAGCCTTCCAATTTCTGCTACTGTGCTGGGTTTCAGCCTCTCCGTTTCAAAGGGAGCTAGTGCGTGGGGCATTTCCTTATTTCTGGCTGATTCTCCTGTCATTCCTTTATTTCCTCCTGATTGTGTAAGCAGCCCAGAAACACGCCGATGTGCTGGGGACCCCGGGGTGCCCACAGAGGGCTGGGTCATGGCTGAGGGGAAGCTGGCTGCCTGAGCTGCAAGGAAAGTCTGCTTTTGCCCGGAGGAAGTGAAGGGGAGGGTGTTGATGGGGAGTGTGTACGTTTGCCCAGAATCAGAGCCCCAGCTCAGACACCCACGCCTTCCTCTGTCTCTAATCAAACATTTTCTGGTCTTTTTACATAAGATGGAATCTAAAACAACCCCCTTCCCTCAACGCCCCTACTCTGTTTTGGTTGAACACGTGGGGGTGTTTGGGGCATCTGCATTTGGGGGCCAGATTGGAGAAGGCAGATCACACTCCTCCCCGTTCTTGCCTGAGATTTTTGGGGTGCCAGGGGCTGATGTTGCCTGAGCGGAGGAGGGAGATGCACTTGTCATCTCTGCATTTCAGGTGGAAGGTGTGTTTACCAATGGTAACGTGTTGCCATGGCCACCAAGAGCTTCCTTTTGAGAGACGGGGAGGGTGTCCTGCCTGGGGTCCCTTCGTGGCCTTGGCCACTCATGTCCGACTCCATCAACAGAGGCCGGGTTGCAGTCTCAGAATACCCCTGGGCCTGGGCAGGCCTGTTCATGGGTGAGTGCTAGGAGGGCACTGGGGTAGAAGAGAGTATTGGTATCCCTACTGAAGGGGCACCTGCTACCCAGCTCCGGTAAATGGCTGCCATGCAGAAAAATGGGTACAGTGTTGCCAAACCTTCTGATTATCCAAGAGAAGTGGGAAATTTGGATTATAGGCACTCTGTCCCAATTATTTTTATTGTTGGCAAAGAAGGCAAATAATACATTTTTTTGAACTGAATGGGCCAGACAAAACACGTTCATGGGCCAGCCATCTTGGCTGCCATTTTGCAGTCTGAGCAGAGCATGTCACTGACAAAATGACAGCCCACTCAGCATTCCTTCGGGGTCATGAGGGAAGGGAGTCTAGAAAGACAGCTTTGTAAGGAGATGGGACTCAAAACAGACTTAGATTTATCAACTAGAAACTGATCAACCAGATCATGTGTCTCCAAACAGTCATTCTGGACCTACCGATTGGTGCTGAGCCAGGTTTAGGAAGGAGGCACGTGGATTCTGGCCCCTGCACCTGCCCCCAACTTGCCGAGCAGTCTCAGACCACCATCTCCCCTTCTCCGCCGTGGGCACCCCATCTGTGCAGTGACGGAGTCTTGCTGGTGCCGACTGACGGCCCCTCCGATGCTTATTCCAGAACGCATCCACAGCATCCGCTCTGTGTGACACCCAGGAGCTTCCCGAGTCGAGGTCTCTCTGTCACGAGTAGGTCTCCGCCATCTGACTTAGTTATTCTTTCACAACAGTGTGTTGAACAGCTGCGGTGGCGGGTTCTGAACGGGAATGGGATACACAAGGGGCTGGGACAGGAGAGGTCCCTGCCCATGTGGGCTCACGTCCCCCTGGAAGAGCAGCAGAGGTGGAGGGGGTCTTCTGCATTTCTGCCCATCTACATGGCCGGGTGGTAGGCTTGACTCATTCCCTGGATTGCTTTAGCCAAAGTCCATCTTTCTAGGCTCTGCTGAACTATTACACCCTCTAGGAAGCCTTTCCCAACCAGTTCTCATGCCTGCTTCTATCCGATGCCCCAGTGACTCAGGATTTGATTCTGATTGGTCCAAGGCAGGGTTTCTCGACCCTGGTGCTGTTAACATCCAGATCATTCTGTGTCATGGAAGCTGTCTTGTGTGCTGTAAGATATTTAGCAGTGTCCCTGGTCCCTACCTATTAGATACCAATAGGAACCAACCTCCCAACCCCCCCCTCCCCACGCATTATAACTATTACAACCAAAAATGTCTCCTGATGTTCCCTGGAGGGAAAAATTACCACTGGGTAAGGACTGCATATCTGAGACGATCATGGTGGGGGCCTTTCACCAGTGATGGTTCATACATGGATACCAAGTCTTCCATGAAATTTCTCGGAAGGTTTTCCTCTAACTCAGGAAATAATAGGAGAATGAGAGGATCTTTTTCCCCTGCTCTTTGGTGTGGTCATGTGATGGTTTGAGCAATGGCAGCCACATTAGGTCCATAGGGTGAGCCAGCCTGGGAATGGAATGAATCCTTAGAGGACAGTAGAGCAGATGGTAGAGAACTTGGATCCTTGAGAACTTTCCTTCGGTGACATTCATCCCCATGTGTATTCACACTTCGTGTGTCTACTGAGGCCGGTCTTCCTCCACTAGACTGTGAGCTCCACGAGGACTGGGGGCTTGTTTTATCTTCTCTCCCACTATGTCCAGCGGCCAACCCAGTGCCTGGCACATAGTAGGCCCTCGGTCGGTGTTGAATTAATAAAGGAATAAAATACTTGGGGAAATGGATAGATGGACAAATGGGCAGACAGACAGATGGATGGACAGACGGATGGATGGATGGACGGATGGATGGATGGACAGGTGGATGGCTGGATGGACAGATGGGCAGATAGATGGATGGATGGATGGGCAGATGGACAGACGGATGGATGGATGGACGGGCGGATGGATGGATGGATGGATGGACGGGCAGATGGACAGACAGACAAATGGACAGACAGATGAATGGACAGACGGATGGATGGACAGACGGATGGATGGACAGGTGGATGGCTGGATGGACAGATGGGCAGATAGATGGATGGATGGATGGGCAGATGGACAGGTGGATGGATGGACAGGCAGATGGACAGATGGATGGATGGGCGGGTGGACAGATGGATGGATGGATGGATGTAAGAACAG
>NC_043711.1:94817185-94853991 GCF_006229205.1 Suricata suricatta | reverse complement strand
ATGGATGGATGGCGGGCAGATGGACAGGTGGATGGATGGACAGGCAGATGGACAGATGGATGGATGGATGGGCGGGTGGACAGATGGATGGATGGATGGATGTAAGAACAGACGGATGGATGGATGGACGGGTGGATAGATGGGCGGGTGGATGGATGGATGGATGGATGGACAGGTGGATGGATGGATGGATGGACGGACAGGTGGATGGATGGGTGGATGGATGAATGGGCAGATGGACAGATGGATGGATGGATGGACGGGTGGATGGATGGATAGATGGATGGACGGATGGGCAGATGGACAGACGGATAGATGGATGGATGGAAGAACAGACAGGTGGATGGCTGGATGGACAGACGGGCAGAGAGATGGATGGATGGACAGGTGGATGGACAGGTGGATGGACGGATGGATGGATGGGCGGGTGGACAGATGGATGGATGGATGGGCGGGTGGATGGATGGATGGATGGATGGACGGGCAGATGGACAGATGGATGGATGGATGGATGTAAGAACAGACAGATGGATGGACGGACGGACGGACGGACAGACAGATGCCGACATGAAAGGGTGTGTGTTTACAGCTCTGCATGTGCACCTCAGTGGCCAGTTCTCCTCAGATCTATAAACTCCAGAGCTGAGCCTAAGGCATCAGAAGGAGGGAGAGCCTTCATTTCCTTTAGTGCTGAGGAGACAACACTTACAACAGTTACATCCTGCAAGTGCTCCCCAAGGCAGCAACCTTGTCTTCTTCCTTGAACCCCACCTTGGGGTTATTTGAGACGTGGTGACAGTCCATGGCGCACAGCAGCACACCAGACTTCAGCAGGATAGAGTCAAGAAAAACAGCACAAGCAAGCCTAGAATCCCTGGCAGGTGGGGCCCTGGGAAAGGCGTTTGTTTAAATGAAATCTGATGAAATGTGGAGAACCATTATGTCAGTGGCAGATCTGACTGAACCCCTACCCGGACAGTGAAGGTCAGAGCACTTGTGACCTTGGGCAAGTCATTTCCTCTCTCTGAGCCTCTCTTTCTTTGCTGAGATAACGGGGGTGATGACGCTGTCTTGCACACAGCAAGGCTGTCACGTGGCTTCAGCAAAATATCACCAACAGAGCACCTGGACACCAAGAATGCCGGTCATCATGCTGGGGTCCTCTTCTTGACCCTAGTTGGGATATCTGGGAGGGCTTCCTGGAAGAGGTGCCCTGCACATTCTCAATTTTCTAGGAACAAGCCCTCAGGTGAGTCATTGGGGCCTGGGGTTGAAATCCTTCCTGAGACACCCAGGAAGACAGCACGGGCCATTTTCTCATTTGTGAATTCCCCCTTCTAAAACTCTGTTGTAATGGAAATGTGTCTCTGGGTCTCTTTAAGAATTAGTTTGGTTGGGACATAATTCACATGGCATAAAATTCACCCATTTAAAATGTATAATTTGGGGCACCTGGGTGGCTCAGTTGGTTAAGCCTCCGACTTCAGCTCAGGTCAGATCTCACTTTCATGGGTTCAAGCCCCACATCAGGCTCTGTGCTGACAGCTTAGAGCCTGGAGCCTGCTTCTGGTTCTGTGTCTCCTCCTCTCTCTGCCCCTCCCCTTTCATTCCTGCCTATCTCTGTATCAAAAATAAATAAAACATTAAAAAAATTTTTTTAAATAATAAAATGTATAATTCAGTAGTTTTTAATGTAGTCACAGGATTGTGCCGCCGTCACCACGACCTAACTTAGGACATTTTGGTCACCCCAAAAACAAGCCTGGTACCTGTTAGTAGTCACTCCTCATTCCCACTTTCCCTCAACCCCTGGCAACTACCAACTCACTTCCTGTCTCCGAGATTCACCTTTTCTGGACATTTCACATCAATGGAATTGTACCCTCTGTGGCCTTTTGCGTCTGGCTTCTCTGACCCGGCCTCACATGCGCACGTCTCGTCCATGTTGAGCAGGTGTCAGAGGCTCCTCCCTTTGCGTGGCGATGGTGGAATCTGATTCCACCGTGTGGACGGACCACCTTGTGTCCACTCTTCATCTGCTGATGGACACTTGGCTTGTCTCCACTGCCCGGCTACTCTGAGTGGTGCCACTGTGAACATTCCCAAACAAGGTTTTGTGCAGCTATCTTGGGGAGGGACCCAGGAGTGGGGTTGCTGGGTCAGAGGGCGATGCTGGTTGGCATTTTCGGAAATTGCTCTCTTTGTCTCCTGCTTCCCCCCAGAGCTTGTCTGGTAGAATTCAGACCAGAGCTGTCCTCGGGGATCTGACTTTTTACCTCATAGCTGGGGGTTCCTAGGTCTCTGCCTGAAGATTCAAGGGATGACCAGCTTCATAGTCAGATGCTGTGGATTCAGACCTTGCCCATGCCACTTCCAGGCTGTGTGATCTCAGGTAGGCGACCAAACCTCTCTGAACCTGTAAACTGAGGGCAGGTGTTATTCCTGGCTTGAAAGATAATCATGGGAACGTGTGTGAGAGTTATTGGTAAAAGTTGAAAGCAGCTGCAGAAATGTTATTAATTCTTCCAACACGTACTTATCAAGTGCTGCCGTGTGCCGGGTGTTACGTGATGAGTATAGAGCGGAGCTGTGACCGAGGCAGACACGGTGCATGCCCTGTGAGATTTTCCATCCTGATCTCTTCGGTCACAAGTCGTGGCCAACTGCTCTACAGTCTTGAGCAGACCGTGCTTCTTGCTCGGGCCTCAGTTTGCCATCTGTAAAATGAGTCAGCTGGATTCATCCAGATGCAGGTGCATCTCCTCCTCTCAGTAAGAGGCGCACGAATGCACGACACGATACAGACTCCCAAACTCCAGGCAGCCTCTTCGGGAGACCAAGAGGGTGGACTCGTCCCAGCTGCTCAGAATAGTCCAAGGTCGTCTGCTTAGGAGGGCCACGTGGACCGGAATGAGGGGCCTGCCCCTCCCCTCCGCACCTCGGGGGCTTCGCGACCATCGCCGTCCCATGCCACTCCGGCCTCGTTGGCATGATCCCATTACATCTGCCGGTTCTTTCCCGTAACAGAACCCAGCCTGGTGGTCCAGACCTGGCTGCCGGGCCGCAGCTGAGAACGGGGCCCCCCAGGAGTGTGTGTTCCTCACGAAGAACAAAGATGTAGGCAGCAGCCTAAAATAGATACGGAAAAACAGTGCTTTTTGTTTTCTCTCTGGAAGGATGTCTGAGATCCGCCGCAGGGGACCCAGAACGTCCGGATTGAAAACACTGTTATTATAAGACAGCCAGGCAGGAGCCGGGAGCTGTGCGTGGTGGGGACACAGCCCCTCTCACCCCTGCATGCTCTCCACCCTGGGGTGTGGCCCCAGGGGAACCCTGAGCCAGACTTGATATCAAGGGCGACTCTCATTCCCCCTCCCCATCTTACCACTAACTCTGACTGTGTCTCTTTCTGTGCTCCAGAATCTTCTGTGGCTTCCCATTATCCTCAAAAGTTGAAGTGATTTATCAAGATAGTCAAGGCCTTTCTGGTCCCAAATGACTGCTAGCTTCTTCCCACTCCAAACTACTTATTGGCCGTCTTCTGGTTGCTCTACATTCTCACACCTCTGGGCTTTGGTTTACCCAGTGCCTTCACTTGGAATGCCTGGATGAGTCCAGAAACTCAGTTCTTCTGATTGAAGCAAAACAGTTGCCATGCTCTCTACTCCTTCCATCCCAAACCAAAGATCCTTAGAGACCCCCAACTGGAGGCCCAGACCATAAGCACAGTGTGTCAGAGGTGTCTGCATCCATATAAATGAATGATGAGGGCCAAGTGGGGCCCCCGGCAGACCAGAATGCTCACATCTTGTCGAAAGGGGTGACCTCCCCTCGTCCCCAGCCAGGTGCTGTTAGAAACGCATGGACGTGTAGTTTGAATCTCCAGTTTTTCAAGACAAGTTGAAAAGTGGGATTTAAAAATAAAATACCCCCAATTCTATAAATGCTAGCAACTAATTCAACTTTTTCAAAACACCATTTAGGCAAAACAAAACATATCTGTGGAGCATATTCAATGTATACGTCACTAACTTTCCATTTCCCTCTCCTTGTCATAAACAGAAGAAACGAAGTCACGATCTGCATCATACTGTGTGTATCTCTGGCCTTATCCCTGGGGCTGGATTGGGTGCTTTTTCCTAGGGTGATCTGCATGGTATCTCTCTGAGATTTGTGCAGAGACCTAAAGGGAGTAAGGCGCTCAGACTGTGGCTATCTGAGGGTAGGGTGGTTCCGGCAGGTAGGGCAAGTGCAAAAGCCCTGTGGCAGGAAGTGTCTGGTATGTTCAAGGAGCAGCAGCCAGGGTAGTGAGCTAGAGAGGAGTAAGAGAGGGGGTGAGTGGAAGGAGATGAAGATAGAGAGATAACCAAGCCCAGCTCTGTTTAGGGCCCATAGGATCCTGAATATAATTCAGAAGGAAAAATTAAGAGGATGGATGGATGGATAGATGGAAGGATGGATGAAACTGCTTTCACTGGAATATTCATACTTGGCGCGAGGGTGGCTGATTGGTCATGCATTCTGGACTCTTCCAAATTACCCTGGGAAGATAGGTCTGTGGTCAGCATTCCAAGTTGCCATCAAACTTTAGCTGTTGTGATGGTGCTGGGTTAGGAGGCTCAGCTGGGGAGGGGTCTTTGTCAGAGTAAGTATGAATGAGAGGGACAGACAACCCAAGAGGAACCCAGGCAAAAGAGACGGCACTCACCAAAATGACCCTCAAGTCAAGTACCTTCATCCCAGCAAGCAAGGGACGCTGGGCCTCCATGGGCCGGCCCTGAGCCCACAGCATGCCTACCAGACTTCCCTGCCACCAAGTCCTCACGACCCCTCAGCAACCCCTAGTGACCCCACTGGTGACAGTGTGCAGTAGGCCTGCCACTGTCCTTGGCCACACTCGGCCATGAGACTATTTTCCGTCTGATTCAAGTGCTGGCATCCCGGCTGCTGGCAAGCGAGTCGGGTGGGGTTGCCATGGCGACCCTCAGGCATGGATTCCCAGAGATGCTCCCTGCATCCTCCAAGCCTGCCACTGCTGATTGCTGGGGGAGAGCGTGACTCACCGTTAAATATATCGCGGCCGTCCCGAATTGGCTGCTCAGCCCCAGCAGCCGGATGTAGGGACAGGCAGCATCTGGGGGTGTGTGGGGTGAGGAGGCTGAGAGGGACGGCCTTCTGTGTATCTTTGGAGCTCTCTTCAGTATCAGCTGATGCCTCCACCAGTCCCCTCCTCAGGTCTCCTGACTTTCCCAGTCTGTCTGGGTTTCAGTCCCAGCTCTGTCACTTGCTAGCTGTGTGACCTTGAACAAGACCATTCAATTTTCTGGGCCTCCGAATCCTCATCTGTAAAATGGGGGTGATGTGAGTGCTGACTGTCAAGAAATGCAGAGGGTCTCAGGGGCATCTGGGTGGCTCGGTCCATTAAGCGTCCGACTCCTGACCTTGGTTCAGGTTTTGATGTCAGAGTCGTGAGTTCAAGGCCCATGTTGGGCTCTGCACTGGGCGTGAAGCCTACTTTAAAAAAAGAAAGAAAAAGAAATGCAGAGGGTCTGAGGTTTTACTTTGCCTACAAGCTAACAGGGGAGCCTGCTGGTTTCATAAGTGTTGGCAGAAAACACGAGATTCCTGGGTCAGAGACAAAGGGCTTTATCACTCACAGTCTAGCAGGTGGAATGAGTTCACGTTCACATCAGTTCTCTTTGACCCTAAGTTCCATGGGAGCACTGCAAAGCACCCCACGTAGATGACACGTCACCTGGATTTCCACATCTGGGGATCCTAAAGCTTAGGAAATCCTCCATCTTACAAGAGGGGCTCCTGGCAAACCTGCCCAGCCTTTGCCCTGGAGAGAGATGTTCTTTATTATCCTGATTTGGCAACAACTCTGTCCTCTGCCCTCTACCCCAGAGGGAGATACAGTTTTCTCTTCCAAGGCTATTTGCTACACAACAATCTTAAGAAGATAGTCCAGGGCAAAGCTCCCCGTTGTCTCTTGCTCAGAAGACATGCGGACTTCGAGAGGCCCATGGAGAATGGTCTCCAACATCTCTTTATAGGGCTGGTGGGAGGAGCAAAAGGGGCCGTACATATAAAATGCTTTACACAGCCTGGTGTAGAATCACAACTTAGTAAGTGTTAGCCATTATCATTATGATCCTCCGCATTTATCCTGCTTCCTCGTGGGAAGTCAGAGGTCTTCTGCTCCGTGATTTCTACAGGTAGTGACAAGACAATCACTTTCTCTCCTATGTTCCAGGATGTCTTTAAAAAAAAAAAAACAAAAAAAACCCAACGTCCACCTCCGTCTCTTCCCTCTGACTTCCTGGCTTCTTTTTTTTTTTTTTTTTTTAACATTTTTATTGAGAAATGATTTATATACCATGAAATTCATTCATTTTAAGTGTATAATTCAGTATTCTTCAGTAAACCTACAGTTTGTGCAGCCATCACTATAATCCAATTCCAGAACATTTCCAAAAGAAACCTTATGCCTGTGCGCATTCACTCTCCATTCCCACGCCCCAGGCCACCACCAATCTGTTCTCTCTCCACGGGTTTGCCTCTTCTGGACATTTTGTAGAAATGGAATCACACAACACGTGGCCTTTGGGTCTGGCTTCTTCCGCTCAGCGTCCTGTCTGGAGGTTGGTCCATGCGGTGGCGGTTAGCAGTAGTCCCCTCCTGCTTGGGGCTGAGTGGTGTTATATCCGGATAGACCGCAGTTTGTATCCAGTCACCCCCACTGGGTTCCTGGAAGGATTTTCCGAGATAATGTTGATGAAAGCTTTTGGGCGCTGTCTGTCACGGTGCGGGTGTTGACTGCGTTCGGATCCCCCTCTTGGGGCTTCCTGGGCACCGGCCTGTTGTCATGGTCCTTTGGGAGTTCTAGCTAACTTCAGAGAGAGGGACAGTTTGGCAGGCAGAGTGTTGGAGCCTTTTTGGATCACATGACAAACCCACTCTCAGGGAGCCAGGCCAAGCCCCAAACAAGAGGCACGCACAGTGAGTTAATAGGCTCTCCCCAGTCCCATCTCCATGGCAGCCCCACGCAGCCGTTAAAAGAGCAGAAGGAAAGGTTTCTGGTGCTCCCCTGTACAGTGGCCTTATTTCCTTTGATAGTCCAAATAGGATGCTAGCTACCGGAGACTTCCATGAAAAGTATCTAAAATCCCGAATTAAGGGACATCCTCTATTTTCTGCCTTTGTCACCCCCCCTCCCCCGCCACCACAGAGGATCTAGAGGTGTGTTTAGTTGACCGAGGATTCTGTCTCACATGGGGAAGAGCCCAAGGCTACTCTTAGCCATTCCAATTGAGCAGATGAGGTTTTCCGACCTGATTTACTAGCCTTCCTTCAAACGACCTTTTATCATTAAAGTCCTACATCTGGATTTGGGGTTTTGCCACAAGACCCCGGGATTCCTTACCTATTGCCGTGTAACATGTAGCCACCCCCAAAATTCAGTAGCTTGAAACAACATCAGTCGCTTATTATAGGTCTGCAGCAGGTGCAGGGCTGGGTGGGGCTGGTTCATTGCTGCTGGTTCATTACCTGGGGCTTGCCCACACCACGGGCAGTTGTTCCTGGCTGGCAGTTCCTCTCCATGGAGTAGCTTGAGCTCCCCGCAGCATGGCGACTGGGTTCCAAGAATGATCAGACCAAAAAACAGGAAGTGAGAGATGCCGGCTTCTCACGGTTTGGGTTCTGAAACCGGCACTGCATCCCCGCCACAGTCCGAAGAGCGAGCAGTTGCAGAGCCTAAATTCAAGGCGAAGGGGCATAACCCTTACCTTCTGATACAGGAGTGGCGAGCAATGTGGGGGTGACATTTTAAGGTCCACGTGGCTGGAAAGTGATGACAGGAGGTTGAGAGGTTTGGGAGGAAAATGCTCCACAGGCCTATTCAACCATACGGGCCTGTCCCAGAACAAGACATTCCTTACCACGTCCTATCGGCCAAAGCTGACTTGAACCAAACTCCATTTTGCCCTATGAGCCAAGCCGGAAGAAAGTCCTTACCCTGTCTGTCCTATGTCCCAAGGCCAGTGCCCCTACCCCCACCCCCAAGGGGCTGTGTACTTGGAAATCCAGGTTTTCTTGCCCAGTCTTGGGCCTGAAAAGAACTAGGAAGACTCAGGTTGAGTTGGTGGGACAAAGCTCCTGATGCTGCTCTCAGCCCCTAAGCACCTGCTTCATGGAATCCAGAGAAGGCTTCCCAAACACAATTTCCCTCACCTTTCACTGGAGCTTTTAGGAGAAAATGGCCAGAGCTCTCTGGATACCTTCCAGGAACGCCCCACAGTGAGGCATAACCCCAGCCCAAACCCAGTGCTGCGTGACTGGCTGACTTGGCTGTTGGGATGACCTGGAATTCTTATTTTTTTTGAGCCCTGGTCAGCAGGCCAGTGCTTATCTGCATGGGCTGTCTGAGGAGCAAATTGCCAGGACCAGGGTCCTTTAAGGACCTTTTCTTGGATTCAGGGTGAGAAGACCAGGCTGTGAGTGCTGCAGAACACCCAGCAATGCATTTTGCTTCCCCCGAGCCCTGGTTTCCTGTCCTCTCCGGCAGGGATGCGGTTCCAGGGTATCTTGAGGACTGAGTAGACAGTGCACCTAAAGCAGTCCACGGTGCCTCCCCCCATAATAGCTGCTCAGTTCATTATGAACCATTATTTTCTGCATAATAATGGGTTTTTTTTTTTTTAGAAATGGGAGCCAACCCAAGGGAAGCCAACTTCGCATAAGATCTCATTTGCTATTTACAAAGAAATAATCCCTGGGTCCTCTTGGCTTCCTTGTAAAGCACACATTTGGAACTAGATTTCACTCTACAAATTTTACCTTGAGCTCCAGAAATCTTGTTGTGTTTGTTTGACTACCTTGAAGAAACAGAGTGTGTTTTGCCTCCAATCAGAAAAACATACCCAGCAATAGCATTGCTAGGGATTTACCCAAAGGATACAGAAGTGCTAATGCATAGGGGCATACATAGGGTACCCCAATGTTCATAGCAGCATTTTCAACAATGGAAAGAGCCTAAATCATGGAAATCATGGAAAGAGCCTAAATGTCCATCTACTGATGAATGGATCAAGAAGGTGTAGTTTATATATACAGTGGAATACTACATGGCAATGAGAAAGAATGAAATCTGGCCATTCATAGCAATGTGAATGGACCTCGAGGGTGTCATGCTAAGTGAAATAAGTCAGGCAGAGAAGGACAGATGCCATATGTTGTCACTCATAGGTCTAACAGGAGAAACCTAACAGGGGACCATGGGCAGGAGAAGGGGGAAAAAGTGTTGTGGAGAGGGAGTGAGGCAAATCATGAGAGACTTTTGAATACTGAGAACAAACTGAGGGTTGATGGGGGTGGGAGAGAGGGGAAAGGGGGCGATGGGCATGGAGGAGGGCACTTGTGGGGAGGGGCACTGGGTGTTACATGGAAACCAACTTGACAATAAACTATATTAAAAAAAGAAAAGACAAAAACCATACTGACTGGTACAGTCACTGTGGTCTCAGACACGTGGCCAGCAGGTAAACTGCCCGACCTCAGTGGGAAGCTAGGCTTGCATTTCTTGGAGAGAAAGATCCATGAGGCATTTCAGAGCCTGTTGGCCCAGTCAGAGCCCAGTGGAGTTCATGTGGAGACCTGGAATTCATACATTTTTCTTCCAACAAATCCTTATTTAGTATCTACTGTATACTAGCCCCTTGCTAGGCACTGAGGATACGTCAGGAAAAGGACCAAGACCGCACAGGTCATGAAGACCCCACAGTTCATTCCAGAAGGGAGAGAAGAATGATAAACAATAAGATATGACTGAATATATCTATCGAAAGATGTAACATGTCAGAAGTAAGGGTGCAAGTATTAACTGGCGTGGGTGCCATTTGAAATAGAGGATCAGGGAAAGCCTTTCTGGGGATGGGACCCTTGAGCAGAGGCATAAAAGAGGTGAAGAAAGGAGCCCAACAGGGGCGCCTGGGTGGCTCAGTCGGTTAAGCCTCTGACTTCGGCTCAGGTCAGATCTCACGTTCGTGGGTTCGAGCCCCGCGTCAGGCTCTGTGCTAACAGCTAGCTCAGAACCTGGAGCCTGTTTCTGGTTCTGTGTCTCCTTATCTCTCTGCACCTCCCCCTCTCATACTCTGTCTTTCTCTGTATCAAAAATAAATAAAACTTTAAAAAAAAAAAAAAGAAAGGAGCCCAACATCCATGTGGGTGAGAGAATAGCAAGTGCAAAGGCCCTGAGACAGGAGAGTGCGGGGTATGTTTCAGGAGCAGCAAGAAGGCCGGGGTGGCTAGAATGGAGGGAGGGGAAGGAGGAGTGGAAAGAGTAGGTCAAAGAGGTACGGAGTGGCCAGGCCCTACAGGGCCTTGTGGGCCATTGTCAGGACTTTGGCTTTTGCTCTGAAAGCATGGGGAGACGTGGGGGTGTTTTGAGCAAAGAAGAGTTATGTGATGGGGGTTAGGCTCTAGCAGGACCCCTCTGCAGGAATGTGGAAAACGGAGTGTGTTTTTATGGTGGGGGACAGAAGTAGGAAGACAGTGAGGACGTGACCGCATTCCTCCCGGAAGAAGGGGATGGTGGCCTGGCCCAGGGGCTCTCTGCGGTGCGAGGTGGGCACGTGTGTGCCAGGTGCCTTCTGGAGGCAGACCTGACAGATCTTGCTGGGTCTGTTCTCTGACTCCCTGTAGGTAGCTCCGCATGACTCCCCCATCACCGGGCTGAGCAGGACAGGTGGCTGGACCCATCTGGCCCCTGCCCACCGGGTAAGAGGGGGCCTCTCCCCTCCATTCCCCGGGACCAAGGCGCCAAGCTAGCCCTCTCCTTCTTAGAGAGAACTCTGGACTGGAAAACCCAACCACGTATGACATTCCCCAGCTGTGTGACCTCAGCCAAGTCCCTTCCCCACTCTGAACCTCAGCTTTCCTGTCTGTATAATGGAGCCCTGAGGCCAGCCCAGCTACCTCCTGGAGTAGTCATGACAATCCAGTGAGATGCAGGTTGGACGTGAGCTTCGAAGGCAGCAAGGGGTGACATTCACAAGTGGGTCAAACTCTTATACATCATTAGTAGGGCCCTTCTGATCATTTCCACTGGGAAACTTTGACCTTGGCTCATGTCTGGCTACAGTCATGGCTTAATCAGCATCCTTCACTTTGATGTAGTGGCTAAGAGGCCCTGGATTTGTACAGAACTGAGGAGCGCTTCTGGCTCCACACTGTGAGGGGCTGTTTCCAGAAGAAGCAGCTAAAAAAACAACAGATGGCCCCTCCCCCTCCCCCAGCGTATAGCAGGACCGGCCTTCTAAGCTGGGAATTCCCTCTTGCCCACGTTGATTAGGAGCCACGTTCCCAGGGGCAGGCCTGGCCCTGCCTCTGTGCCCCCGTGACCTTGCCTCGGCCCCCCAGGGACAGCTAAATGTGGAACCGCGGAGTTACTGCTTCTGTCCTCTGAGCCTCCCAGTCTCTCCCTGAAGAGAACTGGGACAGGGTCCCCTCAGGCCAAGAGAAGCCTGGGAGATTTCTAAGGCTTCTATTTTTTTGGATTCCCAGAATATTAATTCATTTAAAAACAAAACAAAACAAAAAAGAAGACATCCCTAAAGTCTACTTAAAATATTCAAGTGACCAAATTCATGCTTTTGACCCACCTGCATGGAGTTACAATGCAGCACAGAAGTGTGAGGCTCACAGGGTAACTGCAGGATTTATTTTATTTATCTGCCCATTTACATTTGAAACTCATGGTGTTCTCAGAAGGAGCCAGTAACAGAATGTAGGGGTGACGTATCCTGAACCCAGCCTTTGCTTGTCCCCATCTCTGTCCCTGTTTGTGTATGTAACCCACTTAGAGATAAGGTCAAAATCCTAAAAATGTTGAAACGCCAATTCTGCGAATAGGTAATATATTTTCTCAGTATAAAAGTCAAAAGGGCACACGGTGAAAAGTCCTCTCCACCCCGGTCCCCAGTCCCCCCGCCCTCCAAGGCAGCCACTGTTACCAATGCCTTCTGATCCATTCCAGAAACAATGTATCCGTATAGGAGTAAATCCAAATCCATGCGTGTACATTCTTCTTTCTTTGTTTTATTGAAATGGGAGCTGGTTGTACATAATGTTCTCCTCTTGCTTTGTGTGCTAATGACGCATCTCGGGAATTGTTCCCTACGGATACGGATGCGTCTTGAGCCACCTCGTTCTTTTATGGCTGCGTCTTGTTTCATTGTGCGGATGGCCCACTGTTGATTTAACTTTTCTCCTGTTGATGGACACTGAGGTGTTCCCAAACCTTCTGATCTAATAAGCTGTGGTGCAGTGAGTAACCTATGTCTTCATCATGAAAACTCTTGTTTAAGTCCTTTAGGGGTTTTGAGGTCTGGGAGGAATAGTCTCTCTTTTACAAACTCCCAACCCTTTCCTGGAAGCTGTGGTTTGATTAAGGATAGCATCACAAAATGGGGGAAGAACATTCCAGACAGAAGAGACTGCAGTGCAAAGGCCCTGGGGCAGAAATGGGCTCAATATAGTAGGAGAACATCAAGAAAGCCATCGTGGCTGGAGTGGAGCATTTTAAACACCACCCAGCAAGAAGCCCGGCCCAAGGCCAAAGCCGGGCTCTGCCCAAATGGAGCCCAGTTCCACCCCTGAGGCGCTGCGGGCAGCTGCGTCACTGCTCACAGGGGTGACGGCGGTAATAGCACCTGCTTTTCGGGGCTGGAGCAAGATGCAATGGGAAAAGCACGCGAGGTGTCTGAACAGGGCCCCGCACAGTGTCTTCTTTTCCACTGGTGCCAGTCCCTGCTCTGTCCTTTTATTCGGTAGTTCAGGAAGGGGGTGTTGCCAGCTGGGTCCAGCCCTGTGCCTCCAAGTGATTTTTTTTAATATTTATTTTTGAGAAAGCGCAAATAGGGAAGGGGTAGAGAGAGGGGGACTGGGGACCCTAAGCGGGCTCGGTGCTGACAGGCTGATAGCAGGGAGCCTGATGTGGGGCTCGAACTCACGAACGGCGAAATCATGACCTGAGCCAACGTTGGACAGTCAACTGACTGAACCACCCACGTGCCTTCCCTCCGCCCCCCCCAGTGATTTTTAAAGAGACCTTGAAGGAGGAGCTGGAGTTATCGTGAGCAAGGGGACCAGGGAGAGAGCTCAGCTGCGCCTCTGCTCTGCGCTGACAGTGTGGAACCTGCCCGGGGATCTCTCTCTCTCCTTCTCTCTCTCTGCCCCTCCTCTATTCTCACTTGTGTTCTCTCTCTCTCTGTCTCTCAAAATAAATAAACTGTGGAGATGGATGGTAGGGGTGGGGGAGGCTGCAGGGACACAAGTGAGGAGGCCAGTCACTAGTCCTCGTGGGGTATGTCCGTGGCCTGGACACCAGGTGACAGTGAGGACAAGTGGTCAGACTCTGGATCTGGTTTTGAAGGCAGAGCCCATGCAACTTGCTGATGGACAGGGAACAGCCTCAGAGGGCTCTTGGGTTTGTGGCCCAGGATCTGGGAGCTGTCATTTGCCAAAACAGGAAAAACTCAGTAAGGAGAAGGTGGTAGGAGATCAAGAATTCCACTTAACCTTGTTTTTGGTTTGTTTTTCTTTAAGTAGTCTCCACACCCAATGTGGGGCTTGAACTCATGACCTCAAAGTTAAGAGTCACGTCCTCTACTGACTGAGTCAGCCAGGCACCTTAAGTTTGACAAGCCCATGGGACATCCAAGTGTCCAAACAAATTTCCCCCCCAAGCCAGGCCCCACCAGCCCAGACGGCGGGTAGAGGGGAACCTGCCTTGTAGCAGAGATTAATTCCTATGACCCATTTTTGTCTGCCTCTGGCTATCTGGGTCACCCAGACTGCAAGTCCTCACCCCTCAGAGCCTGTCCTACCCCAGCCCCTGTCCTTTTCAGTTGTGGGGACCCCGCTTCCCTGAGAACACTGGAAGAAGGAAACCAGAACATTGCTCTTCCACTGGCCCCTCTATGAACCCTGAACTTCTCTGCCTCTTTGCCTTCGCTCTTGGTGTGCCCTCTGCCTGGGAGTCCCCTTCCCCTCTGCCACTCTCACGTATCCAAATTCTTTCCATCCTTTTCTGTCGAGCCCCGAACCCTTCAAGAAACCTTCTGTGGAATCCACTAGAGTAACAGGAACCATATTGTGAAGGCCTACTCTGTGCCAAGCTCTGTAATTTAACTTTCTGATCCCACCTAATCTTTGTGGGTAGAGGTGATCACCTCTGTTTTACTAATAGGAAGGTTAAGGTTGAGAGAAATCGCTACTTCAAGGCCATTTGAGAGAAGTGGCAGACTGGGGTTCCAACTCTACACTCTCTGTCATGTTCTATAAGGCAACCTAGGTACTTATCCTGCATAAGGGGCTTTGGGCTCCTGAAGAGCACAGATTGAGTTTATTTAGTTTCTGCATCCCCAGAATCTAGCTCAGATTCTCCATAAAAGCTTCCTGGATGGATGGATGAATGGATAAATGATGGGTGGATGGGTGGATGGATGAATAAAGTAGAAAAAGAAATAAGAGGTGTGAGAGATAATTTCCATCTGAGGAAGCTGTCCTTGCACATTACTCCCCTCTGACCTTGGGAAGCATGGAGTTAGGACACCATCTCTTTTCAGAGAAGACAGTAAAAGGATCCATTGTTTACTGAGCACCCATTATGCACCAGACACTTTACGAAGAACTTTATATACATTAATTCAATCAATCCTCACAAAAGCCCTACAAAAAGTGTACCATTTATCCCATTTCTTAGATGAAAACACTAAGGCTCAACGAAATCAAGCCACCTGCTACAGACGTTAGAACCCCATAGATCATAACATAGCCTGTTGGTGGGATGTGCACTGGCAGATACAGAAGCCGCGGAGAAGGGGCGTCCTTCACCCCAGGGCATTTGCACTTACTGGTCTCTGCCTCAGGCTCTTCTCATAAGCAGCTCCTTTACACAGTTAGGTCTTAGCTCAAACGTCTCCTCTCAGAAAGGCCATTATTGGTCACCCCACTTAGTATGACCCCGTGTCATTTTTAGAATCACTTAGGATACAGACTTGGCTGTTGCGATAGAGACTCAAATAGCAGTGACTTAACGATATATATCAACGTTCTTTCTCAGCAAAGAGAGGTCCCTGGTGCTTGAAATGCGGTGTCTGTGTCGGAGGCTGCTGTGACCTCAGCAAGGTAGGAGGGCGCAGCGGTGCACAGCGCGGGCTGGGAATCCAGCTCTGCTGCCTGCAGACCTCACCGCTGTCGCTCTCGACCCAGGCCAAGTGGACCCCACACACGGGTCTCAGTCTCTCCAAGCCTCTGTTTCCCCGTCTGAAACCAAGTTTGTAATAACGTGCTCATCTCATAAGGGTCCCAGGCGCGAATCCAAGTGAGTGGAACAGGGGTCAGCCAACCCTCTCGCTGTTTTTGTATGGCCCGCAAGCTCTCACCACGGCTTTTATACTCCCAAGGCATTGAGAATTATCAAAAGAAGAATGCCGTTTCAGGACAAGTGAAAATGATGTGGACTTGGAGTTTCAGTGTCCGCCCCTAAAGGTGTGTTGGAACACAGCCGTGCCAGTTTGTTTCGCTTTGTCTCTGGCTGCCTTTGTGCTTTGGTGCAAAGTGCAGTTGCTGTGACAGACACAGGGCCCACGGCCTGAAATATTCATCATCTGGCCCTTTACGGGAAAAGTGTGCTACCCCTGGGCTCAAGAACATTGCCCTGCGCACAGTGAGCCTCAGGCTGGAGCGTAGCTCTTCTGATTCAGGTCCTCGGGGGGCAGCTGTGGGGCGGGGACCACCCCCTGGGCGAGGGGCATCAAATTTGTCATCTCGTCCACAACACTTCAAGTTAGATATGACCATCCCCATTTTATAGATGAAGAAACTGAGGCTCAGAGAGGTGACAGCACTTGCCAAAGGGGCAAAGCTGAGATGTGAACATACAGTCTTTCGGTTTCGCTGACTAGCACCCCTCCTCTCACCCCCATCTCCATACAAACCCCTCACACCCTCCTGCAAGAGCTGGCTCTGGGTCTCTCCAAGGCCCTGTAGTGGAGTCCCCTTGAGGGGTTTGTTTAAAATGCAGATTCCTGGGCCTGACCACACCCTCCTGAATCAGCAGCTCTGGGGAGGACCAGGAATCTATATTACCAGCAAAGTTCCCCTAGGGATTTCAGGATCCGAGAGGTGCCCAGGAGAGGAAGAGGTCCCCCGTGGGCTGCGGCTGTCAGGGAGGGCCTCCACAGGAAGGGCGGGCTGAGGAGGAGTTGGACCAACTAGGGGACGGGAAGGGGCACTCCAGGCAGAGGAGCCTGCCTGAGAAAAGGTGGGAAGGCAGGAACGAGCCAGCATGTGCAGGGAGGTGTGTGAGGCAGGCTCTGCACAGACCAGCCAGGTTCCCAGGGTAGGGATGACAGTCCTCCTAGGAGCCCTGGTGCTCCCAAGAGATAAGATAGCTCTTCCATTCAGAGCCCAGAGCTGCTTCTTCCTTTTGGTTCTTAGAATATACTGGAAGCTGCCCACTCTGGCCTTCAAAGCCCTGCCTGGTCTGGCTCCTGCCTGTCCCGCTGTCATTGTCTCTGAGCCCCCTTTCCCTTGCTTCTTCCACACTGGCCTTCTTTCTGGCCCTTAAACACACCTGTTCCTGCCTCAGGGCCTTTGCACTTGCGGTTCCCTCTATCTTACTATGCTGATCCTCAGACCTCAGCTTAGCAGGTATCCTCAGCGGGCCCTTTCCTAAGCAGCTGCCTACCTCCCACCGACACTTCTCCCCATCATCCATTAACTCCCTCTCTGAAGTGTGTGTGTGTGTGTGTGTGTGTGTGTGTGTGTGTGTGTGTGCTGGCCCTACCTCTTCCTTAGGACAGTGACTTGCTACCTCATTCCTGTTTGGCCCCCAGAGCCTAGCACAGAGCCTGGCACATGGAAAGTACTCAGTATATGGTGACTGAATGAAAATAAAATGGGAGGGGCTCCCAGGTGGCTCAGTTGGTTGAGCATCCGGCTTTGGCTCCGATCATGATCTCATGGCTCGTGGGTTCAAGCCCTGCATCGGGCTCTGTGCTGACAGCTAGCTCAGAGCCTGGAGCATGCTTCAGATTCTGTGTTTCCCTCTCTCTCTCTGACCCTTCCCTGCTCGCACTGTCTCTCTCTGTCTCTCAAAAAATAAATTAAAAAACATTAAAACAATTTTTTTAAAGAAAAAAAAGAAAAGAAAAGAAAATGAGAAATGTGCCCAAGCCAGAGAAGGTCTAAGCCAAGCTCTGTGCCCCCTCTTGGTGAAACACTCAGTGCCCAGGGGGCTGCTGGCAAAGGGCTTAGCGTGATGACTTTGTGGGATGAACATAGGCAAAGAGTTCCTTCCTCTACTCTCTGGAGAGGAGGACACAATGCCACCTTCTAGAATTCTCCAGAGCATCCCCCTGCCTTCACAGACCCTGGACCTAATAGCCACCCTAGCTCCCCTCTTTGAACAAGCCCTGGGCCAGCCTTCCACATGAATATTCCCATCAAATCCTCACCACTCCTCAGTGATCCTGAGGAAGTATCACTGCCCCATTTCCCAGATGGGGAGACTGAGATTCAGGAAGCTAAAGGAATTTGTCCAAGGTCTTGGGTGGAAGCCAAGCACTAGACCCCAGTTTGGGGCCAGAGCCTGTTTCCTCAGCCCCCATGTTGTGCTGCCACGTTGGGCCACTCCTCGTCTCCCTGTACGTAACTTGTCATCATTAGGAAGTCCTTCCAAGATCTACCTCAGAGCCTCAGCCTACCACCATGGAGAGGATTCAAAACCAACTTCTATTTCTGTTTCCACTATAACTTAAGGACTCATTTCTAACCAGAAGGGCGTGGAAGGTGGTGAGCAGAGAGGTCACGGAGAACCTGAACCCCCGAGGAGATTGCTTCTCAAAACACAACTTCAGAGAACCGGCTGGGGATCACGGTGCCTGAGTTCAAATCCCAGGTCCCCCCCTCACCCCCCCTCCACTTCTCTGTGTGACTTTGGTCAAGCTGGTGACACTCTCTGTGTTTGTCTGCCCGTGTGGAAAAGAGGGGTCTTAACATCCAGGCACCTGTGTCCAGGGTGCTTTGAGGTTTGAACCAGAGAAGTCAAAGTGTGAGCTGGAGATCTGGGGGCTAGTGGGGAGCCCAGGGCCCGGGGGAGAAAGCGTGGGGTCAGAGAATGACTCCAGACTGCAGTAGAAAGCCTGGAGATCAGTTACCAAGTAGAAAGACAGTGAGATCCTGTGGGACCTTCCGGAGCTGCTGTGACCCAGAAGAAGGACTTGAGTTTTAGGCAGAACATCTCAGCCTCAGTAGGGTTGATATTTGGGGCAGGAAAATTCTTTGCCATGACAGCTGTGGGGGCTGTCCTGTGCGCTACAGGGTGTCTAGCAGCCTCCCTGACCTCTACTCGCTAGATGCCGCTAGACGTCATCCACCCCCACCCCACTCCAAGCCCAGTGTGACAACCAAAACTTTCTTCAGAGGACACATTGCCTATAGCAGAAAGGAGAATGACAAGGGAAGTAATTTATATTAAACTAGCACGCATTTCAATATACAAATGCCTGATCACAACAAAGATACCAGAAGACACCGTGAAAGTGTCAGGTGCTTACACTATACATAGAGGCACTGTGAGTGTGACAGTGACAAAAACAGAGAGCTACAGGTGTGGTGGCAGCTCACATACCACCCGCAGCATTACCGTCAGCCGGCCACGTGATTTTTCTGATGGGGTGACTCTTGGTAAAGTTCTGAACAGAAGAAAGTACAGATCTTCTGCTTTATCTAGTGGTTGCATTTCTGGAAAATTCAGGGTATATTAAAACCTTGGCAGAGGGGCGCCTGGTTGGCTTAGTCGGTTAAGCGTCTGACTTTGGCTCAGATCATGATCTCGTGGCTCACGGGTTCGAGCCCCGTGTTGGGCTCTGTACTGATAGCTAGCTCAGAGCCTAGAGCCTGCTTCAGATTCTGTGTCTCCCTCTCTGTCTGACCCTCCCCTGCTCACGCTGTCTCTCTGTCTTTCAAAAATAAATAAAAAACGTTAAAAAAAATTAAAACCTTGGCAGAAGCTATTCAGTGCGTTTATACGTAAAACAGTCAGAGTCTAGGTTCAGGAAACCCTCAGCAGCATTGTCTTGGGTATTGAAGGTCACCAGGCTTCCCACCCAGTGCCTGTGGTGGCCTCTCCCATCCTCAGGACATCCTCATGAATTTCCAGAACCTGCCATCATTGAGCAGGACCTCCCCACTGAGAATCTCTGGATCGACCTCCAGCCTGCAACCAGTCAGGCTCTGAGTAGAGGGCCGTGTTTGTTATCTGTCATTCCGTCCATTCTTAGCCTCACGGTTTGTTTATTTGCACTGCCTTAGAGTTTTCACACGCAGCGAGTGGCTTGTCTTTTTCTCCAATTTGTGCACATCCTTGCTAATGAGCCTTGCAAGTCAAGGAGGCAAAACCAGCACCCATGACCTCCTGCCTGGGCTGAACCAGCCTCGCTCCTCCGCCCTGCTGGAGACACCCGGGGAGGTCTGCAGCTCCTGGCGGGGTCCCCTAGGAACTCCGGCCCTCCAGACGAACGCCGTGCGCATTAGCCTCCTGCCACGTGTGATTCTGGCCACAGCCAGGGAGTGCGTGGGGTCTGGGATGGTGCCAATCGCTTCTTCAAACGGGAACCATAATGAGCTTTTTCTACCTGCCAGACTTTTAGCTGCAACAGATTTTCTTATCCCAGCACAAGAACTGGGAAGAGAGAGAAAAGCGGTTCATGTATTCCTTCCCCTTCCCCTAACTACCACCCCCACCTCCCACGAGACATGTACATCCTACCTCGGAGAGGAAGGCACGTCCAAAATAAAGTTCATTACTGCTCGCCTTTTGGACTTGCAAGTTTCAGGTCCTCACAACTGAAAGGAATTTTCAAGAATAAATGAAGAACATTCCTCCTCAATGGTTACCTCTGGGGGCCAACCCCTGAGAGACGGGGACGCCTGGGGTGTTATTTCTTACCTTCCTCTCTACCTGCAGGGATGGTCCTCCTGTCCCCAAGCTGCGGCTGAGCACAGGGAGCTCAGAGAGGGCTCGGCCCAGGCCGAACGGCAGCTGTCGCCAGCGCCCACCCCCGTGACAGTCACCCCGCTGCAAAGTCATTTTCCTTCTCTCAGGGTGGAAATAGCTGTTTACCCTATTTTCTGTGAACAGGTTTCCAAAGAGGCCTCCAGAATGTGTGTGATCAAGCCAACAAATTCAAAAATACAGCACTTATTACGGAACTTAGTATTAACCAGCCGCCCACCCGCCCGGCTCTAATTAAAGGCCTGTCTGTCTTCTGCTTTTACAAATCATGGCTTTCAGGGGCCCGTAATTTAACCAGTTGCAATCAAGGCCTGGCGAGTTGAGGCGGGGAGACTGGCGGCCTCACTCTCCGTCCTACTGAGGCTGGTGACAGAGAGGCCGCAGGGTACCTTGGGTTCAAACCCTGACTCTTGCCCCGGGTCGGACTGGGGTGAGGTCGGTGAGGCACTCACTGCAGGCACAAAAACCCAGGGTCAGCGTGATCGATGTGCCCTTTTCTCTCAGACTCCAGGATGGCTGACATGGCAGAGGCTCTGCCTTCATATAAGATGTAGGTATTTTGTTCTTCTTGAACTTTTTTGATTTTCTAAAATATTGCATTAAAAGGTTACTTATCTGGATTCCTGAGTTTGGGCTTCACCCTGGTCTTGGCCCCGGGGCTACTTCATGTACCTTTGCTCAGTCACCCACCTCCAAACTGCAGTTTTTCTTTCTTTTAAGTTGGGATGCTAATAATACTTCCTTCATCAGGATTCCTGGGTCTCAAATCTCTGGTATACAGCTGGCAGTCAATAATGGCTGCCATTATCAGGGGAGAGAGAAAGCTGGGGTCACTATTGGCATGGGGGACAGGATCAGGGCTGTTTAGACATCACAGGGCGGCTCCCGTCCCTGGGTCCCACCCACTGACAAGCACCCCACCTCCCACCCCATCACTGGGACCATCAGAAATGCCTGCCCACTCTCATTTTTCTAAAATGCCCCCCAGGGGTCAGAGCCACCATCGCTGAGCTAGATCTCAGTCTTGCAGTCATACAGAGCTGGGCTCAAATCCAAGTTGTCACTTTGCTGTGTGACCTTGGGCCAGTTCCTTAACCCCTCTGGGCTTCTTGTTTTCCTCATTTGTAAAATGACAATAACAGTATCTCCTAGGAGTGATTTAAGTGTTTGGCTATCCAATTTGTGGTAGCTGCTGCTGTCCTTATTACATCGTTTGTAGTCAAAGCGATAAGCTCATCTTGGAGCCAAGGCTCTCTTGTGGCAATTTGTGGGGGAGGAGGAAGCGGCGCACAGATGACTTGTCAAGGGGAAAGGCACAGATCTAGCCAGTTAATGTGTATTGTTTGAACTGAACTGCATTTACGTATTTTAACTGGTTGCCAGCATTAACAATTTGGAAGGTTTGGGGAGGAAAAACTCCATGTTTTGTTTATCTTGAGAAGCTGGAAAAGGAGACCACCTTTGAGCCATCTCTGTCCCCTACTGGAGCTGGTGGGAGGTGGGCCAGACGCCCCTCACCCTTCCTGGCATGTGCACTTCCTGCCTGGCCCCTGTCTGGTGGCTTTGGCTGCGTGTTGGACCCCAGGCTGCAAGGGCGCACAAGGAGGGGGGGAGTAGAAAGAACACCACTCAGGAAACCGGAAGGAAGTGTTTTTTTAAAAGGGAACACGGAATCCGAGCTGGGTTGTCAGGAAAGATAAGAAATCCGTAAGAATTCAGAAAGTGGCTCAGAGAATCAGGGTTTTTGTTTGTTTATTCAATCTCGCTTGCTCCCTGCAAATTGCTAAGACCTGGGAAAACGTTAACAGTCCAGGAAAGGAGGCTGGGAAGCAGCATAGCAGGAACAAAAACCTGGAGGCCGGAACCATCTTCTGTCGCCCGAGGAGAATGGGGGGGCGCTGGGAGGCAGTCAGGTGGGGGACCGAGCACCAAGTCGAGAGCCCCGACTCCAGTCCTGGTTCTGCCACAGACCGCCCCCCCCCCCCCCATTAGTCATCCCCTCTCTGGGCCTCCTCCCTGGGAATGGGTGAAAGAAAAGGGAAGGGTTGAGGGGGGAAGGGGCCTTTGGGCTCAGTTATTTTTAAGGTTGTCTTCATTACACTCCCCGTGATGCCAGTACACAGTAGGCGCTTAAGCAGCACTGTGCTGTTTTTGTGCGCAGCTGCACAGAGCTGTGCAGCAATTGGGCCCTGCCCAGGGCTGGGTTCTCTGAAGGCAGGGGCTAAGAAGGGCTCCCCAAAGAGCCAAAGAAAGGGGTTATGTTCATGGCATCTGCCTGGTCTGCAGGCTAAAACTCTAGGGAAGATTCCAAACACAGACGAGAAAGAAAAACTGGGGAAAGAGCTTCGTGTGCCTGGATGGGAGCTGGGGTCCCTCCAAGAGCTCGGGACCTGTGGGGACCTGGTGACGTTCAATTGGGCTCTCTCCCGAGGAGGGGATCAAGTGATGGTCACTTTACCCACGGCAGCTGACGCAGGGCCTGACAGCCTTGAGGGATGAATAAAGAATTGATTTAAATAATGGATTATTTAAAAGACAAATCCAGAAAGGGAAGACACAGAAAGGGGTGAATACATGATAGAAAACTAGAGGACGTGGAATGCTGGCTAAGTAGGTGGAAGATGGATGGATTTAAAAATGGAGGATGAGTAGAAGGAGGACAGAATGAAGCAGGGAGAGGAGAGAAGGGAAGGGGAAGAAAGGATGGGCAGGTGGAGGGGTGCGTGAGTGCGTGGGTGTGTGGAAGGAAGGAGCCCTAGTTTCGTCTCTGAGAAACAATCCATTAATAAGCACTTACTGAGTGCCTACTGTGTGCCCACCCCCAAGCTTGGCACTGTGCAGAGACAGAGAAGTCAAGTCTGTACAGGATCCCGACTCAGCCCAACGCACCTACACAAGGAACTCCCTGGCTGGCAGGGGAGCGAGGTCCTGAGGCTGTCCGTTGCCCGAGGTGGCTCAGGTAAGAAGTAAAAAATCACAGCAGCCCTTCAATTCTGCCTACAAGCTGGGCTCCTCCATCATAGTTTCAGAACCCCAAGGAGGAGAGAAGGATCCTGACTTCCTGTGTGGTCTCCTTGGAATGTCCTAGAGCCCACCCGACCCAGCTCAGTGAGGGCAGGAGCCGGGTCTGTGTTCACCCCTGCATTCTAGCATCTAGGGGAGCCCAGCTCCACATGGAAGGCAGGCAGTGACATTTCTTTAGGAAATGAATGAGGAGGTGAATGAATGAATGAATGAATGAATGAATGAATGAATGAATGAATGAAAGGCAGGCAGGCAGGAAGGAAGGAAAAAAAGAAGAGAGAGAGAGAGAGAGAGAGAGAGAGAAAGAAAGAAGAAAGAAAGAAAGAAAGAAGGAAAGAAGGAAAGAAAGAAAGAAAACCGGAGCAGCAGCACCTATGGCCAATTCCATCCTCTTTGCAAAGTTCGATTTTCTTGCTCCTGCAGTGGGACCTAGCTTGGGTTGTGAAAGTGCCGTGTGTTCTAGGACAGGTTGACAGAGGGAGAATGTGACATTAGCAGAAGTAGTAGCAGCAGTGTGGGCATCAGTCACTGGAGCGATCACGAGGGGTAACTGGGTTCACAGGGACAGTCGTGGAGTGACTACCGGCAGTGGTCACACAGGCACGAATGAAGGTGGTGGTGGTTTGGTGGCGGCAGTGCTGGCTGTTTCCTGGTGGTAGGAAGACTAGGCGGCAGGGGAGAGGAGAAGGGAGGACATTCCAGGAGGGAAAAAAATGTTCTCATTTCAGTTGCAGTGACAGAAATCCAATTCAAATTGGCTTACGCTAGAGAAGAAAGAGAGGGGTGAGTTCTTGGCTCAAGCAACTAGCACGGCCAGAAGTAGCTCTGGCTTCTGGCCCCAGACACACAGCCCCTCGAGCCATATTGTCAGGACTTGTCATTGCAACTCCGTTTCTCCCTGCCTTTTGTCTCTGCCTTCCCCTGGGCGAGCTTCACTGTCAGGCGAGCTCTCTGGTTTTCTACACTTTCAGGCTCCCAGCTAGACCGTCCTCCTCAAAAGAGAACTCTTCTTCCCTAACAGTTCAGCCAGAGTCCCAGGGTTCACTCTCATTGGCCCATCTTGGTCACATGCCCATCCTTCAGCCAATCACTATGGCTAGAAAGGTTGAACTAGGGGGATTGGACCAGAATGGGTCACATGGCCACTATTGGAGCTGGAGGTAGATGCAGGCGATGACAGAGAGGAGGAAGGAGATGTACAGGCAGGGGACCGTGGGTAGCCCTCAGAGGTAAGAGTGGGCAAAGAGGATCGAAGTCAAACAGCCCCGTGCTTGGTAGGTGCTCAACAATTAATTCTTCTCCTCCCTATGCTCTGAGGTTAGGGAATAATCTATATAAGCTGGAAAATAGAGCAGACCTGGGTTCAAATCCCAGCTCTGCTACTTGCTGTGTGGCCTTGAACAAAGTAATGTCTCTGTGGGTCAGTTTCCTCATCTGAAAAATTGGACGATGCCCCCCTACATCCAGTCACTCTCTATCCCAGTAGCCCATTTGCTTGTCTTTGTAGCACCCAAAATGACCTCACTAATTCATGTTTCCTCATTTAATATCCGCGCCCCTCACCCAAATGTCAGTTCCCTGAAGATAAGACCTGCTTTGGTCACTATCGTATCCTGAGAATCTAGAACAGGGCCTGGCATGTAGTGACCTCCGTAAATGTCTGCTAAATGACTGAATGGATTCTTCTTTTCTTCCCTGACACAATGTCTTTGTACAGCATCTCCCCCAACAGGGAGGGCTGTAGGACAGAGATGCAAGAACAGGGGAGGAGTGCAGAGATGCACTTTGCAGGCTGGCAGGGGTGGAGGGTGGGTGCAGCCTGGGTGAGCCTGCTACCATCTGCCCCCCAAAAAGGGCTCCCTTGGGTCTCTGTCCCTGGCTGTAGGAAGGGTCCCAACTCTGGGAGCCTTGGGAGGTCAGGGCAGCCACCTTAACTTGGGTCATCCTCAGCCAAGATCAGGCTGAAGGCAGCAGGACAGGACGCGGAGGCCTTGGATGACACATCTGTGCACATCCGGCTGCCTGGCTGGGATTCCTACAGACACCACACCTATCCTGTCCAGGCCCGGGAGTATGGGTCACTGGCTGCCTCTCCCTCCCACCCCTCAGGCCCATCCCACTGGGAGAAGCTTCCAGACCCACCAGAGACTGGCCCAAGGTGCAGACAGTGTGACTATTTTCTGTGCATTTTCATTTCCATTTCTCAGTGTGACTATTTTCTGTGCATTTTCATTTCCATTTCTCAAATGCCTAATGTATACAGGCCCTGAGCCCGGCACATTCTAGTATCTCAGTTGATCCTTAGCGATGGCAGACTGAGTCCTTTTCTTCTTAATTCAGGGCCTTAGTACGTAGTTACCAAGCACCAACTATGTGCCAGGTACAGGTCTAGGCAATGGGGGGCCCAGAAGTAATGAAGATGGGTCCTACTTTCACGGACCTTTTAAAGGGGAAGACAGGCAGTCAGTAATTAAATAAAGATTTTTTAAATGCACTTTAATCAGGGGATGGAGAAGGAAGGCGGGGAGGGAATCCATGGATCAGCAGGTGAGATACCTTGATCCATACCCTACTTTCAGGAAGGTGATTTGTGCTCCCAAACCCATAGCTGGGGGCATGGGGGGGGGGGAAGCTTTGCTCCCTGGGAGAGTACAGTGTAATCACCTGTCTCCATAAACATGTGTGAACAGACTGAATAAATATTCTGCCATTTTTCTTTTCTTTTTTTTGGTAACACTGTTTAATTAAGAGTGAACCGAAGTATCAAAGGAAACACATCAGGAAGCTTCCATAGCTCCCCATTACCTACAGGGCCCATCCAGACCCCTCAGTCTGTGTTCACAACCTGCCCTGATTTGACCCCAGGTACCACCCGCCCCCAGCCTCTCCAGGGTGCTCTGCCCGCCCTCCTATCCCAGGAAATGCCACTCTCACCCTCCTGGTTGCTCAGAACCCCCAGATTCTTCCTTGACTTTTCTTTGCCTCACCCCACTCATCCAAGCCATCAGCAAACTGGTTAATTTTGCGTCTAAAATATGCCTTGAACCGGTCCTCTCTATGCTCAGCAGCCACCGTGCCTCCCCTGGGCCCCTGCCAGTCCTCCTCACTTAGATTCCTGCATCTATTCCAACCCACCTACAGGCTGTTACCAAACACGGCTGAAGGTCTTTAAGCCCACATTTGGCCATGTCCCTGGCATGCTAACTCTGGCTCCCGTGACTCTGGGAATAAAAATGTCTCATTGGGTCTTTAAGGCCTTCCTCACTCTTCTCTGCGACCTCATCTCTGACACCCATTGCCTTGCTCTCAAGCTCCAATACACTGTTCTCTTTTCTCTTCTTATATGTCAATCTCCTGCCTCAGGGCCTTTGCACTTACTGCTACCTCTTCCTGGAACACCCGTCCGCAGATCTTGCCATGCCTGGCTCCTGTGCATCCCTCAGATCCCCACTCCAATGTCACCTCCTCAGAGAGGCCCTCCTGGGGCACTCTTGTTTGTTACATCATCTCTCTGTTTTACTGGCGAAGCAGGTGGTGGAGAATGGGAAGGGACGTCAAGAAACCTGGAAACAGGAGAGGCAGGGGAGAAAATGCAGCCGGGGACTCTAAGGAAGCAGCGATGTGGCTTCCCAGCAGACCAGAGAAAGCAGGCCACGGTACAGATGGGCGAGGGGCTCACGTCCCCACTTTCCTGATCCAGGGCACGCCGTGGACCCAGCTGCCGGCCCGGCCTTCCAAGCAAGCCGTGCCTGTTTCCCTGACACTGTTTAGTCCGGTCCCTCATCGCCGGCCACACTCATAGTGATTTATTCCTCAGCTCGCAAACCGAGATCCCTTGCAGATGCCAAGCAGGCCTCATAAACAACTCCTGCGGGCTGCGTGTGAGACTTAAAAACACGGGCCTCGATTAGCTGGCACTCCGTTCCAGCCCGGCTGCCACAGAGGAAGACGTGTCCAGAGTAGCCAGAGCTTTAGGTTGGTTTTTTTTGTTGTTGTTTTTTTGGTTTTTTTTTTTTTTGAGAAGCTGGAAATCTGGATTCATAGGAGAAATAACTGTTGGCAAAGAATCTACTGTGTGGGCCCAAACAACCTGCCCACAGGTAGGCGGGGCCCTCCCGCTGGCTGAGCGGCCTCGATTCACACTTGGGGGGGCCCGATCTCCCTTCTCGGGGCACCAAGTGGCGTGCCCTGGGGTATGGTATGCATTTCCCACCCACGATTTTCGTTGCTGCCTCACAAATACCCATTTTACAAATGAGAAAACCAAGGCTCAGAGGGCTGATTTAATTACCCATCTGCCAGGGCCCAGCCTATGTGTAGAACTCGCTAGCATGGCTCAAAAGCTGAAGAGTTTCCAACGTCTATACCAAGAGCTTCTATGTGCTTTGTCTTATTCCTTTTCCAAATCTGCCCATTTCCCACAAGGGGAAACCAAGGCTCGGAGAGGTCAAGGAACACATCGGAGGTCACCAAGCTGGCATGAGCCAGGAAGGCCACCCAATTGCACGTCCAGCATCAAAGCGTTCAGGCCAACCCCTTACTCTCTGTTCAGCTCCAATGTGAAGGAGCCTTGAAAAACAAATGCCCACAGGATCTTTGGCAGTGCTGGATCGATTATCTGTGTGAGCTCCTACTAAGCATAAGTCGCTAAGAAGTGCTAGGGCAATTAAAAGGGGGAAAAAAGGAAGGAAGGTCAACTGTACTTTAAATCAATAAGTGAGTCAGTAATTGCTAAGACCTCAGGTCCTTCTGGAAGCCCGGGGTTGTAGTCAGGACCCTGGGAGGGCCTTCTCTGGAGGAGCGGGGACCTCGGGAATCTTGTTCTCGTGCCAACATCCTGGCAGCTTGTTCACTTTACTTGCCAACTCCTGCGCCTGCCAGACCCCAGTGCATGTAAAGGATTCCGAAAGGCATCGAGAATCTGCCCAAAGTTTGGAGGTTGGGGGGGTTCCTCGTGGTATATCTTTTCTAGTCCTTTGGTCCGCCATTCCTTGGTCAGTGGAGGAAAAGAAAAGGGTATTAGTTGAGGACCTATTAGATGCCAGCTTCCCTCGATGTGCTGTCTCCGTGTGATTCAGCCAGTTCCTAGCTGTGTGATCCTGGGCAAGTCACTTTACCTCTATGAATCTGTTATCTCACCTGCTAAATGAAGATGAGAATTTTGTTGGCCAGGTCACTCTTTATTTGCAAGGGTCAAGAACCCAACCCAAACTGGCCTACTCAAAATAGGTATTGATCAGTTCATGTCACTGGAAAATCCAGGGACACTGGCTTCAGGAATGGCTGTATCCAGGTGCTTAAATAGGGTCATCAGCAACCTACCTTTGTCTCTTGTCACAAAGCCCCTCAGCATTGGCTATATTCTCTGGAAGATTCTTTCCAGGGGGCGAATGAGGACTCTCTGGCCCCTGCAGATTGACATCCTGACAAGTCAGTAGCCCTTGATGAAGGAGAACTCTTCTTCCCTGGCAATGCCAGGAAAAAATCCCAGGATGAAACTTGATTGGCCAGTGTGAGTCATGTCCACACTACTAAACCAATCACTGTGGCCGGGAGAAGGGAGGGGGGCGTGGTATGGATTATCCTAAATGGTAAACTTGGGTTCTCACTCTTACCCACTGGGACTGGGGAATAGAGGTAACTTGACTCAGTACACGAGAATGGAGGAGGGGTGATTCTCAAAAAATGATGCCCAACCATCCAAAATATCCACTGCAGTACTCCTGGGTACTTGTAAGGACCGAAGGTAATATGTTGTGCTTGGTTCTTAGTACACGCTCAGCCAGCAGCTTGCCTTTGCCTTCCTTCTCTTGGATGCCTGAATACCTCTCTGACCTGGCATGTCCCACCCAGAGCTAGACGGCCTTGAGTTCAGTACTAATGCTGATACTTGACTCTGGGCCTCAGATTGCTCCTTTGAAAAATGGAGATATAAGAAGCCCCACCCCTTGGGAGGGTCATGAGTAAATGCCGTGGGACGTGGCATGCAGTAGGCGCTCACTAAGTGGTGGCCTCCATCTCACCAGCCTTCTCGCTGCACGCCTGCCCCAGCCACACCGGGTTCACGGTCATTCCCCACTTCCAAGCCTTTGCACCTGTGGTTCCCTTTAAACACCTCCTCCTCCCATCCCGCCTGCTGGAATCCACCCCTCCAGGCCCAAATGCTTCCTCCTCCGTGAAGCCTCACTTCTGTGAGCCTTCCAGCCGCAAACAGGGACCCTGAGAGCACCCACCTCTGAGGGTTGGCAGACGAAGTGAATGAGACGAGCCATGTGGACATCGTGCCCGCCATGGGGAGGAACAGGCACACATTGGCCGTCATGATTCTGCCATTGTCATTAGACAGTCAGCTTGGATATCATCACAGCGTCCGCCTCACACAGGGTGAGGACCCAATGAACAGTGCATTTTGAGTTGTCCAATTTGGGCCATGCCTTCTTCTTTTTAAAAAAATTTTTTAAATGTTTATTTATTTTGAGAGAGAGAGAAAGAGAGAGAGAGAGAGAGACAGATAGAGTGTGAGCAGGGGAGAGGCAGAGAGAGAGGGAGACACAGAATCTGAAGCAGGCTCCAGGCTCTGAGCTGTCACCACAGAGCCCAATGCAGGGCTTGAACCTGTGAGTGAGATCATGACCTGAGCTGAAGTTGGACACTCAACTGACTGAGCCACCCGGGTGCCCCTGGGCCATACCTTCTTAACCCATCCTTCCAACTAGCCAACCATCCATTCATCCATCCATCCACTTTTCACGTAACGTATGGTATCCGTTGAGTGCCAATACTATACCAAACCTCTGTGTGGCCAATGGGGATCCAGCTTTGCAGTCCCTACCGCCACTGTGCTCATCTGGGTTGGCGGGAAAGCAGAAAATAAATGAGTGAATAAATAAATAAACATGATGACTACATTGTGACAAATCACCAAGGAGGTAAAACAGTGTGAGAAGAACGAGTAACCGGGGAGGAGTTTATTTTTTTTTAAGACTTTATTTGTTTTTAAGTAACCTCTACATCCAATGTGGGGTTCGAACCTACAACCCCGAGTTGCATGCTCCACCAACGAAGACAGCAAAGAGCCCCCGGGAGGTGTTTATTTTGGATCATATTGTTAGGGACAGCCCTCCGTAAGGAGGGAACATGAGGGCTATGAAGGAGCCAGCCATAGAGAAATCTGGAAGGAGGGGATCACAGGCAGAGGAAACAGCAAGTGCAAGGGTCCTGAGGCAGAAATGATCTTGGCATGTTGAGGAGCAGATCGATGGCCAGTGTGGCTGGAGGGGAGTGGGAGAGAGAAGAACAGAGCAGATCTAAAATGTCAGCACGGGGGCCAGGTCAGCAGGGCCTTGTAAGCCCCATAAGAGTTGGGAATTGTTTCGAGCACAGGAGGAAGCCACTGCAGGGTTTTAAGAAAGAGAGTGACAAGGTCTGGTTCCTCCCTTACAGACGGCTATGACAAGGACAATAAAAGGGCTGAGTGACGCATTAGAAGGGGATGTAATTCAGTCTGGGAGACTTGAAAAGGCTTCTCGGAGATGACATTGCTGCCAAGTCCTGAAAGAAAGAGAAAGCCAACTCTGTGTGCAAGAGGGGACAGGAAGGGGCCTCTGCAGGCCCACGGGCAGCAAAGGAATGGTGCGCGGGCTCCGCCGACTTCTCTTTTATAGCAGAAAAACGAGAGGCTCCAGAGGATTCAGAGAAGGAAGGTGTTAAAGAAAAGGTATTTAACGACACTTGTTAGAGTCGGCAAGGCGGACTTTCTCCAGGACGTTGCGGCAGGTCTGGGACCGCTGGCACGGGGAGAGGGGTTGGCCTCGACTCCGGTACAGCACGGGCAAGTGGTTGGAAAATCACTAAGAGAAAACAGCACATCAAGGGGGGTTCTGGGGGTGCCTGGGTGGCTCAGTCGGTTAAGCATCTGACTCTCGATTTCGGCTCAGGTCATGATCTCACTGTCACGGGATCGAGCCTCACGTTGGGCTCTGTGCTGACAGCAGGGAGTCTACTTGGGCTTCTCTCTCTCATGCTCTCTCGGCCCCTCCCCTGCTCATGCGCTCGCTCACGCTCTCTCTCTCTCTCTCTCTCTCTCAAAATGAAGTTTTAAAAAATGAGGTTGGGGGGTATTCTGACTAAATATCTGAAGGACTCTTCTTGAACCCAAGGATGGTCATCATTTTCCAAAGCAGGCCCTTGGTGGGGCATGAAGTAGGACTCAGAGGTAGACTACTGCTAACAATATTAGTAAGAACCACACCGTGTTCTGCACTTTGCATGGGTGACCTGGAGACCCTTCAAGTTCTGCCTCTGGTCCCTCTCCTGCTTCATGCCCTCTTATATGCTGGTCCAACACATTCCCACCTCAGGGCCTTTGCATTTGCTGTTCCTTCTACCTAGAATGCTTTTCCCACTGACGGTCACATGCCCAGCTCCTCTGTCTCAGCTCAAATGTCACCTCCTCCAAGAGGCCCTACCTGACTACTGCAGATAAAGTAAACACATTTCCTAGTCATTCCCCTTCCTGCCAACCTGCTCAATTTTTTCAAAGTAATTGCCATCACCCAAAATTATCCCTTCGACCTTTTATTGTTCACCGTGTAGCCCTTCCCTTTATAAGAAGGTCAGCTCCACACAAGCTAGGATTTCTGCCTGCTTTGTTCACTGCTGACTCCTGAGCTGCAGCAGCACCTGGCATATCACTGAACAAACAGATGGATAGATGGATGGACGGATGGATGGACAAATGAACAAACAAGGTTAATCCCTATAAAAATCTGACCATGTAGATATTATTATTCCCTTTTTACAGATGAGGAAATGGAGGCTCAGAGAGGTGAAGTTCCTTGCGTAAACTTAATACAGTGTGTAAGGGGCCCATAGGGAACGTTGATTATCCAGGGGCAGAACTCGAACCCAGATCTCACCAACTCCACTCTTTTCTTCAGCACCCCTGCCCATGTAGAGTGATAACAGCTCATTGCAGCAGTGCCTGCATTGGAATGGTCTTACATCGAGCTCACGTCTTTCTTCCCGTTTAAAACAAATGAGCAGCAAGCATTCCCTGGGCCCTTACTGCATGCCAGGCACCACCTGCATGATCTCATTGAATCCTTAATGAAGTGGGAGCTATGGTGATCCCCACTGCATGGATGAAGAAATTGAGGCTCAGAGAGGTTAAGTAACTTTTCCAAGGTTTCACAGCTAGAAAATTGGGAAGCCGGGATTAAAATGCAGGTCTGAGTTCTTAACCAGGACATTCTAGTGTCTCCCTCCTGGTGGACTTGGTTTATTCATTCATTTGTCTATTCATTTATTGTGCCTTCTTTCTGTGTTTGATGGATGAATGAAGACAGGGTTCACGGCAAAAGGATGAAAATTCCTATTACAGAGTCTTCCTGAGAACTGTGGCCCTTTCCGTTAACTTCTTGTCTGATCTGATGAGATTATTATTGTCTTTAACCTGTGTTGTCACTGCTCATTCCAGGAGAGGTATCATTTTAGCTCTTACCTTGTAGCTCACCTGGGCTCACATCCTAAAACTTGCCCCAAGCTGTTGTGTCTTTACCAGGATCATTGTAAGCCTTATGTCTTTGTCTGCAAGGACTAGTTTACTTCAAACTGGAGCAGAGAACCTGCACTCCAAATCAACCCGATGAATTAGTCAGAATACGCTAGCGTATGCTGCAGTGACGAAGAAACACAATCTCACGGTTTTGTTTCTCACTTGAGTGATCGCCCAAGCACACAATAACCGTGCAGCACAGCTCCCTTCCAAGTGGTGACGCAGGGTCCCCTAGCTCTGTCATCTCAAAACCAAACCTCCATTCCTCGTTTTTCTTTTTTCTTACATTTTAGAGCATGCATGCACGCACAAACGGGGGAGAGGAGCAGAGGGAGAGGAACAGAAGAGGAGAGAGAGAATATGAATCTTAAGCAGACTCCAGGCTAAACACAGACCAGTGCAGGGCTCAATCCCATGCCTCTGGGATCATGACCCGAGCCAAAACCAAGAGTCAGACATTCACCTGACTGAGCCTGTCCAGATGCCCAAGGCCTTCGTTCTCGCTAGGCCAAGGAAGGTGGCTCATACTCACTCACCCTCAGCCCAAAAGTGACCTTCATCATCTCAGTGCACAGCCCCTTGGCCACAGCGTGTCGCCCAGTTCTGCGCAAAGAACACAGGCTTCCAATGTGCCTAGGAAGAAGACAAGAACCAGATAGGAGCGAGTGCTAGAAGGTTCCTCCACCTGGGGCATATCTGCACTGCGCTGCTGCAGTCAAAGATGCGAGGGTTTCTTCGCCAGCCTGCTGGGCCGAGGTCTCCCCCACCTCCTTCCGGGCACTTCCGTTTCCGACGGCTGCCGCACGTACAGAGCGAGCAGGAAGCCAGTGCTGATGCACGGACTCACCATCAGTAAAACTGGCTTTCTTATTTTCTTTACATTGGAAAGTAGAAATGCCAGTGATTTCCCTCTTTTTTAAAACCTGCCTCTCATGTTATTATTTTTATTAAATCTATCCCAGTTATTCGTATTATTATGGTGAGAACACTTAGTGTGATACCCTCCACTCAACATTCGTGTGCTCTGCAGTGCTGTGGCCTCTGGGGACAATGCCGGCCTGCAGGGCTCTAGGAGTCACTAGTCAGATGCCAGTGACTTTTCCCTGCACCTCCCCAGTGCATCCCACTGCCCACACCTGCACTGGAGACCATCTCCTTAGCCTCCGTGAAGCATTTTCGAGGTTTCAGAGCACTTACCGCAGCCCCATGAGGAGGCAGTGCGTAGACCTGAGACCTCACTGTCAGGGAGGGAATGGCCTGTCTCGTTTCTGGGCACAGGCGAGCGTGACTCCTCCGTGCTCTCCCTTCCCCTGCCTTGGCAAGAATGGAAGCCACATAGAGAGATGATAGAGCCACTGGTTCCCTGAGCCACCACTTGGGAAGGGACTATGCCGGAGACCCAGCAGGCTCTCCATGGCTTTTCTATCAGAAGGACCAGAGACATCAAGACACTTGCCTGAGTATGTCCAGCCAGAATGGATACGCATCCATTTAACCTCCATGTGAATCTCTAGTGAGACTAAAATGTTACATGAAAAGGGCACCTGGAGGCTCAGTCAGCTCTGTGTCCAACTGCGGCTCAGGTCATGATCTCACAACTCATGAACATGTGAGCTCTCTCTGCTGTCAGCACGGAGCCCGCTTCAGATCTTCTGTTTACCTCTCTCCCATGATTTCTGTCTCTCTCTCAAAAATAAACACTTAAAAAAGCTACGTGGAAAAAGATCTCTTGTTAAGCTACCCCAATGTCTTCTTCTAAATGTATGTTGGACATTAACCAGCAAATCTGGTTATTTTTGAGAATGACCACTCATGGAACCATCATCTGACATTAACCAGAGCCGCATCTGATCCCAGCGTTCAGACTAATGTACTGAGCTTCCTTTAACACAGTCAGCTGCCCTGGCCAGGCTCTCAAAGACTGTCCTCCCCACTCCCCACCCTGCCAGATTCAGGGGGCGAGGGGACAGCTTTGGGCTCAGCAGAACTCGTGGACACTGTCCTTACCTAACATTCCCTGTGCTCTTTGTTTTTTATTCAATACACTGCCCTCTGCAGCATAGATGGACTGATACCCTTCATCACTGCTGAGACCAACAGTCCCTTCCTCAGTTCCGCATGCCCTCAGCAGATACGGGGAACTGGCGATCGCTCAGGCAGGGAGGACACTGCTCTGATCACGTTTCTCACTATCATCGCCTCCCTCTACAGGGACCAGAGTCAAGGCTCCGCTGCCACCACCACCAGAGACATTGTCCTTAGATGGGCAGGAGGTTGTAACGTCACTAGCTCCCAGAATCCCTGCTCCGACAAGGCTCATGGGAGCTTAACTGACCTGTTAGGAGAAGGATGCCCAACCCAGAGAAGAGTCAGGTCACCCGGGATACATGGTTCAAGTGAGGACATGTGTTAAAAACTATAACCCAAACCCCAGGATTCTAGGATAAGAAAGGCCCTCATGTGTTAAAACAAAGAAGGACTTTAGAGACTAGTGGACCTGGTATCAAGCCCTGCTTTAGTCACATCCCTCATTGTCACTTTGAATATTGTCTTTCTAAGACTCAGTTTCCCCAATGATAAAATAACGGCAAGGGGACAGCACAAATTGCAGGTGGTTTTCGGGATCAAATGAGATTCTTCATTCCATAAATACATATCGGCACCTATGGTGTGCCCTGAGGATTCAAGATTCAGAAAAATCAGACAAAAACCCCTGCCCTTAAGTTGCTTACATTCTACAGAGATGGACATTATTGTAAAATTGCAGCTTGGACAGCATTATGAAGAGACAAATGTATATTCAGAAAGCCTGTAATAAGGGATATGACTGGATAAAATCAGGGTCAGGGATGGCTTCCTGGAGGAGGTGATGGCTGAGCTGAGATAAGAAGGAGGACTAGGAGCTGACCAGACAAAGTGGAGGAAAAAGCATTCCAGACAGAAGAAACAGCATGGGCAAAGGCCCTGTGGCAAGAAGGATTGTGAGAACTATGAGGGACAAAATGAAGACTAATGCACCTGAGGTGAAAGAGCAAAGGGGAGCATGGTACAGGATGAGGCTAGAGTTCAGCAGAGTATATAAGAGACTGTAACAATGAGACCCCAAAACACAGTGGCTTAAACATGATAGATGTTATAAGGTAGACCAGGAGTTGGTAAACTTTTTCACTAAAGGGCCAGTCTAGGCCTGGGATTGGCTTCCATCTCAGATCCAGGATAGTTGCTTCAACTCTGCCCATCACATCTGCCTCCCAGCCAGCAAGAAAGAGGAAACAAAGATAAGCATCATTTCTGCTTGCATTCCATTGGCCAGACTTAGTCACATGGCCACATTGAACTGCAAGGGATGCTGGGAAATGTAGTCTTTTTTTTTCTGGGTAGCTCATGTACAGCCAACATTGTGTTACATGGAAGAAGGGAAGAACGGGTATTGAGGACATCTAGTGGTCTTTGCCACAGTGAGCCAGATGTGTTTTGGGAAACCAGGAAGATGGCTGTTTGCAGTGTCCAACGGGAGGTGATGGCTGCTTGGGGCAGGGTGGTGGTTCACAGGTAAAGGGAATGGAACAGACCCAAACATGTTTGTGAACCAGAATTGACACGACCTGGTGATGGGTTGGATATGGGGGAGAGGGTGACTCCTGGGTTCCTGGCTTGTGCAATTACATGTAGATCTTCTCTGGAAAATTCTTCATATACAGCAGCAATAAGTAGGTACGATCTCCAATATTGTGTCAGTGGGTCCAGGATTGCAAACCCAGTGCCTACAGAGACCTGACAGATAACAAAAGGAGTAAAGGATCTGTAGGACACTGGGGAGCCTGCGCACTATCTAAAGAGGCAGCTGCTCCTTAGCTCCAGGCAGTGGTGGGTGTTGGGAAAGCAGGGTGAGTGGAGGCATCATCTGATTTTCCAAGGGAATGTGAAAATCTAGATTTTTGTGAAATCTTACAACCTTGAAACTTGGGCAGATAAGTAAAAATAAATTCCTTAGCCCCAAGGCCTCTGGTGTCTGATGCCTAGGATACCCACAGCCATGCCACCATGCCCCTTTCCACCTCTGTGACTTGGTTCCCTCTGATGGGAAGGCCGCTGTTGCCTTGCTCACCCCAAGGCCTCTGCCTTCCTCCTTTGTTGTCT
>NC_043711.1:94784178-94817085 GCF_006229205.1 Suricata suricatta | reverse complement strand
GGAAGCTGCCTCCTCCTATGTCCTTGAAAACATCTTCAGGACACCCACAGACCTGAGATCAAGTCCCAAATCTACCTCTAACATGTTGTGTGGCCCTGGAGAAGTCATTTCATTTTCTGAGCCTCTGTTTCATTCATTTGCTTGTTCATTAATTCATCAACTATTCAGGGAGCACCTACTCTGTGCCAGGCACTGTTTCAGGAGCTAAGGACACAGCAGTGCAAGGCACACTCAGTCTGGGTCCTCACGAGCTCACGTTCTTTTGCACAGAGGACACAGAGGGGAAAAGTCCAGCTCAGCAAGATCAGTGCTATGTGGGAGTTTGTAGGATGGACACACTCAACCTAGACCTGGGGGTCAGAGCAGATTCACTGGAGCAATGGTCCCTGAATTGGGGCCTCATGGGCAGTAAGAATCAGCCAGGAGAAGTGGAAGACAAGGGGCACTGAGGCAGAGGGAACAACATGGTGAGAATCTCAAGATATGAGCAACCCTGATGGTACAGCTTGGGAACTGTTTTCACCAGGATTCAGTATGGAATATACAGTGGGAAATGCAGAAAAATCTGGAGAGAGAGAGAAGAAAGGTAGTCTTAATCTAAAAATCCAAATCTCTTTATCATTCCTCATCAGTTCCTCCTGCCTCTCCAACCTCATCTTCTCCAACTCTCCCTCTTACTCGGTCCCTCCTACACTGAGCTGCTTTCTAGTGCCTGATCAAGCCAAACTCATTCCCACCTCAGGGCCTTTGCACATGCTATGTTTTCTGCCTGGAATGTTCAGATCTTTGAATGACACACTGATCATCCTCAAGTCTAAGCAACCAGGACACCCCCCAAAATAGGTCTGCCCTGACTACCCACCTTCATGTGGACAGCCCTCCTTGCTTCTCTACTGATTCCACTGGTTTCTTTTTCTCAATAACATGTAGCACATAACACTATCTGACGTCATCCTGTTCTTTCCTGGGCTTATGTGTTATTTTGTCCACTTCTCCCTACCAGCTCCTTGAGGCCCCAGAAATGATCTTTCTTATTCATACTACATCCCCAGCAACTACCATAGCACTTGGTGAGTGCTCAGTTGCATGCCAACGATATGCAAAGAATTAGAACTTTATCCAAGAATTTGTGGAGCCATTGCAGGGTTTATTGCTTAGGTTTTTGCTTCTCTCCGATAATCTATCAATATGGCTATGAGGGTTAAAAGCAATGGGATAGGGCGCCTGGGTGGCTTAATTGGGCATCCAATTATTTTTTTTGAGAGAGAGAGAGAGAGAGAGTGCAAGTGAGCAAGGGGCAGAGAGAGGGGGAGAGAGAAAGGGAGAGAAAGAAAGCTAGAAAAAGAAGCAGGGCTCACCCGATGTGGAGCTCAAACTCACAAACTGTGAGATCATATCCTGAGCTGAAGTCAGATGCTTAACCGACTGAGCCACCCAGGCACCCTGAGCATCCAGCTCTTATCTTAGCTCAGGTCTTGATCTCAGGGTCATGAGTTCAAGAGTTCGAACCCTACATTGGGTTCCACACTGGGTGTGAAGTCTACTTTAAAAAATAAAAACAAACAAGAAAAAGCAATGGGATACTCTTTATGGGAAGCAAAACTGTTATACCTTTATCAAGGCTTACGTTACACATCCTACAATCTCCCCACTTCTGGTGTGCAGCTCAGTGATTTCGTTCAGTGAATTTACCCAGTTGTGCAACCACCACCTTTACATCAGTTTTAGAATGCTTTTATCACACCAGCGAGATCCCTCAGGCCCCTTCACAATTGTTAATCCATATTCCCACCCTGGCAGCCACTAATCTGCTTTGTATCCCTATGGATTTGCCTTCTCTGGACACTTTATTTAAGTGGAACCAATCAGTCTGGGGCCTTTTGTGTCTGGCTTCTTTCACTTAATATCAAGATTCAAGGTTCATCCATGTTGTAGCACGTGTCAGCCCCTCGTCCCTTCTTCTGATCCATGATATTCCAGTCTGTGGATAGACCACAGCTTATCCAGTCATCCAATGATGGACATTTGGGTTGATTCCACTCTTTAATTTATGGATAATGTTGCTATGAACATGCTTGTGCATGAAGAAGTTTCCGCGTCAGAGTACACTTACCACCGTGAGCACAGAGTAGTATGTATCAAATTGTCCAATCGCTGTATTGTACTCTGAAACTAACGTAACACTGTATGTTAGCTATACTGGAGTTAAAATTAAAAGAAATTGTTTATGACACTTGTTTAAAAGAGGGGGTGGGGGGCAGGCAGCTTCCAAGCCCTGAACAGCCCTCAGCTTGTAGAACTTCTGGTCACTGTACGCATTTGACCCCAGTGGGCTGTGTAACCATGAATGGGTCCCTTCGCTTCTTTGCTTGAGTCTCTCCATCTTTCCAGACAGGAGCCTGTGCCCTTTTATGCACAGATATTCTGTGCCTTGTCCACATTCCTGGAAGAGCAGGGGAGTGTGTGGAGGAAATGATAAACAGTTTGTATTTATAGCTGCTGAGCCAAAGGTGGGCATCCCCGTGATCAGCCAGCAGAGACGACAGTCAGGAGGAGGGCTTAGCTCCAGCAGCCCTGGACCCCACCCCGAGGACTCCCGCTGCTGCTCTCTTCCCCCCAGAGGACCAAAACCTCTTCCCCCATTTGGTGCAGACAGGTGGGTTCCAGGATCCAGAATCGGCTCACCGGGAGGGAATTGGAGGCCTGCCTCCAAGTCCCTTGTCCTGGCTTTCGCCTTTGCTCCCCAGGTTCCTGGAGTCCTGCCCAACCCTGATTGGGCTCAGATCCCAGACGAACAGGTCTGGAGGTGCAGAGGCCCAGACAGAGGTCTGAGCAAGGATGAGAGGACTCCGGATGTTGGCTGTTCGCCCCCAGCTGTGGGGTCCATCCTGGAGACGGGGTCAAAACTGTTTGGCTTTGAGAACAGAGCCCAAGCTTGTAGGATGGCTGCTGCCTTCGCCAGGCACTGGGGTCCACAGACCTAAGCAGCCAGTCCCGGGGCTGGGGCTGGAGGTGATGATAAACCACCCAAGTAATAGTTTAATAACATAATATATGTGAAGTGGCTGTTCTGAGCTAAGTGCTTGATTACTTTCATCTCCATTCTAGAGATAAGGAAATGGAGGCTCAGAGAAGGGAAATGACTTCTCCAAAGCCACTCTGCTGGGGATAACAGTGTAGGGACTCAACCCCAGATACAAAACCCGCTTATAGATAAGTACAAGGCTGTGGAGTAATCATAGCAATAAAAGCTGATCTAAGGGCCAATGAATTCACTGGATTCTCACTGCAGGCTTGCACCAGATACCTCCTCCCCCGCCCCGTCAATCTTATAGATCAGGAAACTGAGGCACAGAGGGTTTAACTCCCATTTGGAAGTGCGCCTGCCAGGATGTGTGGCCCTGACTGTAAAGGCTCCAGTGGGTCCAGGAAAGCAAATAGTCCTGCGCAGGGCCAGGAGGGGGCGCAGATGGAGACCCTGCATGCCTTTGGGGAAATGAGGCCTGAGGTGCTCTGACCTTCCCAATACAACCCTGAGCAGTAGGTGCTGCACCCACCCCCCACCCCCCACCAGGATCCAGTGAGGCCTCTGCCCCCTTTCCTTCTTTGCTAGGCATCGGGAGGCTGAGAGGAGGGAAGGGGAGGGCAGGGTCTCAGGTACAAAGGTGATGCCCACCCTAAAATAACAAGCCCTGAGGACTGTGCATAATATGCCAGGTGCATAATTCATGGGCGTGTCAGCAGAACAGCAATTATGTGGGCCTTCCCTGGAGTTGTCTGGGGGTTAGAAACTGGAGCAGGCTTCCCCTGCCAGCCTCTGGGGAAATGGGGCCTCCCAGCTGTTAAAGGAACAGGCTCCCCAGAATCAGCTCCCTCCTGGCTGGGGGGTCAGTGCCCGGAACAGCAGCCTGCTGGGCTCAGGCCCACTCTGTGTCTAGCCCTGTGCTGGTAACTCTGTGTGCATAATCTCCTTGCCCCCCTCTCTGTAATGCATGAGGGGCTGGCTCCTGTGAGGTCAAGGTCGGAGGCAGCATCCCTGGCCTCCACTTCCCAGCTGCCAGTAGCATCTCCCTCCCCCGCGTTGTGACCACCAAAAATTTCTATGGAACTTGGCAAATATCCCCCAGGGGCTCAAAATCATCCCTGATTGTGAATGACTAGAATATTTGCATTTTACAAATTTGAAAACAGGCAAGGAAAGTTTCAATGCCAAGGCCACCCACCTGGATGCTGCCTCTGGGACCCATACTCCTAACTCAGCGCAGGAGTTCCTGAAGTGTGCTGCCCAAATGCTTTATTCCAATAAGCACACACTTATGTTAATGAATATTTAACACACCTTTCCCTAGCACACAAACTCAGCATCTTTGCAAATGTCAGTTCTTGGGACGAGGCGAAAATAGAACAGAGAAGGTGAGCAGTGTGTGTTGTTGTTTTAGTGTTGAGTAAAGAGTACAGGCAGCAAAAGAATGTGTACAGGAGGATGTCAGTCCTGAGCAAGACAAAACAGGAATGTGTTAGGGGCATATACCTCTGTATTACAACTCTACAGACGGGGCGCCTGCGTGGCTCAGTCAGTTAAGCACCGACTCTTGGTTTTGGCCCAGGTCATCATCTCATGGTTCGTGGATTTGAGCCCCACATTGGTTCTACACTGTCACCGCAGAGTCGGCTTGGAATTCTCTCTCCCTCCCCCTCTGCCCCTCCCCTACTCTCAAATAAATTGAAAAAAAAAAAAACTCTACAGAAAGGACAAGGGAGGAGAAAAAAATTCGAAGGACCTGTGAGAAGTGTCAGAGGTACTGCTGCACCCGGTTTCTTCGCCTGGGTGGTGGGTTCACAGGTATTCGCTTGATTACGGCTCGTAATCATATATAAACTTGACCCACTTTTGTGTGTATCAGATATTTCTTTTTATAAAGTGATTATAAAACTTTGCTTTTTCGGTGAGTGCAAATCAAGGAATTAATGCTCAAAAACTTTTGTTTAAAAGACACAGAGTACATTGGGGGCACCTGCATGGCTCAGTTGGTTAAGTGTCCGACTTTGGCTCAGGTCATAATCTCAAAGTTCATGAGTTCGCACCCCACATGGGGCTCTCTGCCGTTGGCATACAGCCTGCTTTGGATCGTGTGTCTCCTTCTCTTTCTGCCCCTCCCACTTTCACACTCTCTCTCAAAGATTAAAAAAAACACACAAATAGTTGGGGGGAGGAAGGGAGGCAAACCACGAGAGACTCTTGAATACTGAGAACAAACTGAGGGTTGATGGGGGTGGAGGAGAGGGGAAGGGGGGTGATGGGCATGGAAGAGGGCACTTGTGGGGATGAGCACGGCTGTTATATGGAAACCAACTTGACAATAAACTATAAAAGAAAAAATAAAGAGGATAAGGAAAAAAACATTAAAAATAAATAAATAAAACAAAAAATAAAAGGCACAGAAGTACATGAGTACAGCAAAAAAAAAAAACCCAAAAAAAACCCAGGAAGTTGACAGAGGACCTGAGGTTGGGGAAATGCATAACACAGCCTTCTGTCCTCTGTGTTGGTTGAGAAAGAGTGTTCTTTCTGCTAATGGTGTCCCTGGTGCCCAGCAAGTGCCTCACATACTGTGCATGATCAATAAACAGAAGCCAGATTGAAAACTGAATTCTGGTCCTGTTCTTTCTGCTCATCACTTGTGACCCTGGGCAGCAGTGAACAAACACTCGGGGAGCCCCTGCCCTGGGCTAGGTGCTAGGGGTGCAGAGACCAAGCCCTGGACGTACCCCTGGGCAGTGGTGGACACACACACCCCTGTATAAGGTGTGTGTCACAGCACCCGAGGCAAGGCCAAGTGGAGAGGGAGCCTGAAGGGTGGAGCGGCCAGTCCCACCAGGAATGACCTCTGTAGAGAGGGGCCACGTGGGCTGGGTTTTTAAAGATGGACTGGAGTTCACTGAACAGAAAAGAAGAGACACAGACATGCAGGACCGACCAAAAATGGCGTGTGGCCAGAGGAGTGTGGCGCTTGGGAACCTGAGGCAGGAGAGACCCAAAGAGAGGGGTTGAAGTAAAAATATAGGCTTGACCACCATGTGTTGTGCATGGGGACTGATTGCAAAGAACAGAAAACTCTCATATGCAAGCAGCAACGACATTTGTTCACAGGATATAGCCGGCCATCCCAGGACAGCGCGGCAAACAAAGACCAGCCGAGCCACTCAGAGCCTGGGCAATCCCAGCTGATGGGCTGGTGTGGGGTGTGGGGGGTGGGCTGAGAGATGGCCCCCCTGAAGATAGCTGGTATTTATGAGACACTCCCTGTGTGCTACTGGAAGCTGTCCCAACTTTGCACATGCTAACACCTTTGCTTTTCATAGCAGCTCTCTGAGATAGACACTTATTTACCCTCCCATTTTGCAGAGGAAGAAACTGAGGCTTAGAGAGACTAAACAACTGGCTCAAGGTAAAGAAGTGGCAGAGTTGGGATTTAAATCCAAAACAACCCGACACCAGAGCCCAAGCTCTTAAATTGCTGCCCGTATGCTCTCTTTCAAACCTCCTGTGTCCTCACTGACAACCCATTGGGCTAGAATAGTTAGCTTTCAATCATTGCAGTCTCTGGGCTTTGGTTTCTACACCTGATAAAAGATGCATTTGAATAAATGATCTTTTTAGCTCAAACACGGTGTCATTAAGTGACTAGTGAGATGTGAAAATGCTCTCAAACTGTTGAGGAACACCCCACAGAGCCCGGGTGTTAGAAAAGCATCCTATTGGAGGCTGGTAACTAAATCCCACTCTCTTCTCCTTGCAGATCCTTGCCATCATTTCCATCATGTTCATCGTCCTCTCCACCATCGCCCTGTCACTCAACACGCTGCCCGAGCTGCAGAGCCTTGACGAGTTCGGCCAGACCACGGACAACCCCCAGCTGGCTCACGTGGAGGCTGTGTGTATCGCCTGGTTCACCATGGAGTACCTGCTGCGGTTCCTGTCCTCACCCAAGAAGTGGAAGTTTTTCAAGGGCCCGCTCAACGCCATTGACTTGTTGGCCATCCTGCCGTACTATGTCACCATCTTCCTCACCGAATCCAACAAGAGTGTGCTGCAGTTCCAGAACGTCCGCCGCGTGGTCCAGATCTTCCGCATCATGCGTATCCTCCGCATCCTCAAGCTGGCACGCCACTCCACTGGCCTGCAGTCCTTGGGCTTCACCCTGCGGAGGAGCTACAATGAGCTGGGCTTGCTCATCCTTTTCCTCGCCATGGGCATCATGATCTTCTCCAGCCTTGTCTTCTTTGCTGAGAAGGATGAGGATGACACCAAGTTCAAAAGCATCCCAGCCTCTTTCTGGTGGGCCACCATCACCATGACGACGGTTGGGTATGGAGACATCTACCCCAAGACTCTCCTGGGGAAGATTGTTGGAGGACTCTGCTGCATCGCAGGGGTCCTGGTGATTGCTCTTCCCATCCCGATCATTGTCAATAACTTCTCTGAGTTCTACAAGGAACAGAAGAGGCAGGAGAAAGCAATCAAGCGGAGAGAGGCTCTGGAGAGAGCCAAGAGGAATGGCAGCATTGTATCCATGAACATGAAAGACGCTTTTGCCCGGAGCATCGAGATGATGGACATCGTGGTGGAGAAAAATGGAGAAAACATGAGTAAGAAGGACAAAGTGCAAGATAATCACTTGTCTCCCAACAAATGGAAATGGACAAAGAGAACACTGTCTGAAACTAGCTCAAGTAAGTCCTTTGAAACCAAGGAGCAAGGGTCCCCTGAAAAGGCCAGATCATCATCTAGTCCTCAGCACCTGAATGTCCAGCAGTTGGAAGACATGTACAATAAGATGGCCAAGACCCAGTCTCAGCCCATCCTCAATACCAAGGAGTCAGCCACACAGAGCAAACCAAAGGAAGAACTTGAAATGGAGAGTATCCCCAGCCCCGTAGCCCCTCTGCCCACACGTACAGAAGGGGTCATCGATATGCGAAGCATGTCGAGCATTGATAGCTTCATTAGCTGTGCCACAGACTTCCCCGAAGCCACCAGATTCTCCCACAGCCCTTTGGCGTCACTCCCCAGCAAGACTGGGGGCAGCATGGCCCCAGAGATGGGCTGGCGGGGAGCTCTGGGTACCAATGGTGGGAGATTTGTGGAAGCCAACCCCCCCTCTGATGCCAGCCAACACTCTACTTTCTTCATTGAGAGCCCCAAGAGTTCTATGAAGACAAACAACCCCCTGAAGCTACGAGCACTTAAAGTCAACTTCATGGAGGGCGACCCCAGTCCACTAGTCCCCGTTCTGGGCATGTACCATGACCCTCTCAGGAACCGGGGGGGCGCTGCAGCTGCTGTCGCTGGGCTGGAGTGTGCCACACTCTTGGACAGGCCTGTACTGAGTCCAGAGTCCTCCGTCTATACCACAGCAAGTGCTAGGACACCCCCCCGGTCGCCTGAGAAACCCACAGCAATAGCATTCAACTTCGAAGCAGGGATCCACCAGTACATCGACGCGGACACGGACGATGAGGGGCAGGTTCTCTACAGTGTAGATTCCAGCCCTCCCAAGGGCGTGCACGTGAGCACCAGTCCCAAGTTCAGCGTCGGGACAAGATCAGAGAAGAACCACTTTGAAAGCTCCCCCTTACCCACTTCCCCTAAGTTCTTAAGGCAGAACTGTATTTACTCTACAGAAGCATTGACTGGAAAAGGCCCCGGTGGTCAGGAAAAGTGCAAACTCGAGAACCACATCTCCCCCGATGTCCGCGTGTTGCCTGGGGGAGGGGCCCACGGAAGCACACGGGATCAGAGCATCTGAGCAGAGACTTACGGCAAGACCTAAGAGGCGTGCTGGGCAGCTTACCTGCCGCAGAGCTTTTCCGCACGAACTCTGGAACAGAAAGGCTCTGCAGAGCCCCCAGACAGAGGAGAAACTCCAGAGGAGGCTCCCGAGGGCCTTGAGAGCCAGGACAGGTACCACAGATGGAAGCTGGCCAAGCCACAGGCTATGGTGTCTCCTTGTAACAACTCTACTGCTCTCTTTGGGCGATGATGTGGGCAGAACTCACAGCCATCACTACCACATGCCAGACCTAACCAAGGCCACCTTCTCCCCACTCCCCTGTCACGGCTCTCCATCGCAGCCTCAGAGGGCAACACCTCCATCCCTCGGGCTTCGGCTGGAGAAGGATGCTGGACAACAGGTGGCTGGGTTGGCCGATTTAGTTTTGGGTGTTGCCTAGCCACCTCTAGGAACTCCTGCGCATCACCTCCTGGTCAGGTCCCACTGTTAGAAGGCTACAGAGGATGCTCGTGTCATGGGGAAATTCTGCACCATAAACCACGGTCCCAGCGCAAAACCCTTACTCAAATGTCTTCATTGACTTCAGTGTTCCGTAGTACCTGAGATTTTATTTTGAGATACCGTCAGGGTGAGTTGCACCACTTGTACTTGATTCTAATTGCCCCCTGGCAACCTGGGAAGGGTTCAGACAGCAGGCACTCAGCCAACAGAATGAACTGTGAGCATTGCTTTAGGGTTGTATAAGGAAAACCCTGTGTGTACATCACTAGCATAGACTCAAAAGATATGCAAGTGTCAAATATGCAAAAGAAATAGCTTATTCAAAGAGACTGTATGTTACCGAAGAACAGAATAAAATCTGATTTATTTTTACTTGCAAACACGAAAGGGAAAAAAAATCCCCAATTGAAATGCCCAGTTCAGACTTTTGAATACTTCCTGTGGCAGCAGGGAAGGCATCTACTATAATAGAAATTCTTTTTTGTTTCCTGTGGTATTCAAGTTTAAAAACAAAAAAAGGTTAAAATAAAAAGCACTTTATGTTTTTCAAAAATAGGTTCTACCAGGGACAGCGTCAAGATCTTGCACTTTAAAACAAGCACTATTTCTTGTGGGCCACTTTCCGGGGCAAAGGTTGGGTTGTTAACTGCAAGCCTGTGTCAGGCCACGGTGGGTGATGTTGTGCTGTTATTGGTGTCTGCCATGTCCAGGTCTGTGGGCTCCTTCCCTGTCCCTCTGAAGCTTCCTGTTAGCGCCCCCTCGAGGAAGGGTACTTGAACCCTGGAGTGGGGCCTCTCACGGAGTCACGTGTCCAGGAAACACGCGCATCTCAGAAGAATACAGTAGGCGGTGGGCATTGGGTGTTTACTCTGTTCTCTTTCTTGTCAACCAGCTTTTGGTGTGTTTTCAGTGTCATCGTCTGTACTCAAACTCAGCTCTCCCTCTGCAGCCATCAATGCAGCCAGTACAGACACAAGCAATAAGTATTTGTGTGCATTGTGAACGGTTCTGGTGTATTTCTTAGTGTTGGTCTTCCAGTCCTAGTTTTATGACCTGGCGTTGGCCTGCCTGATTTCGGTCCCATAGGATGGTGGCATTGGCTGTTCCTCGGTTCAGAAATATTGGGTTGAGCCACTGGTTAGTGTGATGCCATGCTGTTGGCCCATCTGTCAGTAAAGATGACATGTCGTTGATCTGCCTGTCTTTAGTCCAATGGACCGGTGTTGTTCTCTAAATACAACATTGATGGATGGCGTCCCAAATACAGTAGTGTAGATCCGCCTGTCCACAATACAGTGACAGGCATGCGTCTTCCTGATGGAACAAACGTGGTGTGGTTCGCCATTTCTTCACACAATATGTTATTGGTCTGCCTGTTCGTGTAACGGCATGAGCTGTCTGTCAGGCCACAAGTGATCGCAGAGTCATTCTGGCTGCCCTCCGCACAGCGGGCATGAGGCTGGACCACCTGCCACAGGTGTGATGGCACAGCGTCATTCGACCGCCCTTAAAAACACATGTACTCTGCTGACTGTGTACCTGGTTCACACTGCTCCTCAGTGTGTCCAAGGACCGTGGAGCCTTCCGAGAGGGCGTGGTCCCGTTCTGGGCTGTGTTAACGCAGGATACGATGCCGATGCCGAAGTATCTTGCCGCTCGAGGTACCCTCACAGCCACTGCAAAGGGACTTGAGGGGCAGGGAGAGTGTGAGGTCATCCTGTGCCGGTAACACCCCAGGGAGAGAGGAAGCAGCCACGCTCCCAAACGCATCGCCGGGCACACAGTGTGGGCGGGGGCCCCACTGAGGAGCGGCCGACGGACAGTCCTGCCCGGCCCCTCTCATCTCACCCGCCTCTTTGTTTTCATGACCATTACGTCGGCCATCAGCACAAATGTGAAAATTCAGGGAAAACAAATGCTTTTTGATAAAAGTAAATAGTTGTGATTTCCGATTCAGATATTTTTAGAGCTGATGCTATCTGTAAAAATTAATAACAATAATAATATAGTCTATTTTACATATCAGGAAAGTGAACATGTTTAAATATAGCCATATAGTGAGAAGGAACTTACCACCCCTTCTTCAAATCAAGGCATTTCATTTGTTGGTTGAAGCAGATGAGAAGTGTACAGATTGGATATGATTTCGTTCTTTCGTTCTTTTTTTTTTTAAACTAATAACCAATTGGTGCAACTCTCCTTGTAACCAAAGGCCCTTTCTGCCTTGTGTGATCACACAGGACCTGGCCCTTCCTTCCCTGTGTAGTTTGTCTGACCTTAAAGTAGCATTTTATGGAGTCACTTTTGAAGGACGAATTCAGAAGTATCATTAAGAACCTACCTTTTCAGGCTTACTAGCCAGAGTCCTATAGAGTTCTTATAGAAACAGAATAATTGAAACTCAGCATATACTATGCTTAGAAAGTATTGCATTTTGTTTTGGTTTTTTCTTTTACTTGTGTATGTATTGTGGAAATATAGCTTTTACCCTGTGCCCAATTCAAAACAGAGTATTGTAAGTTTTCCCAGGCCCCACCTGCCAAAAAGGAACATACCCTGATTTTTAATGTGTACACTCTACCTGACCTGTGTACATGCACTGGGAAATCTACCTGAGAGTCTCCACTGAGAAGCTGACCTTGACAGGTCCTCATGGAAGAGAGGAAAGCATGGTTTAGAGGCAAATACTCACTTTTACTTGGTGATCTATGTCCCACCCATCCCTAACCCAACAAAAATGGGGGAAAACACACACACACACACACACACACACACACACACACACACAGTCGACCCAAAGAAGCCAAGCTAGGGGCTCGAGTGGATGAATGCCTGGTCCCTTTGGCGAATTCAGTGAAATTCGTTAAGAACCCAGATGAACTTGGTTTCCAACTTCCACCATTATCAGTAAGGGCTAGGGACCAGGTGGCTGTGTGCCCCCACCACACAGAGGAGTCTGACACCTGCAGAGAGAGGTGGGCCAGCTCTAGAGGTGTTGGTTTTTTCACTTTTTTTTTTTTTAATCTTTGGGTAAAGAACAACAGGACTTCGGTGCAGTAGATTTCTCAGTGCCTTCTCTAGGAATTTTATCTTAAGCACACTTAATGGGGAAAGAAAAAAAAGAGGAGAGGACATTTGTTCCCGTGAAGTCCCTTTCTCTAAAAGCACTGGGGATCGAGAAGGAAGAAGAAGACTGGGAACAGCAAACTCCTGAGGAGCCCGTTTCCTTTCAACCCACCCGGCTTGCCCCCCTCCCCCGCCCCACCCCAGAAGTGCTGGCGACGACAACAAACTTTGCCAAACTGATCCCCAGCTCGCCTGCCCCATGTCTTGGTGACTGTAGCTTCACCCCTGCCCTTTCTCCTAATAAGATCCACTTTTCTGAGGAGGAAAAGAAACAGTGTTCTCTTCTGTAAAACTGTGATGTATTCATGTTTGTAACTGTTGTACAATTCTGTCTTGCTCTAAGTCACGGCTGGAGTGTCTAATCCATGAACAAGGGGAAATTTAAACTTCACCATGGACAGAGGTCACTAGAGCCACATCTCGTTGTCTCTCTCTCTCCCCTTCCCCTCTCCCCTCTCTCTCCATCCTTATTTCTCTGCTAACTAGTCCCAAGTCACGTAACTCCAGACTTCAGCCTCCAGTTAACTGAATCCAATGAGAGGAGAGGCAAAACGCCTCTAGGGCATGATCCTTTGGGGAAAGACTTTCCTGTGGCGGGAGGAAGAGGGGGTCACCTCTGGGACCTTCAAACAGACAGTGGAGAGCCTCCAGCCCTGAGCTACAGTTTCCCCGTTTCTCACCACTTACATGACAGCATCCAAATGCTTTCACTCAGCCAGGGGGACTGAAACCAGCCTGGCCTCGCCCAGAAGTAAAAAGTTACCTCTGCATTTTCTGTTGCGGTTTCTCTGGCCCCAGAAGTGTCTGCCGCAGGTCTACATGGTAGGATACCTATGTATCTCAGAGGTCTCTCTTTCTGTTCAGATAAAAAGTATATAGATACATATGTGTTTTTTAGCAAAGGTTTAATAGGGCCACTTAGTCTCATTGCTTCTTTTGTAATCTAGCGTAACATCTTAGGAGTTTTATTGTGGGTCATTATCATAGCTGATATTCTCTGGTCTTTTTCATTTTCCCTCATTGCCCCCTTGGGCTTGCTTTCTTTTCTTCCTTTTGCTTCTACTTTCTGGGGATGGGGAAAGACTGGGTTCTGCCTTCCTCGTGAGAGCATTTCCTGACACTTGACCTAGAGTCTGCGGACACTGTTACTTGCCTCGTTCCGTGTGTTTCTCCTATTTACTGTTCTTAAGAATCCTGGGCATGGATGCAGGAGTGAGACCAGCGGAGACAGGGCTGTGGATGGCCCTCACCACTGAGATAGAATATGGGCTGGCTCAGCTCATTCTCCCCCACCCTGCTGGCGCTTGGAAGAGACTGAATTTTCTCATCCCCAAAGATCTTGGAACCAAAAATCTCATGCAAGCAAGCTTCCCCCAAGGTCCAGAACACGCCTCACTCAGCCCCTCTCAGCTGGCCTGTTGCAACACCCCTGCTCCCTTGTAACATCAATTGGATCCGAAGGCCAGAGCATTTTCAGGTTCTTGCAGACCTCCGAGAACACGCTGGGGCCTCAGATCTCATCAACTTGTTACCAGTTCCTCGTTTTAATTCATTTCCATCAGCCTCACCAAAAAGCAATAGACAGGCTTGCAGCCAAACCCTGAGAAGACGTGTCCCCCAGAATCTGCCAGCACATCTCCTCTTCCCTTCCCAGCTGCCTGACTCCCTAGCACCAGAGAGTGTGGCAGGGGCAGTGGGGTTCCTGCAGTTCCCACCTATCTGAGACCCAGGAAATTTCTGGAATGACCTGGTTAATCCCCGCAGGCAGCTTCCAGCCTGGGGGGAGGGGATAGGAAGACAGAAGACATCTCATGAAGCAGGACTGTCAGCAGAAAGTGATTCTCCGCTCTCCAACTCCTGCAGGAAGGTGAAGAAAGGACAGTTAATCTCCAACTTCCATTCATTTAGGTGTTCATACCCCACCTGCCTCACTATCAGCGTCAGGACTCTGGCCTCTGCCCAGATCAGAGACCTGAGGCAAATCTGGACCCCTGTGGCAGTGAACCATACCTCTGGATAAACCCCAAGAGGAAACCAATTGAGGACAAATGTATTATTCTGGACTATGACCTTAATTGGAGTTTTCCCACCCCCTAAAATTCCTGGTAATATGGTTTGAACCACAGCCAAATGAAACAGACTAGATTTTTTTTTTTAACTTTTGCACAAGAACCAAACAAACAAAATTGTCTCCTAGTAGTTTGCTAGGTTTGATGCCCAGATAAGCAAACACTCTAGCGTGTGGCTGTTTTCATCTAGACGGAGATTGTGTCATTTGGGTTTCCATCCTCTGCCCCTGGTTTTGTCTTAACCTGGCATTTCTCCTGAACTTCCCCCAAATGCCAACCTGAAGAAATGGTTTTGGAAAGGGCTCTGGTGAATCCAGTGGTCCCTCATCATTTTTCCCCCCTCTCCGATTCTAACTCTCCATTCCTCTCTGCAAAGATCCTGAAAAGATCTTCTAAGGGCTGGCCAGGAAGAGGGGGGAGCGGGGCAGTTCTCCTGAAGAAGTTGTCCGCCCGCCTGTCGGATGGCCGTGAGAACCTCTGAACTGAAGCCTCTCTCTTGAGGGAGAGGAACGAGGCGGTCAATTTCAGCTCAAGTTCAGAAAGTGCTTCTCGCAGGCGGGGCTGCCTCACCACGGAAGTCAGTGCTGGGTTCAGGGATGAGCTGCTTAAAAAGAGGCTAGATCATGCACAAAATGGATGTTGCAGAGAGACCCTTGCTTTGCATGGCAAGTGGACCGAACAACCAGGGCAATTCTCCTCTCTCTCTCTCTCTCTCTCTCTCTCTCTCTCTCTCTCTCTCTGTGTGTGTGTGTGTGTGTGTGGTTTGGCCATCTAGACACAGGCTCAAGGCATTGAGGCAAAAGCAGGGAATACAGTTAGCAGGAACCCAAATTCCAGGATTTGGAGTTTTCTGCAGGAGTGCCAGGGAAGACGTGGCAGCAAGATTCCCTGCTTCCCCCCTGCTTCCTATCTTGGGTAATTTTAATGTCCCTGCCGGTCACTCATCCAGCCTATCCGCAGTGTCCTCACAGGAACAGCAGTGGCTGGGATGAGGCTTCTGCTGCCCTCCCCCGGACCAGCCAAGGAACATTCCATCTCTGGCTGACCATGTCATGGTGCTGCTCTCCGGCCCAGACCCTGTGTCCTCATAAGGCCTGAGGCTTTTTGTGCAAGAGATGCAATGATCTTTGATCCACTAGCCAGCTGCCTAACCGCCCCGGCAACAGCCAGTGGCACCGTTCCTAAAGGGCTTTTTCCCCCCCTGGTAAACAAAACAGAAAATCCCCCTTAAGATGTTTGAAAATCCCCACCCAATGAAGTAAATCCAGAAGGACCAAAAGAGAGAAGCAGCTGTAATCCAATTTTTCAGCAAAACAAGGCTTCGCCTGACAGGCCGCCCACATCTCCAGCCCCTTCCCAAGTGTGTCTGGGCACTGCATTCTCCAAGGAGAGCATTTGGCAAAGGAGGTTTTCAAGGATCACACCCACCCCTAAGTGTTCTGGTGGGTTTGGAGGAGCTGGGCCTCCATCCTTCGGATGACCCCAAGTCTGGGCAAGCTGTAGGTAGTTTTACTATATGAAGGAAGGCAGGACAATAGGTTTGCCTGGATAGCCCGATCAGCTACTTTCCTTCAAAACAAAATAAAACCAAAACCCAGTTCCCAAGATCCCCCCTTTAGGCTCTGTCCTGCAGAAGTAGCTCACGTTAAGAGCCACAAAGGCATGAGGATTCTGGAAAATGAAAGAAACTCCCAATTCTGTCCCATTAAGATGACCTCGAGAGACGTACGTGGATCATCCCACACTTCTTGCCTCCCTGAGCTAATCCAGGTTTGGACAGCAAGGAGGGAAGAACAGGAGAAGATGCCCAGGAGATGCAGACTTCTCTATGGTTTTGGCTCCTGGCCCCCTGGTCCTCACTAGGGTTTTGGGCTCTCTCTTAGATAGGCTTCACAACTAAGCTCTGTGTGCCTGATGGGTGGAGAAGAGGAAGGTCTGTGGCTACCGAGCTGGGGGCAGCTGTCTCTTTGCTCTCCAGACCTAACCTGGCTTTGGTCCAAGGGCGAGGGCTGGGAACACCATTTTCTGCACCAGGAACTCAGGGTTACCCCCAGTGTATACCCTTGGTGCATAGTGGTCACCCAACCTGTGTTCTTCTGAGTGGCTGAATATGTAAATGATTGACTTCTGAATGAGTGAATGTGTGAGTGAATACAGGCGTTCATTAGTTCTTACATGGCTTGAGGTATTGCTAACTGGGAAGGAGGGAGAAACGAGGGAGGGGGGCTCCCATTAAAACCGGTAAGCTCCACCAACGCCATCTGGCCTTTGATTCCATTGGGGGCCAAGGTGATGTCCAAATTGGTACTCGTCTGCCCTCAGAGCCCTGATCTTCTCAGAGCGACATTTCCAGGGACCCCGTGGGGCAGCCCCAGCCTCCTTCCCACTCTCCCATCCTGCATTTTCAGCCTCATGTTCTAGGTTAGCTCACAAGAAGGGATTTCTCCTGGTCTGGGACTCGTGCTGGGGCCGGACCCTGGGAGCTGACATCTGGAAACTGGATCGCAATCCCTGAGCCATGGGAGTCTGCCTGGAAAAGAGGGCCGGCCTGCCCTCTAACTTGGAGAGCCAACAGGTCTTCCTATCTTCTGAGCCCCAGTGTCCCCCATGGCAGCACGTGCCCCGACTCCATTAGCTAAGACCCGCCGTCTCGCCCAGGAACCATGGCGTGAGGCTGAGGCTTTTCTGCCTAGAAAGCCATTGTTATTACCCCGCCCATGATGGGGGCCAAGCCAATCACATTAGCCATAAATTACCAATGTCCTTAGCCGCTCTTTTCTCCGGGTCGCATCTGTGGGTCCTGTTCATCTCTGGTCAGTTGATGTCTCTAGTCCTTCCTGTAAAGGTGAAAATGAGCATTGTGTGTGTGTACATGTGTGTGTGCACATGCATGCACACACACACGTACACACACACAGAAACCAAACAAACAATAAAAAAAATAACTGCGTCTTTTTATGCATGTGATGGGATGAAATTGTGACCTCCAGCTGCTGTCCTGTCTTGTAAAATATGTCCAAATGTTTAAGAATTTCTAAGCAAAAGGTCCTTTAATGAAGTATGCACAGTTCAATAAAAAGGTATGGAGAAAACACGCTTCGAGTTTGTTTTATTTTCTGGAGGGCACAGGAGATGGGGGTGGGAAGGTCTGCCCGAGAGGCTGGGTCGGGGGACCTGGAGCGACAGCACCGGCCGGTTCTCTTCTGAAAGAGGGTATGACAACGGGACTGGCGTGGCGCCCGAGCAGGCAAGTGCGGTAACCCAGCCGCGCGGCGTTCATGGACCTCAGTCCAGATTCTGGTGGTCTGGCCCCTGTGTCGGCTGTACCCGGGTGTTCTCCGCCTCTCTGCTCCTCTGTCATCAAAACGACTCATGGCGTCTTGCGGGGACACACACGCGCACACAACTTTTATAATCCGTCCCCTTCTCTGCTTTATTGTCCTCTTAACACCACCTCTGACACACTGTATTTTATTATGTATTTTGTTTGTTGTTTATCTCCCTTCCATCGAAGATAAATTCCTCCCTCTCAGAGAACCAGCTTCCAAAACTGGAAAGCAAAGAGAATAAAGACTAAAAACCAAAACAAAACAACAAAAACACAGAACGTCCAAGGACCGGGTGTGTATCTGTCTTTCTGTGTGTTTTGCTTTGTTTCTTTTTCTTATCCCACACAAATAGTAACATGCCATACACAGTGTCCTGCTTACTGCTGTTGTCATTTAATGTATCTTGAAACCCATGCTGTATCTCCGTATTGATGCGCCTCGTCATCCTCCCGGGAGCCTGTGTTGTGTTCTATTGTACACAGTAATTGCTAGTCTCCTACAGCTGAGCATGGCGGTTGCTTCCAAACTTTTGCGATAACAAACAGTGCTAAAATGAATGGCCTGTCAGCTTCCTGCGGGCTCTGCCTCCAAAATAGATCCGGAGTCTGTGCCTCTCGCCCCTGCACTGCCACAGCTCAGGGCCACACCGTCATTGTCTATTGCCTAATGATTGCAGCAGCCTCCAGACCACGTTCTGCGGTTCCACTCTTGATCCCTTTCGGGCTCTTCTCAGCACAGTGGCCAGAGGGATCCTGTCAAACTGTCAGTCTGATCATGTCACTTTGTTGCCAAAACGTTCCAAGGGCTTCTCATCACGTTTTGAATAAAATCAAAGTCCTTGGCGCTATCTGCAAGGCCTTCTGTCCCCTGGCAGCACCTGTCTCTTTGATCTCACCTACCCTGGCTGTCCCCTGAGGGTGGTGGGCTCCAGTGTCACTGGCCTCCTCACTGGTCCTCGGACATGCCCAGTGTGGACTCACCCAGTGATGATGTCCCTCTCCAGCCTCCCTCCCAGACCTCTCGATCCTCTGATCGCCTGTGCTGTCATTCTTCCCTTCCCTCACTCCCCTTTAGACACAGTGGCCACCATTCAATTTCCTGATACCCCAAGCACACTCACCCTAGGGTCTCTGCCCTGGCTGTCCCCTCTGCCTAGAACATCTTTTCCAGACCAGCCACGTGGTTCATCCCCTCACCAGCTTCCAGTGTTCTCAGCATCCCTTTATCTGACAATCCTAGTTATGATGGCATCCTCCCCTCCCCCCCCACACTTTCCATCCCCTTAGGCTTTGTTTCTCTATAACACCATCTCTGACGCACTATATTGTTTACTTCCCTCCAATAGATCATAAATTCCTCCCTCCACTACAGCATAAATTCAAAAACTAAAAAGCAAAAAGAATAAAGACTAAAAGAAACGGAAGATCCAAGGACTGTAGGCCAATTACCAAAGGCATAACATCTGCATCATGGGAATACCAGAAAGAGAAGAAAGAAAGGAAGAAACAGAAAACAATATTTGAAATGATAATGGCTGAGAATTTCCAAAAGTTAAAATCAGACACCAAACCACAGATCCAGGAAGCACCAAGAAGCATTCCTTTCCCAAAATAACTACACTAGGCATGTCATTTTCAAACTACAGAAAAATCAAAGATAAGAAAAAATCCTGAAAGAATCCAGAGGACCAACAATAAGAATCTCATCCGACTTCTTAAGAACCATGCAAGCAGAAAGAGAGTAGAATGAAAAATTTCAAGTGTTGAGGTGGGGGCGGGGGAGGGATCCCACCAACCTAGAATTCTATACCCTGCAAAATTACCCTTCAAACGTGCAAGAGAAATAATGACTTTCTCAGACAAAAATTGAAGGAATTTGTTGCCAGGAGACCTGCCTTGCAAGAAACGTGAAAAGAAGAACAGGTCCTAGAGAGGGAGGCTGCCAATAAACAGATTTAGTGTCTGACACAATGTGGCAAAGAAGAAAAATAAAATTGGGTAAAGAGAGATGGGGCAAAAAAATAGCACCCACCTCATAAGGTTGGTGCAAAGATTAAACCAAATGATCTGCATATAGTACCTTGTATAGAGCTGGGAACATGTGTGCCAACCGTTGGCCATTAGTATGGTGCCAGTGCTGGCTCGGGGACCACACACGGGTTAAAGATTCCAGGGCACCGTTTCCCTAAAGCTTACAGCTTAGGACAGTGTTTCATAAACCGTGAGCTGGGGCCCCCTTGTGCAGGGGCTCTTCAACTCTGTGTGCCCTAGACCCCCAGGCTGTTGGGTGAACCCCATGGACACCTTCTCAGAAAAATAATTTTAAGTGCATGAAATAAAATACATGGTTTACAAAAGCAACCTACTGAGGGCGCCTGGGTGGCTCAGTCGGTTAAGCGGCTGACTTCGGCTCAGGGCACGATCTCACGGTTCGTGGGTTCGAGCCCCGCATCAGGCTCTGTGCTGACAGCTCAAAGCCTGGAGCCTGTCTTCAGATTCTGTGTCTCCCTCCCTCTCTAACCCTCCCCTGCTCATGCTGTCTCTCTCCCTCTCTAAAATAAATAAAAACAGTAAAAAAAAAAAAGCAACCTACTGAAATGTAGTTATCAAAATATTTTAACTCTGTGCTATAGTAATACACGTGCTTCTTTATGAACTAATAACAAGATTGAGCGGTGGGTCTGGTGATTACCATACACTGAGGTAGTGAAGAGCATGCATGCTGCTTTGAGTCATCTGCAACAACTATAACAGAATAGAGAATAATCTATGATTCTTATAAGTGACAATGTCACAAGTACTGCTAACACTACTGTGATCTGCTGCCCATATTCATAACTGAAGGCAGTGTTACATTTCAGCTAGAGGTCAGTGAGAATAAAGACAGAATTTTGTCCCATGCAAGTTCACAGATCCATGTTACAAACTTGTAGTAGGGGACTTTGAAATTTATTTCATGGGTCATGACTAGTACTGTTTTTTAAGTTAATTTATTTATTTTGAGAAAGAGAGAGAGCAGGGGAGGAACACAGAGAGAGTGGAGGGAAAGAATCCCAAGCAGGCTCCCCACAGTCAGCACAGAGCCCAATGTGGGGCTTGAACACATAAACCGAGAGGTCATGACCTGAGCCAAAATCAAGAGGTTGGACGCATAACCAACTGAGCCACCCAGGTGCCCATGACTAGTCCTTTTTGAATGAAGAAACAGTATAGGCTGGAATGGAATGGAATGGAATGGAATAGAATAGAAGTAGAAGTAGAGCAGCATGCATTGCTTGCTCATAATGTGGGTACAGATTCATGAAACTTCCATTGCAGTTGTGTGTGTTACAGGTCATGGTGCAAAATGTGCTTCTTCCTGCAGTTCAGAAATAGCTGAGAAGCAGAGACATGGGAGAGAGGAGGTCCAGCACAGCCACCACCATATTGCAGGTGCAAACACCCTTGTCCGCAAGGCCCCATCTGCCCTCCTGCCCATACCCAAGTACACACACAGGCACCAAAAAGGCTGTGTTATCAGGGGTTACCCAACTGTTCCCCCCTCCTCGGGGAGAGGAGCAGGTGTGGCAATGCCCACGTCCTGAGCTCATCGCCTGTCTGGGGACATTCCCCTCCTGATGGCCACATGGCCCCACAGCAAATATTAGGAGAGCTTTTGTGAGGAGCCAGCTGGTGTGTGTCTGGAAGAACCTGGCTGTGAAGGTTGGGGGCTAATTAAACTGCCTCTGAGGAGACACCACAGAGAACTAAGGCTGAGCAGGCAGTTTTGTGCTTTTCTGGAAGTACCTGTTCTTCTTAGTTCCGATCCTGGATATGGAAGGAGAGGGTCTGGGAGAAGACACTGGAATCCGAAAAAGAACATTTCTAAGGGAACCTACTCTCTGGTCTCTGGAGGGGAAGGGAGCTTGACACTCACAGAAGGGAGATGCTGGAATGAATGATTCGCTTGGCAGATGTGTTGGCAATTTTACCTCTGGGCTGATGAACAGGAAATGGCTGAGGGAGAATGAAGGGCTTTGGGGGGCAGGGGTACGTCAATCTGCAGCTCAGTCTAGTGGTGCCAAAGAGAAACTTGGGATCCAAAGCATCTGAGTTCAAATTCTGGCTATAGCACTTCCTTGTTGTGTGACCTAGCGCAAGTCATTTTCCCTCACTGGACCTTGGTTTTCTAGTCTGTAAAATAGGAAAATAATAGCATCACTTCGAGGAGCTGCTGGAGGGCTTCAATGAAAAGATGTAAATTGTTTAGACCAAGTCTTGGCATACAGTGAGTGCTCAATAATGGTAGCTCTCATTGCTACCGCAATTTTAATTGGCACTCCAACCTAAAGCCTAGATCCATTCCATAACAGAGATCTATTGTCTAGGCTGAGCTCCTACCAATGCCAAAAATCACGGAGAACATGAAACCATATGAGTTAATATTTACAGAAGGTTTATGTCATGTCAGCACTGTTCCAAGCACGTTACATGCATTTGCTAATTAATTCTTAGCAACAACTCTATGAAGTACAACCTATGAAATTATCATCATGGTTTCATCATAAAATCACCATTACCAACAACCCTGTGAAATGATCATCTTTGTTATTTCACAGATGACGAAATATGTTCGTTATCTACTGCTGAGTAACAAATTATCCCAGCACGTAGTGGCTCAAAACAACGATAAATATTTATTACCCCACACAGTTTCTGTGGCTCAGGACTTTGGGAGTGCCTTAGCTTACAATGAAGACGGCAGCCAGATCGGAAGGCTTGACTGGTCTGGACGGCCGGCTTCCAAGATGGTGCCCCCACATGGTTGGCAGGTTGGAGCAGAGCTGTTGGCAGGAAGCCTCCATTCCTCACCATGTGGATTTGTCCACAGGGCTCCTCAAGTGTCCTTATGTGCCACTGGGGGCTTCCCCGGTGTGAATGATCAGGAGAAAGACAGAAGCTACTATTGTTTTTTTGTGACAAAATACACATCATATAAATTTTACTATCCCCAGCCATTTTTCTCCTAAAGATTTTATTTTTAAGCCGTCTATACCCAGCATGGGGCTCAAATTCACCACCCTAAGATCAAGAGTCACATGCTCCACCAACTGAGCCTGCCAGGAGCCCTGCCCACCATTTAAAATGTGCAGTTTAGTGGCGTTAATTATACCCACACTGTTGTGTGACCATCCCCACCATCCATCCCCAGAACTTTTTCATCTTGCAAAACTGAAGCTCTGTCCCCATGAACAGTAACTCCTACTCTCTCCCCTCATGTAGCCCCTGGAAACCATGCTTCTACTTTCTTTCTTTTTTAAGTTTATTTATTTATTTTTGAGAAAGAGAGTAAGTGAGCAGGGAAGGGACAGAGAGAGAGAGAGAGAGAGAGAGAGAGAGAGGGAGAATCCCAAGCAGGCTCCCCACTGTCAGCGCAGAGCCTGACTCAGGGCTCGAACCCATGAACCATGAGATCTCGACCTGAGCTGAAATCAAGATTCTGATGCTGAACCCACTGAGCCACCCGGGCGCCCCTCCACCCTTCTGTTTCCCATCTCTATGACTTCGTGTAAATGGAATCACGCAGTACGGGTCCTGTTGTGCCTGGCTTCTTTCACTCCCCATAATATCCTCAAGGTTCATCCTTGTTGTAGCCTGTGGCAGAATTCCCTTCCTTTTTAAGGCTGAATCACACTCCACTGTCTGTCTTTTTATTATCCAGACTTGGAAGTCGCATACACACTGCCCCTTCTGCAATGTCCTATAGGCCACACGAGTCAGCCCTATTTACTGTGGAAGGAGAGGACCCAAAGGAGTGCATGGATGGAGATGACGGCACTGGACGCCATCCTGCAGGCTGGCCACAGCAGAACTGAGGCCCCAGGGGTCGGTGATGGACCTAATGTCACACAACAGGAAAGGACAGACTCTGGATTTGAACCCAGATCACGATGGGTCAAAGTACAACCACTCCTCAATCCACACCTCAACGTGGCTCCCGCTGCCGAAGGAGACGGTCCCTGGTGGGGCAGAGGCTGCCCAGGGAGAAGGTCAGGAGGCCTAGGTTGGAGTCTCAATTCAGGCACTAATTCACCACGCCACCCCAGGCAAGGCCCTGCCCCCTCCAGGCCTCAGTTCCCTCAGCTGTCAGGCAGGGGCACTAATAACTACTTCCCAGGTTGTTGAGGTGAATGAAGAGTGAGGTGAATAGGGGCGCCTTGGTGGGTCAGTCGGTTAAGCGTCTGGCTTCAGCTCAGGTCATAATCTCATGGTTCATGGGTTTGAGCCCTGCATCGCACTCTGTGCTGCCAGCTCAGAGCCTGGAGCCTGCTTCAGATTCTGTATCTCTCTCTCTCTGATCCTCCCTGTTCACACTGCCTCTCTCTCTCTCTCTCTCTCTCTCTGTGTGTGTGTCTCAAAAATAAATAAAAAACATTAAAAAAAAGAATGAGGTAAATAAAGAAAATGAACACACTAAATGAACCGTAATCCACAGAGATATGTGAAAATAATACATTCTCTTCTTCTTCCTTTTTTTATTTTTTTATGTTTATTTATTATTGAGACAGAGAGAAATAGAACATGGGCAGGGGAGGGTCAGAGAGAGAGCGACACACAGAATCAGAAGCAGGCTCCAGGCTCTGAGCTGTCAGCACGGAGCCTTACGCGGGGCTCGAACTCATGAACCGTGAGATCATGACCTGAGCTGACGTCAGACGCTCAACCGACTGAGGCACCCAGGCGCCCCGTTTTTAATTCTTTTTTAATGTTTACTTGTTTACCAGGTAATAATTTCAAGAAATCCCACTGGAAAGGGATGAAAGAGCAAGCCAGAGGGTCTCCCTCACAACCCACTCATCCCCGCCCACCTTCTCCTCCAGCAACTACTCTTACACGTTCTCGTTGAGATGCCACATTTCCTTATTTTCTTAAGCCAACCTGATTCCCAAGGCCCTGCTAAGCTGGAGAGAAGGGCAACTCCGCCCCGCCTGGGTCTGGGGAGCCTGGGTCTCACCTGGCATCACCGCATAGATGGCAGAGGGGGACGGGACCTTCTAGGTATCGATGACCAAACCACCTTAGTGACGCCCCTTGTCCCAGGCAGGTAGAATCCCTGGAGCCAAGGGAAGAAGCCGGGATTTGAACCCAGGTCTGGAGCCCAAGCTCTTAAGGCCTCCATTACCTCGCTAAGGTCAGGGAGTCAAACCTTGCAGCACTTGGGAGAACATCAAAACTGCAAGCACACAACTGCCCCAGGATGATGAATAGCACTGTCCCTCCCTGGAATAATATGCATTACTTAAAAATCTAACTGTGGACAGCGTGGAGATGTTGGAAATTCTTAAGCTATAATGTAAACGTAAAAATAAATTCTAGACAACAGCTAAGACACCACATCTTCTAGGGAGTTTTGTTGATCCTTCAAAGGCAGGATCAGGTGGGTTTTTCCTGGCCTCCCACAGCCTCCTGCGCCTACACCATTGCAGCCCTTATGGCAGGAGGCTCTAGCTTCCTGTGACTTCAGTGAGCTGGTTAAGCCGGCAAATGTGGGAGCCAGATGGCCTGGGTTCAAACCCCGGCTCCTCTACTTTCTGGCTGTGTAACCTTGGGCAAGTAATTTCACCTCTCTGTGCCGCATGAACTGGAAACAGCTTGTTCCAAGGGTTGGTGAGGACTGATTGTGTTCTGTCTTGTAAAGTCCTTGTCATAGTCAGCAATGTGTTGGTCCCTCTCTGCACCAGACTGTAAGCTCTAAGACACAGGGTGACTGAGGGGTGTTACTCTAGACATGCAATCAAGGAAGACCGCCCAAGAGGTGGTGATCATGGGGTAAGATCTGATTGGCAGAAAAGAGCCAACCACACGGGGAGCTGGGAGAACGGTGTTTTCGGCAGCGGGCACAGCAAGTGCAAAGGCCCTGAGGCAGGTCAGCTTGGCTGGAGAGGGATGTATGAGAAGAGGGGTAGGTAGGACATGGGAGAGGCCAGCTGGGGCCCATCACACTGCACCTTGTCGAGCAGGGTTACTTGGCACAGTGGGCAGCCCCTGGGGGAGGTAAGCCGGGCAGCAACGCAGTCCTTGTATCCAGGAGCCTCCCACAAAACAGGAATGGTCCCAGCCTAAATCTATAGGCATCTGCCTATCCACGGCAGCGTCTGGGCTCAGCCTGGAGCAGCGCGGCACGGGAGTCCCTGCCATCCGTCCTCGTCTCGGCCTCCCTACGAGCCAGACTCGAGGTCCCATTAATATAAATGAGGTCCCTTGCAGACTCGATTTCAAATGAGTCCAGCCGTTCAAAATCTCTATTCCAGGAAATGGGAAATTTATGTAATGAAAATTAAAAGAGAAACTGGGGAAGTGGCTCGTTAAGTGCCTACTTCCCGGGTAAGTGGCCAGGTCTGCGCATCTGGCAGGAGACGGGCAAGGGCACCACCTGAGGGCTGCTGGGAGCCTGTGCCCAGCAGGGAGGCAGGGGGCCCATTGGCCGTGGGCACCGGGTGAAGCCCCCAGACCCACTTCCTTCCCCCAGGAAAAGAGCCGTGGTGATAACAGCTCATGCTCGCTGCTTCAGGCCCAGCCGTCCTAAGCACTTTCCTCCTGTTGGTTATCACATCTAACCCTCACGGCAACCTAATGGGACGGCCCCCACAATTTCCCCCATTTTACAAATGGGGAGACTGAGGCTTATATTGAAGAAATTACTTCATCAAGGTCACACAGCGAAATGGTGGCTAATTTGAGCCTCAGTTCTTTTGTGTATGACCCCCATAGATCCTGTTGTTCAGAGCTCAGACAATGTGGCATGGAAGAAAGTCTCAGGAGTCAGAACGACCTGGGTTTAAGTCCAAGCTCCACCTACGGACCTGCTGTGTGACCCTGGACAAGCCACTTACCTCCCCCACCAGGCTCAGTTTCTTTATAATCATAGCCTCTTTTTCACAGAGTTCATCTCTGAATTAAAGGATAACGTATAAAGATCCCAAGCACAGGATTTCAGACGCCCCCTCAAACTGGCCTAATTAAAAGAAGTTTTTTTTAGGTAAACTCAGAACTGGAAAAGTCTTAGGCAACGGCTTCAGGTGAGGCTGGATCTAGGGGCTCTAAAAATGTTATGAATACTCAGTTGTTTTTATCTCCATGTAGTGGACCCTCACTAGGAGCTCCAGGGTTATATTACACATATAGCTACAAATCTTAGTTGAAAGAGAGCTCTTTTTTCCCAAAAAGGCAGCAAAGGAGCCAGAATTCAGTCTGGAACAATGTGGGTCATATGCTCGTCCCATAATCAATCTCTCAATCTCTGTAGCCGGAGGGATGGACTATGTTGATTGGGCCACCCCATGGCATGCCTCCCCCTGGAGCTGGGGGAGGGGTACGGGAAGCCCAGGTTGAACCGCCTGGGCTGTGAAGGGGAGAGACTAGGTTCCCTAAAGAAAAACTGGGGTGCTGTTACCAGAAAAATAAGGCATCGATGCTGGGCCAGCAGGAATGCCAGATGGTACTCCTGGCACATAGTAGGCCCTAAATAAGTATATGTTCAATCAAATGAACAAGTATCTACACCAGAAGCTGGTTGTCAGAATAAAACGAAACAATGTATGCAAGTCCCCGCCGGGCATGTAGTCAGTACTCAGTAGATCTTATCTTCAAGGAACAAGAAGTGCTCAGATGGGTTTGGATTCTGGGTGAGCACAGACGTTGGAAGAAACTGGAAGGAAAGGCTTCCCTTGCCTCAGCCAGGCCTCCGCGACATTCATCTTCCATCCCTGGGGCAGAGTAGGGCCAGGACTCGGGGGAGGCACTTGCCATGGCATAAAATGTAAGGGGGCACCGAAACCACTCAGTAATCGAGATATGTCCTATTTTTTAAATCAAAAAAATTTTAATGCAAAAATCCATGATTAACTAAAGATTAACATTTTAAATAAAGATATATCCATATACACACATTTACATATCACTTATATCCAAATGTCTAGACACATGCACATATAGACATTTTTACAGACACGGTTTTATCATATTTACTCATAAATATGCACAGGGCCACTGGTTGCACACCTCCAGGATGTCCCAATCCATTGTAATCTACATGGATGGCATCCCCTGACGTGCAGGCATCCTCTGTGACTGAACACCGCAGGCCTGTGCAGAAACCAACACGTGCAAGCTTCTCCACCCATGATCACCCATATACCAGTAAATGTGTGCACCTTACACTACATGCAGACATGCCCAGAGATATAACTACACCGTACAATCTCATACATGCTCACTTCCTGCCCCAGGGCCTTTGCACTTGCTGTTCCCTTTGCCTAGCATGCTTTTGCCCCAGTTAGCCACCCAGCTCCCTTTTTCACCTCCTATAACTTGTGCCCAAAGGTCCCTTTCTTACTGGAGCTCTGGCACCCTCACATGCTGCCACTGTCTGAAATTGTAACCCCGCTTTAGAGCCCATATCCCCCAACCTTGCTTTATTTTTCTCCCTAACCCTTAAAATCATCTAACATAGTATGTTTCCTTTTTATCATATTTAATGTCTATTTATCCTGCAAAAACGTCAGCTCTACACAAGCAGAGATCTTTGTCTGCTTTGTTCCCTGCTGTGTTGCCAGCCTCTAGAACAGTGCCTGGCACATAGTGGCTGCTCAATAAATATTCGTTAAATGAATGCAAAAAGCCAGGGCAGTGGAGATCCCTGAGAATGACTGAGACCACAGTCCCCACCAACACCGCAGGAAGGCCACCTAAAGTCAGATGGAAGTTGATTTCCAGAACTCAGTAACAATGCTGAGCGCATCCCAAGGGCTATAAGGGTACTCTCTCATTTAATCATCCCAACGACCCTCCAAGACACTACTGTCTGTGCTCACTTTACACTGAAGGGAATTAAGGCACCACGACATTAATTCACTTGCACAAGGTGTCCCAGTGCAGAAGTGGCAAAGCCAGGATTCAAATCCAGGCGTGCTGGCTGCACACAGCCCAGACTCTCCCCTACACACCCGTGCACACACACAGGCACACACGCACACAGGCACACACACACACACACACCGGGACACATGTGCATGCACATGCACAGGCACACACACAGAGGCAAGCACACATACATGCACACACAGGCACACACGCATGCACACGTGCACACCCGCAGGCACGCATACCGGGACACGAGCATACACACGCGCGCACACACACACACACACACACACACACACACACACACTTAAGGGGTATCACCAGGCTCTCCCAGCCTTTAGGCGGCTCTCAGAAACAAGACCTCCTTCCCCCTCCCCCGACCCCCCCTTACCCTTACGGACTGGGTATTCAGGGCCCCATCGTCCTGACTGCATCCCAGCCAAGTGTAAACCTCCTCCCTAGGGATGCAGGGAGCTGCAGCGTGTCCAGTTGTCATGGAGACAGCCCCAGCTCCTGTAAACAGTCTTGCCTCCTAGCTGCCTGGCTGGCCCACTCTTACCACACTCAGAGGCTGCTCCCTAGGCCTTTCTCCTCGCCAGAAACTTTCTGGGTGGTGGGGTGGGCCCAAGGGTCCATATGGCTGTCCTGTCCCTGGCCAGGGCCGCAGGAAGCTTGGAAGCAGGGCACCTGGATCCCCATCTCCCTTCCTGCCCTTTCCCGACTCTGTGACCCTGAGCAGGCAGTTCCTCTCCTGCCCCTGCATTACAGGGCGGTCATTAAGAGTTAATGAGTTTAGCCACTCATTCAAAAAATAATTATTGAGCACCTACCACGTGCCAGGCAATACAGCAGTGACCAAGACAGACCAGGTCCTCTGGGAGACACAAAACAAGTTCTGGGAAGAAAGTAACATAGGTGAATGTATAAAACTACTCTACTTAAGGTGGGTGGGGAAGGCCCCTCTGAGAAGAAGACATCTGAGCTAGACCAGAATAAGATGACAGCCATGCAAAGACATAGGGAAAGAGCATGTGCAAAGGCCCTGAGGCAGAGGTGACTTGGCCTATTTAAGGAAGAGAAGCCCTTTCCCTCAAAATGATGTTTATAACTCTAACAGGGTAGGCCCAAGGCATGAACCTGGATGTATTAATGCATTTAACAGGCACAGCAATACTGTGTTATTCCCATTTTCCCGATGAGGAAATCGGGGCCTAGGGAAGCGAAGTCATTTGGTTATTGCTGATATTTGCTGGAACTGATCTAGGTGGCAGGTGAGGGAGAACAAATGGGAATGAAGGGAAGAATAAGAGAGGAAGAGAAAGACAAGAAGAAAAGAGGCCATCTCAGGCCTGTCCCCCTGGCTGGGCTACACGCAGGTCTCTGACAAAACCGAGTGGAATCTGGGGAGGCCGCCGCACCCGGGAGGAGGGCCCGTGGCATTTCTGAATCACGGTCCCATCCGCCCCGGCTTGGCTCCTCTCCGGCGATCCAATTACTAAATGCAGCCGCATTCTTTAAAAATGTCTTTCCTCTTATGTAACGCAATAGTGACAAACGCCAAACAGATGGTGCTGTGACAGAGCTTTTTCGAAGTTGATTAGGAGCCCATCTTTCAAAATTAATGTATGGGCATTTAAACGAGCTTCAGCTGGCCGCAGAACCCCATCAAGAATCCATACAAGACAAATTGCGTGACGGACTGGCCGCGCGCCCCTCCTCCCTGACCCGTGGCTGATGTGACAGGCGGTCAGGTTGACTTGTGATCAACAGTCAGAAGAAACCCGATTTGGATGGCGTGGAGAAACACCTTGGGCCTCTCAAAAGCCCAAAAAGCTGGATCACCAAAGCATTTCTTCAGGCTTTTACATCTTCTTCGAGCAAGCCGACCGTCTCTCTTTCCGGAGAGAAGCGGGTTAGTCACAAATTATGTCAGATGCTGCCAGCGAGCTGTGCCCCCCCCCACCGCCCTTCTTTCTCAGTGTTCAGAGATGAGATCATTTCATTCGGAGCCAATTATAGATGGAGAACACTGGAGATGTGCAAAGAAACCTCCTTGGAGCCCTTCCCTCCCACCATCACAGGCTGTACCCTGCTGGGATGGGCAGGGACAGGAGGCTGGGTGTCCCGTCCCAAGTTCAATCTCAGGGTTTCTGAAGGCCATGCATTCCTAAGCCTGAGCCTGCATTTGTTAAACTAGGAGGCAGGGCCACCGGCTAGGTTGAAGCCTATTGGCCTCAAAAAGCTCAGAGCTGGGTGAATCCGTGAAGATAATCACTATATGGATGGGGAAACTGAGGCTCAGAAGGCTTGCTCCAGGCCACACAGCAAGTTGGTGGCAAAGCCAGACAGCGTGGTCCCGCACTTGCCAGGAGGGGACCTGCCCAGCTCCCATTCCTGCTGCTGCTTCTGCCACCAGCCCCTTGCATTTTCCTTGAGGGAACTACCCCTTCTCCATTCTTGGTCTAAATGGTTCAAGAAGGAGTGACCCCTCTCCTATCTCCAGGGATGTGTGCCTGGTGCAGTCCTAGCCAATCAGAGCGGTCCATTCTCTCCTTACTGCCTGATTGGTCTGGGAATAAGCAAGTGCGATGAGCCAGACAGGTGAGTAGCGACCCTGGCACTTCAGCTAAGGATAAAGCTATTGGGAATGAAGCGCTCTTCTTCTTGGTGATGCTGGTGGGCAGGAAGTACGTCTAGAGCTCCCGGCAGCCATCGATGCCACCACAAGATGCCTGCCTAAGAATAAAGCCAACACAGAGGAGAGCAGGGCCAAAGGAAGAGGATAGGATGAGCTTCAACCTCTAAAACCCTAGATCCAGCCAAACCTGAAGGCAGACCTATTCTGGATATTTTAATTGAATGAATCAATGATCTTCCTTTTTTTGCTAAAGTTGGTTGAGTTTGGTCCAAGGCCTTGAACTTGGACTTGAAGTCCGTAGGTGTGGGGCAAGGTTTCAAGACACCACGCTGCTTGCTCCCCACCTCCAACACATCTCTGATCTTTTTTACTTTAAGTACTGCATGAGATACCTCTTCCTCCCCAGCTCTGCACAAGCTCCAGCAACATTCCGCGCAGGGAGAACCCAAGACAAAGGCCCCATTTCGTGACACCCAGGAGATGGCTCTGCCTTCTGGGTACCCGCAGCCCACCTGTTCATCACGACCGCTTCTGCCTCCCTGTTCGGTCAGGAGCACAGGCTCGGGAGTCCAGCCTCAGCATTTCCTAATCATGAGACCTTATTCTGATGAGACTTTGTCACTTGACTTTCCTGAGCCTCAGTTTCCCCTTCCGAAAATGAGGGAAAGATCACGTGACTTACAGGGTCGTGGAGGGGATTAGAAAAGGTAGCTCTGAGGGACTCCAAAAAGTACATACTTCAGAGCTTGGGCAATTCTGGCACTTATGGTTGGCATGGGAAGACAGCAGTTAAACACTCACAAAAGGACCTACACACACACACACACACACACACACACACACACACACACACACCCCGCAGGGAAAGCCTGATTCTGAGGAGCCTGGCATAGGTGTGCATCGAGCCATGCCCTCCCTTGCCTCCTGGCCCGTCTGGACCTCTCCTCCTCCTCTGCCCCAGCTCCTGCCCCAGACTGGCACACGCAGGTGTGGCTCAAATGCTTGCCCAGTGACTCATTCGCACTCCCAGAGAGGGGAACAGACAGTGATTCCCAGGAGTACCCAGAGTCCTGATTTAGGAGGAGAACTGGGCAGGAGCAACGTGCAGGCCAGTTCCTACCCAGTCCCAAGGGCAGCTGAAAGATACACCCCTCCCCCAGCTCCATCCTTGGAGCGCCTGGGTCCGAAGGCCGGGAAGGCCGGGCCAGCACTGAGCAGGGAGCAAGCCGAGGGGAGCAAGCCTCAACTCTCGCAAATCCACTCTCCGTTGCAGTGGTACCTCCCAAAGTGCTTATTGAGATGATTTTACAAGAACGGAGCATGGGGCGTGAAAGAACATTCTTGTCCGGCTACACGCTCCAAAGACGGGTGAACCTTGAAACCATGATGTCGGGTGAAAGAAACCAGACACAAAAGACCGTTTGTATGATTCTATTCACATGAAATGTCCAGAAGAGGCAACTTCTTTGAAACAAAAAGTGGATTAGTAGTTGCTAAGGACTGGACTATCTGATGGGTGGGGAGGTAATGACTCCTGATATGAGATTC
>NC_043711.1:94782806-94784078 GCF_006229205.1 Suricata suricatta | reverse complement strand
CACCGTGAGAAAATGTTTCAAATTCGTAGTTGATGGCTGTATTGTATAAAGACAAATACAGTCCAAGCTGGGCTTATAATTAAATCTTCAGTATTCTCATCATCATTATTATTAATCTTTTTACTTCTGACTTTAATTTTTTTGACATTTATTTATTTTTGAGAGACAGAGAGGGACGGTGTGATCAGGGGAGGGGCAGAGAGAGAGAGGGAGACACAGAATCGTAAGCAGGCTCCAAGCTCTGTCTGAGCGGTCAGCACAGAACCTGAGGCGGGGCTCAAACCCACAAACCATGAGATCATGACCTGAGCCTAAGTGGAACGCTCAACCGACTGAGCCACCCAGGCGCCCCTACTTCTGACTTTAAAAGAAATTAAAATTAAAGCATTTTCATGGGCCCTAAACATGTGTGGGCACTGCGACCTGATAGAGACGTTAGTCCAGAGCTGAGTGCACAGCCCTGACCCCAGAGACACAAGGAGTGATCCAGACTCAGCTCTGAGGTCTGGTCAGGTGACACTGTCACATCCTTGCTAGGCAAACTGGGCAAGTCACTTAACCTCCCTGTTTTGCCTCCTCCTCCTGCTGGAAGGCAGCACAGAGCAGTGACTAAGAACACAGGCTCTGGAATCAATGGTGTGAGTGACCCAGCTCCTGGCAGCCACCGTCTCTTCGATGGAAAACGGAGATATCCATAATCTTCATTCCTCTGAAGTATTGGGAGGGTTCTGAGAGATGCTCTTTGCAGAGAAAATAAAAATGATCAGGACATACCAGCTAACCATTTCGGCAACAAGAATGAACCATCTAGGGGCACCTAAGTGGCTGAATCCATTAAGCGTCCAACTTTGGCTCAGGTCATGATCTCACAGTTCGTGAGCTCAACCCCTGCATCAGGCTCTGTGCTGACAGCACAGAGTCTATTTTGGATCCTCTATCCCCCTCTTCCTCCACCACCCCCAACTCGTGTGCATGTGCTCTCTCTCTAAAATAAATAAACATTTTAAAAAGTGAATGATCTAATGCTACAAGGCAACCCCTGGATGAATCTTGCAAACCTCATGCAAAGCAAAAGAACCTGGATGCCCACAGATGCGTCCTGCATCATTTCATTTCTGTCAGGTTTGAAAAAAGTGAAAGCAAACTAGAGTTTAAGAACCAGCAAGCTGAGTAAAGCTATAAAGAAAACGTTTTTAATTTTTTAAAACATTTATTTATTCTTGGAGCGCCTGGGTGGCTCAGTTGGTTAAGCGTCCGACTTCAGCTCAGATC
>NC_043711.1:94762522-94782706 GCF_006229205.1 Suricata suricatta | reverse complement strand
GGGCTCGAACCCATGAACTGTGAGATCATGACCTGAGCTGAAGTCAGACGCTTAACGGACTGAACCACCCAGGCTCCCGTCTACTCTTTAAAAGTAATGTCACAGAGGATTTCTGTGTATCAAGCCTCTTCAAGCATCACATCCAAAAGACTATATGACTTTCTTCTTCTCTGCGTCCCTGCTGGAATGCCAGTGCCACAAGGAGAGCCCTGTGTCTCCTGGTCACAGTTGTGCCCAACTCCTAGAATAACATCCAGCTCCATAAAAATTTGCTGAATGAATCATTTCAGTGTTGCCCCACTTTACAGATTAGGAAACTGAGCATCAGAGAGATAACGTGCCTAGAGTCACACAGCAACTAAGTGCTGGTTCCTAAAATGGAACCACCTAAACCCAAAAAAGCCCAAACTGACACTCTTAAGCATGCCACTGCGCTTTATAAAAGATCCGATTTTATAGAAAAGAAGCATGGTGAGAATTATTTAAAAAGGCAGCTCCTCATTCTGGAGTATCTGAAATAAGAGCCAATTACAATTTTACTTCTACCCAACCTTTTCTACAATTAGCAGTAAATGCTCCTCCAGCCCATCCCTGCCCACATCCTGCGGGAAGAGACGGCCTGCGCCGGCCTCGGGGAAGACTCTGTGTGGGGCTGCTGCCCCCTGGTGGCCGAAACCTGTGGGAAGCCTGAGGAGCAGACTTTTCCGGGACAAGCCAGAGCGGCCCACAGCCCCTTTGGCTCTGAGCTGCCCCAGAAGGCCCTCAGGAATCTGTCCCTTCCTGAAAGCCTGTGGAAATCGGAAGTTGTTTTCCCAATATACTTTCTCTCTCTCTTTCGGCGGTTTATTTGGAGAATTCTTGCCCTTGTCCTATGAGTGCCCTACAAGTAGTTCTATCCTTTTTTTTTTTTCCTTGCTGTGGTCCCAAGTACCTGTCATACAACGGGCATTTAATAAACATGGAGTGAATGAATGAATGAATGAATGAAGTTGAATGGAGACCCATTATTAAGGACTTCAAAATCCATGTTAAGGAGCTTACAAATGAACCAGGACAAAAACTGGGGAGATATTGATGCTATCAAATTCTGAGAGAGGGACATGATGGAGGTTTAATCCAAGGAAAAGCGTTCACAAATTTTATTTTGACTTTGGGCTCATTTGCATTAACTTACCCTAGTGTCTCCTGCTCCCTGGGGACACCTTGCTTTTTTCGCTCTTTCCCATGGCTACCTGCAGCTCTCAGAGCAGGGCCTGCAGGCCAAGGAGAAAACAGAGTTGGGCAGCCCAGCACCCCCCAGACTATGACACCACAAGAAGCAGGGTCAGGTGTTCGAGGTGTTTCTGTGGCAGCCCAAAGGAGACCGTGGGACTGCGTAACTGGGTAGGTGGTCCCCACTTGTACCCTTTGGGCAGTGCTGGAGGCAGGATCAGACTGAGCTCTGTAACTCAGGGCCTAGCACAGTGGGCTGCAGAGTGGGTCTCAATGAAAGTTTTTCACATGAATGACTTTGATGAACGAATAACTGAGTAAAAAAGAGTAGATAAAAGCGCATAGCTGAGTGAAGGGATGGATGGCTAGCTGAAATGATGGAAGAAAGAAAGGAAGAATGGATGGCTGATGGATAAATAAATGGGGAGATCAGAGGATGGATGGAGAGATGACAGGTGGATGGATAGATGAATGGAGAAAAGAAATCAATGTATGGAAAAGTAGACGGATGAGCAGATGAATGAATGGATAGGAAGACGGAAAGATGGAAGAAAGGGGGTACAATGGGACGAATGGATAAATGAATTAATCAAAGTATTTTGGAGGCCAACTTCCAAGTTTCTTTCTTCCTAGAGCAGACGGAGAGCAAAGAGGAGGTGAACAAGGAGTTGGTCCATAAGGGAGTGGAGATTCCTCAGGAAGATTAAAAAAACAAAGGGCACCCCTACCCTTCCCATTCCCTGAGTGATTCGGCATTGAACTAATGATGCTTGCGACCTAGACAAGGGACACACCAGGGCATCCCAGGCCTCTCTCCCTGCTGCCGCTGTAGAGACCGGGTCTGGTCTTCACCATAACATACATAATAACAACTTGCCTTTCCTCCTCTCTTCCAACATCCATAGTGCCGTTTTTGGTGCAGCCTACAGCAGTGAGTAGAGTCCAGAGAACCTCTCCCTCTTACAACTGAGTGATCTTGGTCAGGTTACTACTCCTCTCTGAGCCTCAATCTCCTCATCAGCAAAATGGGATGATACCAGTACCTCTTCATAGAGTTACGGTGAAAGCTAAATAAGATGTGAGAGAATGAGCCGTGCACTTTGGGCGAGTTTTGCACCTGAGTCTTGGTTTCCCCTTCAGTAAAGTGAGAACAGTAACACTGACCTCATAGAGTCAATAATGTGGCAAAGGGCATGGCACCAAGATGCCCAGAGGAGGTCAGAGCTCCTTACCTCATTCACAAGGTGAGGAGGGCAAATCAGGGTCAAGGAAGACAAAAGTCCAAAACTCAGACCCCACACAGGAGCTCATGGAAGACCTCCAGTTCGCCAGGAGGTTCCCACTGAGCGCTGACCACCCCCACCCCGGGGGCCTCTCCCACTCACTTAGAGACTGCTGGTACTCTGCCCCCTGGCCGCTCCGGTAATCCACGCAGCCGGCCCGATCTTCCAGCGGGGCACAAGGGGCACTCCGGTCCTTGGCTCCTGCAGGACATGCCTCTGGCGGACGCGACGGCAGATCTGGCAGGGCTTGAGAGAGCGACTCCAGCCACTCCATTGGCCACGGTGGGTGCAGGAGACTGCTGGGAGAGAAGGCGGGTCTTCAAGGGTAACTTGTGTGGAACGTGGCTGGCCACTGGCCAGGTCATCTTCCCCACACGCCAACCCCGCCCCCCCAATACCACACGGGCCTTAGAATTCTTGCAAACCTGGGTCCATGCCTTCCTTGAAAGTTCATCTATGACAACTGTTTATAGGTCCAAGTAAACTTAGAATTCCATGTTTTATTTACGCATCATCCTGCTGGTGACCATTGGGCAGTGTCTCCATCACTCATTCCTTCAATAAACGTTTCCTGGGGCGCCTGGGTGGTTCTGTCCATTAAGCATCTGGAATCGTCTTCAGGACATGATCTCACGGGTTGTGAATTCAAGCCTCACATCAGGCTCTCTGCTGTCAGTGCAGAGCCTGCTTCAGATCCTCGGTCCTCCTCTCTTTCTGCCCCTCCCCCTCTTGCATCCTCTCTCTCTCCCCCCCCTCAAAAATAAGATAAACATTTTATAAAAAATTAAATGTGTCCTAAGCTCTTAACAACAACTGATTTCACCTCTCCGTGCCTCAGGTTCTTCCTTTGTCAAACAGGAATAAGGACAGTATTCATCCGACAGGGTGACCTTGAGGATTCAGCCGGATACCAACCTGAAGGGCTTGCTCCCGGCACATAGCAAGGACTCGGTAAACACTAGCGCTTCTACTGCAGAAGCGAAATGAACCACAGCTACACTGCCAACATCACGGAGTGGGAAGAAGCCCCTTGCAGAAGCTGGCTCTGGTGAGACAGTATTTACAGTTTTAGAACCTGCAAGACGGTGCTGTACAGTGTGTAAGAGTTCATACAGCTGGACACCTGGGTGTCCCGCTCTTGGTTTCCACTAGGGTCATGCTCTCACGGTTCCAGGGTTCGAAGCCTGCGTGGGGCTCCATCGTGCTGGTGCGGAGCCTGCTTGGGATTCTCTCTCTGCCCCTCCCCTGCTCGCACTCTCTCAAAATAAATAAATAAAACACTTTAAAAAATTAATTAATACAGGACTCTTGTACATGATAATATATATGGTCCATCTTCATTATTCCCAGATTCTGTATTTGCCAGTTCACCTTTCGCTAAAATTTATTTGTATCCCCCAAATCAATACTTTGTGTTTTCGCAGTCGTTCACAGACAGGGGCAGAGCAATAAAAATTTTGAGTCCCACGTTCTCGGCTGAGGTCAAACAGGCTGGAAGTGCTTCCTTGGGTGGAGGCCGAAGGTGGCGCTGCGAGGCGCATGGAGTTCCCTCCCCGTGGCCACTTCCGGCTGTCTGCGGCCACTTCCGCCCAGCCTGAATCCCAACTCTGGCACCTGGTAGTGAGGCGGCTTCGGGCCAACCCCTGGACACTCATGAACCTCAGCTTCCTCTTCTGTAAAACAAAGGAATTAGAATCTACCAAAGTGAGTCGTTTCGGGATTTAAGATTATAATCTCTGTAAGATACGTGTGTATTTATTTCCCCTAGAAGCAACGGTTCGGGATTTATTCAGTGTTTGCTGTGATTTCATGGAATGTAACTGCTGTGAATCATGAGAATAGACCATATGCATGGGTATTAATTGCATATATTTATGTATGTATACACATGCATACATATGCACGGGAATTGTAAATACCAAATTCAGCATAGTAGTTACCCCTGAGGAGAGAAGGAAGGAGAGCGACTGGGGGGAGGGGGTGAAGGGAACACAGACGTGCTAACGGCCATCCTCAAGACTTGTTTCTTAGCTTTTCAGGAGGGTTTGTTGCATTAGTCTCTCTGCACTGGAGTATGTCTGAAATGACTTATCACAGTAAAAGAGGGAAGACTCTATGTGCCTCCCGTGGCTGGGGGCTGAGTGGGAAGGTATTTTCTCGTGAAGGAGCCCCTGGGACCTTCAGCATCTCTATCCACTTCTGTGGTCCCAGATCAGGACTTGACCAAGCTAGACAGAGAAGTCAATCAAGCCGAAGCACAAGACCTGAGGACTTCACAGGGAAGAGAATTTTTACAGACGTACCAGCAAGCCAACAGTCTCTCTCTCTCTCTCTCTCTCTCTCTCTCTCTCTCTCTCTCTCACACACACACACACACACACACAAAGCAGCTACAACTGTCAGGATTCATTCACTCATGCCACAGATATTTGCCAAGGATCTGCTGTGAGCCAGGCACTGTCCAGTGGAGAGCAAGAAAGACGAAGTCTGTCCTCATGAAAAGCACTCTTCCGCTAGAGATGTGTCCCAATTCAACAACATGAAGATGTGAGAAAACAAAAGTGTGTGTCCGGGAACTGATAGAATGAGGTTTCTGGTTACAAAAACAGACAACATTGCTTCGGGCACCTCAGGATGTCACAGCAGAATTGAAATGCTCAGAGGAAGGAACGAAGCTGGGGAACGAAGCTTGACCACCTAAAAATCATTGAGTGCTTTCACCATCCACCCAATAATGACACTGATTATGTCACTGGTGCTGGACCCAGTCACACACACAGACTTCAGTAATCCTCCCAACAATCTTAGGCTGTTGTGCTCTCTTGGATCCTTCTTTGTCCTGTGGCCTCAGGAAGCCTGTGCATCACAGAGGCTCCCTGGGCAGCTGGCTGCCATTGCGGGGGGGGGGGGGGGGGGGGGGGGGGGGGGGGGGGGGGGGGGGGGGCGCCGCCAGCAGGGAGTAGAGTGCAGCCTCCGCTCCTGGGGAGGGGGAGCCTTGGCTCTGGGTCCTGCTCTCACCAGGCTCCGGGAACACCATTTCCTCCTGCACCCCTGCCCTCACCTTTGTGAATAGAGCCCTCATCAAATTCTCTTCCAGTCAACTGCTCCGGGGTGCCATCTGTCGCTTGCCAGACCCCGGCTCCAAATGTATTTGCACTCTTGTCAAATCCATCTCACGGGGGAGGAAAGTGGGGCTAAAAGGGGGCGGAATATCTGAGCTGAGGCAAGGCGTTGGAATCAGACAAACTTGGACTCAAACTGCAGTCTCACAGGACTGGTGCCATGACAAATGTGAAGCGCTGAGCAGATTGTAGATGCTCAATACGACAAGGGTCTTGGTGCATGGATTCAACTATTTAGGGCCTACTGTGTGCTAAACCCTGGTCTGGGCTCTGGGAACACTGATGAGCAAAGCAGAAAAAGCCGTGCCCTCGAGCAGTTGACATTGTCAGGGAAACAGACAGTAAACAGTATATTATTTAATTTCAGGGACTGATGCTCCCACAACAAACAAAGCAGAGTAAGAAGGGCAGTGATCAGGTGATAAGACACCGTTTTAGATGAAGGAGTCACAGAAGACCCCCATGACAAAGGATGTCTGAGGAGGTGAGGGAGGGGGCTGTGTAGGCATCTGGGGGGAAAGTGTTCCAGGCAGAGGAAACAGGTGGTGCAAGGGCCCTGAGGCAGGGTCAAGGTTGGTTGCTGGAGGGACAGTGAGGAGTCCAGTGTGGCTGGAGCAGAACAAGCAGAAGGACAGGGGTAGGAGGTGATATCAGAGAGGGAGAAATAGCAATAGCTTCCAGGGCTCTGATGACTACTGGTTGGAGTCTGGATTTTATTCTAAGCATGAAAAAGAGCCATTGCAAAATTCTGAACAGAGGAGTGACATGATCACATTTCTGGGGGGTTTTAATGTTTATTTATCTATTTTGGGAGAGAGAGAGAGGTGGAGGGGGAGGAGCAGGGGAGGAGGGCAGAGAGAGAGGGAAAGATAGGGAATCCCAAGCATCCTCCACACAGTCAGTGCAGAGCCTAGCACAGGGCTAAACTCACAAACCGTGAGATCATGACCTGAGCTGAAATCCAGAGTTGGACGCTTAACCGACTGAGCCCCCCAGGAGCCCCCACATTTCAAGGTTTAACAGGATGCCTCTGGCTGTGGCATGTGGATGAGAGCAGAAACGGGGAGACCCCTGCAGTTGTCCAGACAAGAGGAGATAATCTACAGTAGAAGAAGCTTCTAGGAGAAAGGACTTCTATGTCACTGGAAGTGCTCACAGAGTGGCTGGACCACCTGCCAGGGAGACTGCAGATCACTTTCAGGCAAAGTCCCACCATGACCCCACACCCTGCCTGCCAAGCAGATGAGAGATTTTGCAGAAAATTAGGCAAACACCACTCTACAAATATTCTTTCCATGTTGCTGGCATCTGTGAAGTCAGCAAGGAGAATGCACATGTGACACTCCCAGGGACCTGTCATCACATCCCACCTCATGGGGTCATGACTTCAGTACATTCGTGTGATGAATCACGTCATCAGCCTCCTCACTAGAATGTCAGCCCCTCGGATTCAAGGTCCTTGTTCCCTGCTGAATGCCAGTGCCATACACAGTTCCTGGCCCATTGGGACCCAGTAAGTAATGAGTCCATGAATAGCGAATGAGCAAATCTAGCCTTAGCGATAACAAAAGTAGGACCACAAGTTGGCATTGCAAAAAGATACCACCAGATGGCAGTGTTTCTCAAAAAAGGCCATACCTTTTTGTTGTTTTCTGAGTAAAGGAGAAATGCTAGCTAAAAAAGAAGGTTCGGGAGGGTGGTTTAAGGTGATTCACCCAGCCCCAGAGACTCAGATCACATCATGCCATCTCAGCCGGCTGGAGCCAGACCAAACTTCCCACAGTGCCTTTGGACCCAACAGGCCCAAGCTCCTTGGGGAAATGCCTTTCTGAACAATCCAAAACCCCACCTTCTTCTCTGAACCTCATTGCCCCGCCCCCTGACTGTCCATCCTCCTCACTGCCTACCAAAAGGATTTTTCTGGAATGCAGTTCTGGCTCTAGACTGTTGCCTGAAATCCTTTGTGTTTCCTGTCTCCTTGATTGAGGTGGCTCACAAAAGGGCTTTTTTGATGGCGGATCATAGAGATCCCCAAGCCTAGTGACTAAAACTCTTAAGTTTTCCTACAACACAGCCGCAGTCACTCACTCACTCCTCCTCCCATTTAACATCTCAGCACGGTTTTCTCTTTGAGTTTCCTGCAGTGCATGCTCTCCCACAGCTCGGCTTTGAGCAGCTGTCATTTCTGCCCTCCCAACCTCCTTACCCTCATCTTCTGGTGACACCACCTCAAGTTTTCTTTTGAGGAACCAACCCTCCCCACTCTCCATCCACATGGTTTGAATAGGGCTGACCTCACTCTCTTATTTCTAGATGGAATATGTGACCCAGATATGGCCAACTGCATATTCCTTCTCCCTATGCTCAGCAATTGACCGGATCCAGAATGAGCGTGTGACCCAACGGAGCCTAAGAGAACCATCCCTAGGATTTTTATTGGAACAACTGGGGAAAGGATGCTCTCATTTCACTAGGGACACCAGGCTGGAGCTACTGGGTACTATCTCTGCCACCCCTTGGGGACAGTTTGCCTGAAAATGAGCTAACTCAGGCAGAGCTGAATGGTGGAGAGAGAGAATTGTGCTGACCTCCTTGGAGTCCTTGGATCCAGCCATGCCTGAAGCCAAAATCCATGGATCTTTTTCAGCTCCCTGAGTCAATAAATGCCCTTCTTCACTTACATAATATGACTTGTGCCACAACCCTAAGAGCATGAGTTAGTATCGTGAAGACACAGGTGCATAAGTGAGGACACTGATCCTTACAGGGTTGAAACGAGAATTAAAGGGTATAAAATACATGAAAACATTCGGTAAAGAACTTGAAAAATGTGAAACTGGTTTCTAACTAATTGCTCCAGCCCCACCCTCTCCCTGCCTCCACTCCTCCATCCTCGCCAGTCATTTCTAAGCCTCATCTTGCTCTGACCGAAGTCGTTTATTTCTCTCTCTTAGCTTCCCACATACAGACTGCAAGCCTGAGGCGAACCGGAGCCTCGGGTCCTAGACCCGACTGCTTCTAGCTGGCCTGGGCACACTGCAGGTGACCACATAACTGCAACCAACTAGAGGTGGGAAATGTCAAGTGCTCCTCTTTCACCTGTTAGGGTCAAGGCTCCCTCTGCCAACAAGCCTAAGTCCCCACCCCCTGCCTTGAGCGACCATGTAATACTGTGGTCTTGTAAGACCCTACGCCCTCGGGTCAAGCTGGATCCTAAACCGCCAACCATTGTTTCATTCTCCCACTCCAATTCTGGTAACTAATTAAAGGTTGAGCAACTGGGCTCTGGAAAGATCCTAAGAATGTAACTCGATAACAAACATTGTGACCTAAAGTTTAACTTGTTTTTCAAGATTCTGTTAAGCAACCCCACCCTTTTAATAAGACCTGGCCGAGGTGAAGTCCAAGGTGAGGTTAAAGTCACCTAGCGCCTAGACACCTAGACATCTTAGGTGTCTATGATTGGTCATTTTATTTATTTTTTTTTAATTTTTTTAAATATTTTATTTATTTTTGATACAGAGAGAGACAGAGCATGAGAGGGGGAGGGGCAGAGAGAGAAGGAGACACAGAACTGGAAGCAGGCTCCAGGCTCTGAGCTAGCTGTCAGCACAGAGCCTGATGCGGGGCTTGAACCCATGAACGTGAGATCTGACCTGAGCCGAAGCCGGAGGCTAAACCGACTGAGCCACCCAGGGGCCCCTGATTGGTCATTTTAAAAGACTAAGAACTTTAAAATAATAGGTTCCCGCCAAAACTAACATCTGTGTATTACAATATAATTGACTACAATAAAATGCTGTAAGTTGTAATTGGGTAACTACATGAACACCCATTTTGTCCTGCCAAAACCCTTATGAACCCTGAGCTCCTGCTCGGCGGGGCTCTCTTCCGAGGACTTCCAGCCACTCGGGAGGGGCCGTTTGGCTGAAATAAAATAAACCCATGAACCAACTCATTCTCGGTGACTTTTTGGGAAAAAAGTCTAACAGCAGGGGCCGCTTAAATCTATCATGATCCATCCTTACAAGGAGCTATAGTGCAGTCTCCTAAATTAATAAAGCAGGTGTTGATGTACTTGTGTGTGAGATCTTTGAGATTCACTGCGAGGTGAAAAAGCAAAATGCATAACAGTGTAGCAGGGCACCATTTCTGCTGTTAAAATATATTTATATTATATGCTGACAAATGCAAAACACATCTCTGGAAGGAGATGTCATAAATTGGTAAGAATGGTTGTCTTTGGAGAGAGGGGCAAAGTGGCACCTTTGGAAATGTTTACCTCATGCCTGTATTACCTATTCAAATAAATGTGAAGAAAAAACAGTGGTTACCTCTAGAGAACCGAATGGGGGTGGGAAGGATGGGAAGGAGTGGTGGATCTTAATTACATATATAATAAAAGACATATATATGCCATATATATTATATATTATGTAATATATAATATATATTATATACACTATTGATACATAATATGTAATATTATATAGATACTATTGAGATATATATATGTAATATTGATTTACAAACGTTTTCCCTACCAGGAAAGAAAAAAAAAAAGCAGAGAGACAGAGACAGAGAGAAAGAGAGGCAGTCTGTATTGACGTAAGGGTCAAGCGGTGGCAGGCAGCTGCTCCTGACCAGGGCATGTCCCTGGGCACGCCCCGTGACGAGGACCAGCAGCTTCCTGGAGTGCTCAGCCCCCTTTATCTGGCTTCTCTCTGTCCTGCCGGGTTTGAAGCATCCAAGTAACGGGCGACCCAGCTCCCAGGAAATCCCCCGTGCTGCCCTTTTGTGAGGGTCCCAGGGGCCGTGGGGCTCTTGGCAAATGCCACATCTGTGTGCACAGAGGAGCTTGTTCACCTCGCAGCAGGGAGAAGGGGACGTATCAGAGTGCAGTGAGCTGCCCGGTGCACACCCTCAGGGCTTCGGGGCTGTGCACCGGGTGGGAGCAAGCCGGCTGCTCCGTCTCCCTTCACCCTCATTATCTACTGGTGCATAATGAACCCCCCCAGAATTGCAGGCTTACAATAACAATTTATCTTTTTAAAAATGGGGTGACTGGGTGGCTCAGTCGGTTAAGCATCTGACTTCGGCTCAGGTCATGATCTCACAGTTTTTGGGTTCGAGCCCCACGTCAGGCTCTGCACTGACAGCTCAGAGCCTGGAACCTGCTCCGGATTCTGTGTGTCCCTTCCTGTCTGTGCCTCCTGCACTTGTGTTCTGTGTCTCTCTAAAAAATAAATAAACATTAACAATAAATTAAGTAAATAAAAAATAAAAATGTTTATTTACTCATTTTTGGGAGAGAGAGAGCACCAGCAGGGAAGGGGCAGGAGAGAGACACACACACACAGAATATGAAGCAGGCTCCAAGCTCTGAGCTGTCAGCACAAAGCCCAATGCGGGCTCGAACCCACAAACTGTGAGATCATGATCTGACCTGAAGTCAGAGGTGTGACTAACTGAGACACCCAGGTGCCCCTAAATTGACCAGGTCTTTCTGCCAAACAAAGTCACTTCCTGGATTTAAGCCAAGGGTTTCTGAAGCAAATTCCCATCTGGAGACAATGAAAAATGTGCTCCTCAGAACAGGACTTTATTTACACCTAGTATCTACATTCTGGATGGGGGCCTGGACAGGATGATTGCCCAGGAAGATAATGGAGTCATTAATCTCTGCCCAGGACTGGGCTCCCACTGCCAACTTCCCATCTGGATAATTAAACCAATTGGCAGCTCGGTATCTGTCTCCATGGAGTCCGTGGGGCAGAGGGACAGGGCACCTCTGGCTGCCGCACTTGCCTACTCCAGAGTGTAGGTTCCTGGGTGACTTTAGGACAAGCCAGCTGAGCCCAGGATGGGGTTCTTGGCCCTGGCCTTGCCAGGTCCAGGACTCAGGCAAACATGGACGTGTTGGCGTGTCAGTGGTCTTCAGGAACAGTTGTCTGAGCTTCTGTGTTTGTGTGGTTGCCCACGGGTGCCCTTCCATTCTTCCTAACTTTACCCTAAACCTTGGTTCTGTTACACCGCAAGAGTTCTGCACCCCACCGCTGGTCCGTCTCTCCCCCCAATTTTCCCTCCTCCATAACCAGCACCAAGATGTGTCAGAGAATGCCCTCCAATCTTTTTAAAGTTTTTACTTATTTTTAGTAATCGCTACACCAAATGTGGGACTCGAACTCACAACCCAGAGATCAAGAGTCTCTTCCGAGTGAGCCAGCCAGGAGCCCCAAGAAGGCAAATCTTTATTCAACTTGGCCCTCACTACCCAGAGCACAGCCCGGCCTGTTTGAGAAGCAGAAGACTCTCAGGCCCCATCCCAGATCTACTGAGCCAGAATCCTCGTTTCAGCAAGAGCTCTGCTGATTTAGGCACGTTAGTTCTCAGCCCTGGCTGGGCATTAGAAGCACCTGAAGAGAGTTTCCCACAAGACCAATAGCTAGGATCCTTTGCCAAGATTTTGATTCAGTTGATCTGGGATCCGGACTGGACATCAGTATTTTTTACAATATAACATACATTTAGTAAAATGCACTAACTTCAAATGAATAGCTTAGTGTTTTTTACACACGTCTACACACATGTACACCTACGTAACCGCCACCCAGATAATGACATAACATTTCCCTTTTTTTTTTTCTTTAATGTTTTTTATTTATTTTTGAGAGACAGAGCAAGCAGGGGAGGGTCAGAGAGAGAGGGAGACACAGAATCTGAAGCAGGCTCCAGGCTCCGAGCTAGCTGTCAGCACAGAGCCCAACACGGGGCTCGAACCCACTAACCGTGAGATCATGACCTGAGCCAAAGCCGGACACTTAACAGACTGAGCCACCCAGGTGCCCCGACATAACATTTCCAAGAACACCCCAGAAAGTTCCATTTTGTCCCTTCAAGGTCGGGTCCAGTTTGTCCAGGACTGAGGGGGTTTTCCAGGACCTGGGACTCTGAGTAGCAAAACATAGATTCCCAGGGAAAATCAGGACAAGTTGCTCCCACTACTCCCAGGTCTATACTCCAGCCCACCTCCAGAGGGAAACATTCTCCTGATTTTTATCCAAAGATAAGTTTAAGAGCTCCCCCAGATGACTTTAATGTGCAGCCCGGGCTGACCCGTGCCGCAGAAACACCTGGAGCCCCAGTGAAGCTATTGCCACGCCTCACTCACTCCTGCACCTCCTAATTCAGTAGGTCTGGGGTGGAGCCAAGAATCTGCATTTCTAACAAGTTTCCCAGCTGATACTGATGCTACTGCTCTAAGAACCTTCCTTCGAGAACTACAGGTCTAAGCCAAGCACAGGAAGTGCCCCTGGCCAATCCAGGGTTAGGCTTGAACACGTGACACACTTCTGGCCAATGGGCATGAGAAGACTTCCCAAAGCTTCTGAGGCAGCACTCGGGTATTCTGTTCAAATGGTACCCCTGGACTGTGCAAATCACGAGCTCAGGGATGAGGGTGGGGATGTGGTGGTGGGGCTCCTAGGAAATTTTTTGTCACTGATAAGGAAATGCATGGGAGGGGATGCTCTCTTCTGTTGAAAGTCCAGTAGTGTCTGGGCATGGCCCCTGGAGCTGTCTGATGACCTTGAAGCAACAAGCCCAAGGACTAAACACAAACCACGCAGGGTAGCGGGGAGGAAGGCGGGAGAGAGTTTGAGTCCTTGAAGAGACTGCTAAACCGCAGGGTCAAGCAACCTTAAACTACCTTCTCAGGGATGCCTTTCCTTTTGGGTTAAGTCACATATAATTGGGTTCTCTCCGATTTGTGTTCAAAAAAGCGTGCAGGACCCCGCTGTTCAAACTGTGATCTGACAACCAGCAGCACTGGCATCCCTGGAAGCTTGCTTGTGTCAAATGATAAACCAAAACAATTTAGTAACAAGTCTAATGCCCTTTATTCAAAGGGAAACAGTGCCAGCAGCGGAGCACCGTTCCCAAGGCAGGAGCGAGTTTTATAGAGCTTGGAAGAGGCAACTCGAAACAGAAGCATGATGGGCTAGGAGGTCCTACTTCTAGGGTGTGGGAAGCGTTGGGTGGTATGGCTGGTGTGTGTTAGATTTCTTTGACAGGTGTTCGCTGTGAGTGCGGCTGGCCTGGGGTTGGATTCCTCACCTGGACTGGCCAGTAGGACAGCCTCCATTTTTGTAGGGAGTCCTGGCCTACGAACTAACTTTATCTCAAGAAATGGGGGATCCTGGGCCCCACCACGGACTTACTGAGTCAGAATCCGCATTTTCACAAGATGCCCACCGTAGGGTCTGAGAAGCACTGCTCTAACTACGTACACAGGCTTTGGATTTTCTGCACCTTTCTGTGGGCCGCTAAGAGCTAAGAGCTGCATGAAACCATGTTATTCTTAGTAATCGTATGAACAGATGCCCTAGCACTGCCAACAGAAGCCCTCTACCAGAGGGTTTTTTGGGTGACTCATTGGTCAGAACTAGGCCTCATGCGTTAGCTGCCAGTGGGGCTTGGAAAGCGAGTGTCTGGCTTTATCTCAATTGTGGGAGACGGATCTGCCTGCAAAGATCCCAAGGAGTTGAAAACTTACGTTTCACACAAAGACCTGCACAAGGATGTCTATAGCGGTTTTATTCATAATTGGCCAAACTTGAAAGCAACCCAGATGTCACACAGCTGATGAATCGCTAAGCACTGGCACATCCAAACTGGCATATTTTTCTCTGCTCAAAAGAAATGAGCTCTCAAGTCATGAAAACACATGGAGGAGTTTGAATGTACATTGCCAAGCCAAAGAAGCCCATCTCAAAATGTTAACTACTGTATGATATTAACTATATGTATGTAACATATCACATGATCCTAATTATATGACATTCCGGAAAAGGTGAAAGTATGGACACAATAAGAAGATCAGTGGTTGCAGGTGGTGGAGTGAGGACAGGGATGAATGGGCAGAGCACAGAGGATATTTAGTGAAAATACTCTGTATGATACAATAGTGATGGATATACAATCAACCCTTGGAGAATTCAGGGATTAGGGGCACTGACCCCTGCACAGTTGTAAATCTATGTATAACTTTTGACTTTCCCCAAACTGAACTACTAATAGCCTATGTTAACCAGAAGCCTTACTAATAAAATAATTGATTGACACTGTAATGTATTACATACTGTATACTTACAATACAGTAAGCTAAAGAAAAGAAAATGTTATTAAGAAAATCGTAAGATTGGGCACCTGGATGGCTCAGTTGTTAAGTGTCAGACTCTTGATTTCAGTTCAGGGCATGATCTCACAGTTCATGGGTTGAAGTCCCAAGTCGAGCTCTGCACCGATTGTGTGGAGCCTGCTTAAGATTCTCTCCCTTCCCCTCTCATAAATATATTTTTTAAAAAAAGAAAATCATAAGAGGGGCACCTGGGTGACTCAGTCGGGTAAGCATCTAACTCTTTTTTTTTTTTTTTTTAATCTAACTCTTAGTTTCAGCTCAGGTCACGATCTCACAGTTTATGAGTTCGAAGCCCACATGTGCCGCACTGACAGCATGAGGCCTGCTTGGGATTCTCTGTCTCCCTCTCTCTCTGCCCCTCCCTGACTCATGCTCTCTCAAAATGAATAAACATTTTAAAATCATAAGAGAACCATGGCTTGCTCAGCTAGGGGAGCTTCTGACTCTTGTTCTCAGGGTTGTAAGTTCAAGCCCCAAGTCGGGTGTAGTGATCACTTAAAAGTAAATTTAAAAAAGAAGGAGATGATGAAGAAAATTAGGGCTCCTGGGTGCTCAGTCAGTTAAGGGTCTGACTCTTGATTTAGGCTCAGGTAATAATCTCACAGTTTGTGAGTTCGAGCCCTGTATTGGGCTCTATACTGTGTCAGTGCAGAGCCTCCTTGGAATTCTCTCTCTGCCCCTCCCCAACTCACTCTCTCTCAAAATAAAAGAATTCATTTATTAATAAATAAAAGAAAATTATAAGGAAGAGAAAATTCATTTACAGTATGATACTGTAAAAAATTCATGTATGAAGTGGACTCACACAGTGCAAACGCATGTTCAGGAATCAATAGTATGTCATTATACTTTTGTCCAAACCCATAGAATGTACAACACCGAGACAGAACTCTGAAGTGAACTACGGACTGTGTGATTACGATGTGTCAGTGCAGGTTCACGAGAGCCGTGCATGAGATGTCTCTGTATTTTCCTCTGAATTTTGTTGTAAACCTAAAACTGCTCTAAAATATTATCCTTTTTTTGGGGGGCACCTGGGTTGCTCAGTGGGTTAAGTGTCCGATTTCAGCTCAGGTCATGATCTCCCGGTTCGTGAGTTCAAGTCCCATGTCAAGCTCCGTGCTCATAGCTCAGAGCCTGGAGTCTGCCTTGGATTCTGTGTCTCTCTCTCTCTCTCTTTCCCTCCCTGACTCAAAGGTCTCACGTGCACTTTCTCTCTCTCTCAAAAATAAATAAACATTAAAAAAAATTTTAATATTATCCTTTTTAAAATAGTGCCCCCAAATACATATAGTATGTATAAATACATAAAAGATCTAGAAAGATATACAATAAGAGTTTCTGAGTTATGTAATAGTGTTTTATTTCTTTATTTTTAAAAAATTTACATCCAAGTTAATTAGCATATAGTGCAACAATGATTTCAGAAAATTCCTTAATGCCCCTTATCCATTTAGCCCCCCCCACATCTCCTCCAGTAACCCTCTGTTCTCCATATTTAAGAGTCTCTTATGTTTTGTCCCCCTCCCTGCTTTTATATTATTTTTGCTTCCCTTCCCTTATGTTCACCTGTTCTGTGTCTTAAAGCCCTCATATAAGTGAAGTCATATGATATTTGTCTTTCTCTGACTAATTTCGCTTAGCATAACATCCTCTAGTTTCATCCACGTAGTTGCAAATGGCAAGATTTCATTCTTTTTGATTGCCAAGTAATACTCCATTGTATACACACATCTTTATCCATTCATCCATCAGTGGACACTTGGGCTCTTTCCATACTTTGGCTATTGTTGATAGCGCTGCTATAAACATTGGGGTGCATGTGTCCCTTTGAAACAGCACACCTGTATCCCTTGGATAAATACCTAGTAGTGCAATTTCTGGGTCATAGGATAGTTCTAGTTTTCATTTTTTAATTAAAAATATTGTTTTCCAGAGTGGCTGCACCAGTTTGCACTCCCACAGCAGAGCAAGAGAGATCCGCTTTCTCCACATCTTCCCCAACATCTGTTGTTACCTGAGTTGTTCATGTTAGCCAGTCTGACAGGTGCGAGGTGGTATCTCACTGTGGTTTTGATTTGTATTTCCCTGATGATGAGTGTTGTTGAGCATTTTTTCATGGTTGGTTAGCTGTCTGGATGTCTTCTTTGGAGAAGTGTCTATTCATGTCTTTTACCCATTTCTTCACTGGATTATTTGTTTTCTGTGTGTCAAGTTTGATAAGTTCTTTATAGATTTTGGATACTAACCGTTTATCTGATTTATCGTCTGCAAATATCTTCTCCCATTCCGTTGGTTGCCTTTTAGCTTTGCTGATCGTTTCCTTCACTGTGCAGAAGGTTTTTATTTTGATTAGGTCCCAATAGTTCATTTTTGCTTTAGTTTCCCTTGCCTCTGGAGACATGTCAAGTAAGAAGTTGCTGCGGCCAAGGTCAGAGAGGTTTTTGCCTGCTTTCTCCTTGAGGATTTTGATGGCTTCCTGTCTTACATTTAGTTCTTTCATCCATTTTGAGTTTATTTTTGTGTATTGTGTAAGAATGTGGGTCCATTCCTGGATTCTCTACTCTGTTCCATTGATCTGAGTGTCTGTTTTTGTGCCGTTTTTATTTATTTTTGGTCTACATTTTTGACTTTCTACATTGCCCTTACTCTGCTTTGGTAATAAAGAAAGGTTTTTTGTTAAACCTATTTATTTAAAAGAATTTTTTTAATGTGTATTTACTTTTGAGAGACAAAGACAGAGACAGAGTGTGAGTGTGAAAGGAGCAAAGAGAGAGGGAGACACAGAATCCAAAACAGGCTTCAGGCTCTGAGCTGTCAGCACAGAACCCCACGTGGGACCTGAATTCATGGACCACCAGATTATGACCTGAGCCAAAGTCAGACGTTTAACCAACTGAGCCACCCAGGCACCCCTAAAGGTTTTATTTGGACATAATTATAGACTCACAGGAAGCTGCAAAATAGTACATAGACTATCATGTACCCTTTACCTAACTTCCCCCGAGTGCTATCCTGTATAATTGTAGTACAATATAAAAAGGAGGGATTCAACTTTGTTACAATATGTTTAACCAGACTACAGACCTCATTCTGTTGTCCCCATTTTTTACATGTTTATTTGTGTATGCCCACACACATATAATTCTATATGTTTTTATTCTATGATAAATAGGTTCATATATTCATGGAACCACAAACCAGATACAAAGGAATTCCTTGTGGTCTCCACTTTGGCTTACACTCCTCTTCCCGGTCCCTATTCCAAGGCAGCCACTAATCTGCTCTCCATCTACAGTTTGGTCATTTCAAGAATGTAATATGAATGATCATTCATATGCCACCTTTTGAAATCGGCTTTTGTCAATAAACATCACGCCCTTGAGATCAATCTACGTTTTGCATGTTATCATAGTTCATAATAAATATTTTTTAATGTTTATTTATTTTGAGGTGGGGAGGGGTAGAGAAAGAAGGAGAGAGGATCCCAAGCAGTCTTGGTGCTGTCAAAAGTGTGATGCAGGGCTCAGACTCACGAATTGTGATATCATGACCTGAGCCAAAACCAAAAGTCAGATGTTTAGCTGACTGAACCACCCAGGCGCCCTTTCTTTTTGAAGATTAAAAAAAAATTTTTTTTAATGTTTTATTTTTATTTTTGATACAGAGAGAGACAGAGCATGAGAGGGGGAGGGGCAGAGAGAGAGGGAGACACAGAACCAGAAGCAGGCTCCAGGCACTGAGCTGGCTGTCAACGCAGAGCCTGATGTGGGGCTCAAACCCACGAATGTGAGATCTGACCTGAGCCGAAGTCGGAGGCCTAACCGATTGAGCCACCCAGGCGTCCCCCAGGCGCCCTTTTAATAAGAATATATTTGAGTATATTTCCTACCTAAACTCTAATATATATATATTTTATTATGTTTTTTAATTCCAGTATAGTTAACATACAGTGTTAAATTAGTTTCAGGTGTACAATATGATGATTCAACAATTCTATTTTAATGTTTTTTTATTTTTGAGAGAAAGAGAGTGAGCATGAACAAGGGAGGGGCAGAGAGAGAGGAAGACACAGAATCTGAAGCAGGCTCCAGGTTCTGAGCTGTCAGCACAGAGCCCGACAAGGGGCTTGAACTCATGAACTGTGAGATCATGACCTGAGCCAAAGTCAGGTGCTTAATTGACTTTGACTGAACCACCCAGATGTCCCAATTCATTTTTTTTTTTAAAGTAGACTTCACACCCAGCATGGTGTTTGAACTCACGACCCTAAGATCAAGAGTTGCCCACTCTACTGACTGAGCCAGCCACGTGCCCAAAATTATTTTTTAAAGTAATCTCTATAGCCAGTGTGGGGCTTGAACCTGCAACCCTAAGATCAAGAGTCACAGGCTCCACCAACTGAGCCAGCCAGGCACCTCCGATTCAATAATTCTATGCATTACTCAGCGCTCATCATAAATCTACTCTTTAATCCTTTAATGTTGTTGATCATCTATTTCACCCATCCCCCTCCCACCCACCTCCCCTCTAGTAACTATCAGTTTGTTCTCTGTAGTTAAGAGTCTGTTACTTGGTTTGTCTCTCTCTCTTTTTTACTTTGCTCTTTTGTTTGGTTTCTTAGATTCCACATGTGAGTGAAATCATCTGGTATTTGTCTTTCTCTGATTGACTTATTTTGCCTAGCATTATGCTCTCTAGCTCCATCCATGTTGTGACAAGTGGCAAGATTTCGCTCTTATTTATGGCTGAATAACATTCCATTGTATATATATATATACCACATCTTCTTGATCTATTCATCAATCAATGGACACTTGGGCTGCTTCCAGAATTTGGCGATTGTAAATAATGCTGCAGTAAACATAGGTGTGCATATATTCCTTTGAATTAGTGTTTTTTGTACTTTGGGGGTTTACTCAGTAGTGTGATTGCCAGATCATTTTTAACTTTTTGAGGAACCTCCATGCTGTTTTCCACAGTGGCTGCACCAGTTGGGTTCCCACCAACAACGCAAGAGGATTCTCCTTTCTCCACATCCTCACCAATGCCTGTTATTTCTTGTGTTGTTGATTTTAGCCATTCTGACAGGTGTGAGGTGAGTTCTCATTGTAGTTTTGATTTGTATTTCCCCGATCATGAGTGATGTTGAGCATCTTTACATGTGTCCGTTGGCCATTTGGATGCCTTCTTTAGAGAGATGTCTGTTCATGTCTTCTGCCCATTTTTTTATTGGCTTATTTGTTTTCTGGCTGTTGAATAATATATATGGTTTTAGTGTGTGTGTGTGTGTGTGTGTGTGTGTGTGTGTGTGTGCGTGTGTGTGTGCCCCTATTTCCAAATGTGAGGATAGGGTTTGGAAACTACA
>NC_043711.1:94752712-94762422 GCF_006229205.1 Suricata suricatta | reverse complement strand
TGTGTGTGTGTGTGTGTGTGTGTGTGTGTGTTTAATAGGGCCATTAAACTGTAGGCATAAAAGATACATTTAATAACATGGCCTGCAATTGTTGTGTCTAGAAATGAGAGCAGATCATGGTCTGTGCCAGAAGGCAGACGCTGAGCCTGGAAGGAGCAATCTGCAAGTATCTCTGGGAGACTACTGGTAACAAGGTTATTTTGGAGTCCTTGGGTTCGAACCCCAGCTCTGCCTCTGTACCGGTCATAGGCCACTAGAAAGAGAACAATCCCAGCAAACAATCCCAGCAAAGCGTGTGTGCAGAATATAAGGAAACCACCAGGGCTAGTGAGGAGCACTGGAGCTGGAAACAGAAGGGAGCACTGCCTACGGGAGCCAGGGAAGGAGGACATACCATAACCTGGAAGGAGAGTGAGGTGAGGAGCTCCTGGAGGAGCACCCTGCAAGGTGAGGCCACGGGCTGGCCAGCTCCACCTTAGTTGCCATTCCCCCTTCCAATTTCCTCTGGAAGCTCCCAGCACAGGGCTCTAGCTGTCCGTGCTCCAGGAGCACTGAGCAAGCTAGACTAGATGAGGAGGTAAGGGAAGACGTTGGCAGAGCCATTTGCTAACTGTTTCGCTTAGGTAAATCACTTCCCCTCTCTGAACCTCAGTTTTCTCATCTATAATGTCGGGATAATAATATTACCTCCCTTGTGGAGCTGAAGTGAGGAGTAAATTACAACATGTAAAGTACCTTGCGTGGACCCCAGCAGGACATTTTAATAAGTGGCAATTACAGATGATGGTCATGACAAGGACGACTTGAGTAGGGAGAAATGGGGCTTAGAGAGAGGTACGCTTGGTGCTGAGACAGCCACCGCCCTCTGCAGATGGCTCCTCCGCCTGTAAAATCATCAGGTCAACCTGGGCAGAGCCAAAAGTGATGTCAAAGCCGTACCTACTGCCACTTTAACACTGGAGAAAGAAAAGAAAAGCTGCCACCTTCTAGGACCACTCCCAACTCAAGCCTTCCCATCTGCAAACTGTGGCCCTGTGGTGCAGGTCTGTTTTAGCCAAAGGACCATTTGTTTAAGTGAGCCTGCCAAGTGAGAGGATCCAGATTTCTCCTCTTCTCTCTTTTTAAAAAAGCCACAGATATAAATAAACCCAAGATGGTCTGTTTCTGCCGTGACTAACAGATAAAAGAAATAGACCAGCAATTAATTAACATGGGGCCCTTGGGAGGAATTGACCAGGGGACCCGCCCAGTAGGTGGACCACAGGGTCGCCAATTCCACCCACGCAGGCTTTGAAGCCAGTTTAGATAGAAACTGTTGGGAAAAAACCAATCCCCCCCTCCCCTGGCTGCCACCCTGCCCCAGATAATCTTGGAGGAAAATAATCCAAGTTGATGCAGAATATGAGTTACTCAGAACATACTTAATGAGGTCCATCAAGTCTTCGTCTTAAAGAGAGCAGAAGCCATTGTCCAAGCCCGGTGTCCCCAGGAATGTGGCTGCCAGATTTAGCAGATAGAAATACAGAATGCTTGGAGCACATGGGTGGCTCAGTCGGGTAAGCAACCGACTCTTGATTTCGGCTCAGGTCGTGATATCATGGGTTCTTAGAAGGAAGCCCCACATCAGGCTCTGTGCTGACATGCAGGCCTGTTGTTACTCTCTCTCTCTTTCCCTCGCTCTCGGCCCCTCCCCTGTGCATGTGCTCTCGCTCACTCACTCTCAAAATAAATAAACTTAAAAAAAAAATACAGAATGCCCAGTCAAATGTGAATTTAAGATAAACAGCAATGTTAACACTGTCCCAAATATTACATGGGACGTACTTACCGTAAATAATTGTTTGTTATTTATCTGAAATTCACATTTCAGGGCGTCATGTGTATTATCTGGCTGAGGAACGAGGAGGGTGGTCCTGACAGGGACACCGCTCAAACTGGCAGCCTCCGGGACATCTGGGGCCCAGACATGTGCATTTTCTTAGTCTTCACAGTTTGTAAAGTTGGAATCAGTTGCTAACAGTTTAAGGATTTCTGGCTTCCTTTAAGAATGGGAAGCTCCAGCCAGGCTGGTACTAGCCATCCTACTATGATAACATAACGGGGACAGAAGGGAACGTGGGAAAGTGAAAACTGATCACTGATGTGTTAGATTGAAGGGATTGTGGGCACACTTGTTTCTGGCTGGTCTGTTGCATGCGTCTAGTGGTGGCAACATTAGCAGCCCACGTTTCAGGCTTCACTGCTGCGGTCAACCCCAGAAGTGCGAGCTGCAAGATCTGAAAAGCTTGCCCACCTGCAAGGCCACTCACTACTGGGCCATCTTGCCCCTTTCCAGCCCAGGGGTAGAGGCTTTGCGCCCACCAGTTGGAGAAACATGTGCCCACAGTGCCACCTAGAGACTGAGGCTGGAGTTGCAAGTCCTGGAAGGCATCCCTCTTCATCTTCCCTGGCAATTGCGTAGCCATAATTGGAAATGAGGTAGCCAAAATCTAAAAAAAGGAGAAAAAAGGAAAAGATTGAAAGAAACTAAAAAATAACAAGCATTTGAAAAGTTCTCTCAGTGTTCCAAGCAGAGTTATAAGTGTTCCTTTATTCCTCAAAAGATCCCCAAAGGGTGGATGGATCCCATTCACGTTCCTACTTTTCAGATCAAGAAACTGAGGCTCAGAGATGTGAATCACTTGCTCGAAGTTGCATGGTTAATAAAGGGTAGAGCTGTGATTCAAACCCAAGAAATCTAATTCTAGGGCCCATGTTTGCTGTTAATATCATTTTTTTTAATGTTTATTTATTTTGAGAAGGAGGGAGAACACTCATGTGCGCGCAAGCAGGGAAGGGACAGAGAGAGGAGGGGAGAGAGGATCCGAAGCAGGCTCCTTGCTCGATTCAGGGCTCAGACTCACAAACCATGAGAGCATGACCTGAGCTGAAATCAAGAGTCAGATGCTTAACCGACTGAGCCAGCCAGGTGCCCCTGCTGTTCGTATTTTTAATATTATCCGACAATAAGATTGACTTTAGTTTTTCTTTTGGTGTACAGTTCCACAACTTCAACATATGCATAGGGGCGCCTGGGTGGCTCAGTCAGTTAAGCGGACAACTCTTGATTTTGGCTCAGGTCATATTTCACTGTTTTTGAGTTCAAGCCCTGCATCATACTCCACACTTACAGTGCAGTACCTGCTTGGTATTCTCTCTCCCTCTCTCTGCCACTCTCTGCCTCTCTCTCTCTCAAAATAATAAACTTTAAAAAATGTATAAATTTACCTAACCACCGCTACAATAAGGATACCCCAAAACTTTCTTGTGCTATTTCTTTTTTTTTAATGTTTTATTATTTTTTTTATTTTCGATACAGAAAGAGACAGAGCATGAGAGGGGGAGGGGCAGAAGAGAAGGAGACACACCTGGAAGCAGGCTCCAGGCTCTGAGCTAGCTGTCAGCACAGAGCCTGATGCAGGGCTCGAACCCACGAACTTGAGATCTGACCTGAGCCGAAGTTGGAGGCTTAACTGACTGAGCCACCCAGGCTCCCCCGTGCTATTCCTTTATAGTCACATCCCCTACTCATCCTAACTCTGGCAACAACTGTTCCCCAGCACTATCCTTCTGTCTTTTCAAGAAGGCCAAGTAAACAGAATCATACAGTATGTAGCCATTTGAGATTAGTTTCCTTCACTCACTGTCTTGGGATTCGTCCAAATTGTTATCTGTATCACTAGTTTATTCCTTTTTACCCTAGTACACTTAACCCGTGCCAGGTGCTACACAAAGCATTTTGACACATCTCATTTGATCCTCACAGATTCCCAAAAGGAAGGTAATATTATACCCATTTTATAGATGCAAGATCTAGAGCTAAAGGCTGGTAGAAGTCACAGGCTGTATGCCAGGGGCCAGGACGAATCCCAGACTCAGAACAATTTATAAAATTGCTGTTCCCAGACAACAGAAAGTGAGGTGTGGGGGAGAGAATACTATCTCCTGGCTGGAATTCTGGAAGGTGACTTGTGGATTCTTTCCTTTCCCCAACAGCTTCCCAGAAATGCTTGTGATTCCATTCACACAGCTGGCGAGAGAGTGAAGCAAAAGTCCTCTCAAGACAGTAGAACATAGAAATGAGGGGCCCAGCATGGAGTTCAAATCCCAACTGCCACTCTCAAGGTGTGTAATCTCAAGTAAGCTGGTAAATCTCCCTGGGCCTCAGTTTTCTGTCTTTAAAATGGGATAGTAAAAATAAAAACAAAATAGGATAACAACAAACAGGGTTGGGATATAGATTAAATGAGATAAGAAATAATTAACAAAATATCACACACGATAAGCACTCAGTGAACACATTTATTCTTATAGTTCCCTTACACAGACCTCCTCCCATCTCAGTGTATGCAGATTTGCTTATTCACTAGATAATGAATTGTGTCCCGACTACTTGCCAGGCCTTGGGCTGAACGCTTTGCGGACTTGAGTTTACTGAACCTTACAAATTATCTGAAGTAGATATTGTTATGAACCCTATTTCACATATGAGGAAACGGTGGCTTGTAAAGGTGAAGTTATTTGCCAGATCCCTCAGCTGGGACAAAGTGAAATGAGACTAAAGCCTCAAATATTTGGTGGGACTGAAGCTAGGGAGACAGGATGCAGAATTTGGGCATCAAAGACCTACCATTGGCCCTGGAGCTCAGGGAAGCAGTGACAGCAAATCCAAGAAACTAGGTGGCTGGGAGAACACTCAGGACCCTCTTAGGTCCCAGCCTGGCAGCCATTGGGGACCACTTCTTCCAACAAGCAAGTCCAGCAAAAGCATTTGAACTCTTAAGAGCCAGAAATGGACTCTTTCCTATGTCCTTTAGATAGCATACAAGCTGTTGGCTGCAATTAAGCCAAAGGTTACAAATTCAAGAGCCAGACTGACAGGGTTCAAACCCTGGCTCTGTCATTCTCAGCAGCTTTTACTCTGCATGGGGGAGGGAGACACTCCTGGAGGGTTTATGACGGTGACCTCACTCTTTGGTTTTCAAGATCACTCCAGCTGCAGGACAGACAAGGGGGTGTGGTAGAGGTAGAAAGGCCAGTAATGAAAGCTTGGAGGATAGTTTGAAATCAGCAGTGACAGACACAGATATGGTAAAAGGGGCAAATCTGATACTTTTGAAGGCAGAAACCAGTAGGATTTGTGGCTTCACACATGCAATGAGCAAACCGTCGAGGGTTAATTCCCAAGGTTTTCAGCCTGAGCAACCACATCAATAGATTGTAGGAGGGGCAGCCAGGGAGCAGTGGGGAGGGGATCAGGAGTTCAAGTTTTGAAGTTTAAATTGAATGCATGAAGGGGAATACAAGTGTGTAAATGTAGCTTAGGGACCACACAGGTTTTAATGTCCTGACAAGAAAGTCAGGAAGGTCAGCTGGTGAATTCAGTGATTTGATAAACATTCCACCTTCTGTTCTGTAGGTCTGTAATCCAGGCACAGCTTGGGGGGGGGGGTTTCCTCTTTCAGGGTCTCTAGTAGACACAAAGGTGCCTGCAGGGGTTCCTGTCACCAAAGATTTGAATGGGGAAGGATGGTCTCCCCAACTCAGTCCTTGTCTGGAGTCCACCTTGGGCATAGACCATTTCAACAGGAGAGCTTGCTTCATCAAGGTAAACAAGCCAAGGACAGATATGAAGGGAACTAGCAAGAGAATAAGCAAATCAGGAATCTAATCTCCAGTGACCTACCCTCTGTGGTTTTTCTATTAATTGGAAACACTAGGTCCCACACAATCAAGAAGTGATCACAGAAGTCCCTACCAAGAGTTAGCTTAGAAGGCAATGTCTAATGGGCACCTGGGTGGCTCAGTCAGTTGAGTGTCCTGGAGCCTGCTTCAGATTCTGTGACCCCCCTCTGCCCCTCCCCTACTCACCCTCTCAAAAGACTTGAAAAAAATACGTCACCTATAAAGCAAAGAACCTGTGCTTTAGTGTATATAATTCTGTTTAGGAATAACTATAAATTACAAGGTTTGGGATCTGCCCTCCATTTGCTTCATCCCTGGAGTTTGACCCCTGTAGATTTTGGCTAATTACCCCCGGTTCAAGGTTTATCTCCAATAACCAAATACAAGAGCATTTTTTATTTAAAGAATTTATTTTCTTATTCTAGACTGGATGGATGCAAGTTAGAAATTTTACCAAAGTTCAACAATAACTCTTGGTTCTTCAAAATGGGCACAGGCCTCTAGACAGTCTTCAGGTTACACAAAAGCCTTGTGAGAGATTCAACCAGAACTATTATTTCTTTTCCAAGGCTTGTATTCGAACTCCACAGTTGAGAAACTCCTTAAAAAGAAAAGATTACAATCAGGAATTCTGTCATAATTCTGATACAAAAGGCTTCTTGTTTGGGATAGGAGACACATCTGGTTAAGACCTCAGGAACTAGATGGGTGTACAGTTAAGTACCAAACCAAACCAAACCAAGCATTCTAGAAGCCAGCTGCCATGTATGTTCAAAAGGCCCATGCAGCAAGGATTTTCTTAAAAAACAACTACCACCCAACTGAAACATGACCTGGAGCTCCCTTCTTTTTATATTATCTGCAAAGGCAGAATTAACTTCTTTTTTTCTTTCTTTCAAGACCTAGTTGTAGCAATGGGTGCAGAGTCCTACTCTTCATTCTCCCCTCCTGCTTTATACACCCACTTGGGAAGTGGGTTTCCAGGTTATTCCCCGGCGAGCAAACATAACATCTCTCTTGGGGGGAGGGGGGCACATTTAACCATCTTACAAGTGGGCTGACAGTGCCATTTGCAGAAACCTCACCTGTTATGGGACAGACTGAAACTGTAGGATCAGGAAGCCATCAATCTACTTACTGCCCTGTGGCGCACAGGGCTCCAGACCTGTAACAAGTTAGCAGATAAAACCAAGATAAATGACCCAATTCCTGGGAGGGGAAAAAGGCAGAGCAAGCTCAAACCCCACTAAACACACACCCATAGAAGGATAGGGATATCCTGTGGCCAATGCATCAGACAAACACTGGCTAATGGTTGTTAGATCAACAGGGTCGATCTGATGGGGAAAAAAGTCATGTCATCAGCTGCAATGGCCAAATTTGAGTTAGAAGAGAACAAAGGGACAACCCCACGTTTAAAATTAAAGTGAAAGTAGGGGTGCCTGGATGGCTCAGTCGAAAAGGGTATGCAACTCGATTTCAGTGTCTTGAGTTTGAGCTGCATGTTGGGTGTAGAGATGATTTAAAATTGAAGAGAAAAGCAGTTAACTACCTTTCCTTTCTTCACATCCTCTATTCAGCCACGTGGACATCACGAAGCACTTCCCCGCTCCTGGTCCACTTGTTAGTCTGCTTTCTGCCAACAGTATATCTGAGATGAGAAACAAGAAAAGGTCCCATCAGCTAGATGCCCAAGGGAATGAAGAATAGAGAAGCTGCTCAAACTGGCATATCAGACAGAAACTGGCTTAGAAGAGTTAGATCAACATGGTCGATCTGTTGGGGAAAAAAGTTCAGTCATCATATATGCCAGAAGGGAGCTCTTGTTCTCGTGAAGTCCTCATGTGGGGTACCTGGCTGGCTGGGTCGGTAGAGCATGTGACTCGATCTTGGGGTTGTGAAGTCAAGCCCCGCACAGGATTTAGAGATTACTTAAAATTTTAAAGTCTCCTTTACTACAGCCCCCCACCGCTGCCGGTGCCAGTCTCTCCCTCGTTCTATCTACAATTAGGACTGGCAGGGTATACAATCCTTCATCTCCTTTCTTCTGACTTGGGCGAATCCTACCACCTGCACACGTGGCCTCCAACGGCACCGGGTTGCCCCATCCGCCTACTAGAAATGGTTATCACAACAAAAGTAAGCACATGTGAAGAAATGGGACACAAAAATGTGCTTTCAGGAACACTAAGGCATTTAACAGTTAGCATCTAGGGACACCAGGGTGGCTCACTGGGGACTCCAACCCCACCCCACTGGCCTCTCCCACACACTTATAAGCCTTAAAAAATTAGCATCTATTCACTTTAAAGAGATTATTCCCGGGAGTGTCTGGGTGGCTCAGCCAGTTAAGCCTCGACTCCTGATATCTGCTCAAGGCCATGATCCATGAGCTCAAATCCCTCACCTGGCTCTGCACTGACTGTGAAGAGCCTGCTTGGCCTTCCCTCAAATACACACTAAAAGGAAAAAAAAAAATGGAGAGGCACCTGGGTGCCTCAGTCCACTGAGCATCTGACTTTGGCTCAGGTCAGACCTCACAGTTTGAGTTCGAGTCCCGCATGGGGCTCGCGGCTGTGCGTGCAGATCCTGTCTCCTCTGTTGCTCCACCCCCGTTCACGCTCTCCGGCAAAATAAAATCTTCCCGTCCTTCCCCCAAGTCTGCCTAGCAGATGAAAGGGCTCCCCACAACTCGCGATTCCGACAACACGCCGCGAGAGACTTACCGCAGGTCAGGAGACCGAAGGCTGGAGACGTCTGCGTGGGGTTCTCTTGGAGGCCCAGCAACGAAAGCCTCCTAGATCCATCCCGCACCCTCTGATCGCGCTAACCTGCGAACCAACAAAAGGGCATCAATCGCTATCTCCCCACGGTTGGAAAAGAACATGGCCGGGCCTCGTGAGGCCGGTTATCAGAACTAACTGGCAAGTGTTCAAAGACATCACCATTGTCGATCTGATGGGGAAAAAAGCATAGTCATCATTTATACCAGCCAAAGACTCCTCAGGTCCGCACACCGGCGAGGGCTTTTCCAGTTTAAACTGGCCTCCCGGTTAGTTAAATGGCTTAAGGCCTATTTAAGGTCAGAGCAGAGAGAGACCAGGCAGGGACACAGCAAAGAGGAAAAATGAAGAACAGAGGTCTCGAAAGGAAAACAATGGCATCTCCACTCACCATACACGGTAGCAAACCCGCGTTCCCGGGCTCGGACCTCATCGGATGAGGCGGATGAGGTACGATGCAACCCACAGGAAAATAGCCAGAGCCAAAGACGAAAAAGAACGAGAAGCGCCCCAGACTTCTCTTATATAACCACAGCAGGCTCTGCACCTGCGCACTGTACCGCTGGCGCTTCTCGTTTCCTCTCGCGCCACGTGGGGCGCTCTGGGAAATGTAGTCTCGGAGCAGCCGGGCCGGTAGCGATCTAGTGGTTATCAAGGCCGTTCTAGCTCCGCCCCCTTTCCGAAACACTCGGGGCCACAGAGGCTCGTCCGCCACGCCGCCATGTCGCGCTTCACAAGCCCCAAGCCGCCCGGCGTGTTCTCCCTCCTCCGGGGCGGGCTGAGGCCTGTTAACCCGCCCTCCGCAGTCCCCTCCCCTCAGCTGCGCCCGCCCGAGCCCGCCGGCCCCGCCGCCGGGGGGAGCTGAGGCGACGCCAGCCCGTCCACCTGCCCCTGCCCGGCCTGAAGGCGGGGACGCCGGCAGAGCCACCAGGCCCGGCCCCCTTGGTCGCAGCCCAGAGTCCCCTCCTCCTCCTTCCCCCACCGACTCCACAGTTTCTCCTCTTCCGCCTCCCCTCCTCGCGGCCCCTCGCCCCGCCCAGTGTCTGCGGGGGGGAAAGGAAACCGAAAGTGCGCGGCGCCGGGCGGGGCCGCGGACCTGCCTGGGCCCGAGCCCGATCCCCAGTCGCGGCGGCGGCAGCTGCGAGGAGACGCGCCGGAGCCGGGTGAGTGACCCCCGTCCCGCACCGCGGCCCCGCACCTGCT
>NC_043711.1:94681373-94752612 GCF_006229205.1 Suricata suricatta | reverse complement strand
CCCGACCTTCTTGAAGCCCCCCTACCTCCCCTCCCGCCCCAGCCTGGCCGCTCCACGGCCCTGGCTCCCCCTCGACCCCATGATATTTCCATCAGGACCCCCTGGGCTCCTGGTTGCCGGTCACTCCTCCATCCCTCCTTCTAGCCTCTCGGGACCCTGGAGAATCCCCCTGATACCCACCTCTGGCCTCGTTTCAACCCTTTCCATGCCCCCTCCGACCCCCACCCCCATTACTGTTCTCCTGTGATACGACCCCTCTGCCAGCTTGACCATCACTGGTCTTCTTCCTGCCCTTTTAGGCGTTGATTCCTAAAGAAACCCTCTTTAGTCTGCTTTTTTCATAGCATTTCCTGTCCTCTCAGCTCCTCCCTTTTTTTCTCCCCATTTTTCCCCCAGAAAATTTCTGAGTTTCTATTTTAGTATTTTTCAACAAGAGAAAGAAGGCATTTTTCTCCTCAGAATTTTTTTTTTCAATTACACAGCCACCCACCCACCCAAAATACTGACTGCACTTGAGCGCTGGGTCTGATAAGATGAGAGAAGAGATTCACCCAAAATATGCCCGGCAGGAAGGAAAAGGACTCCTTTTTCTGCTGAGGATAAAAGCTCCTCCTCATATAATGCCAAATCTATTCACAGTTTCCCACTATGAATATTTTAAAAGTCAGCTAGAGGGACAGTCTCAAAAAATGCCTTTGCTGGGGACTCTGAGCCACCCACTCATTCCCTAGCCTCAGCTCACACGATGCGTATGAGGAGTTCCCTTAAAGGGGCTTCCTCTTCCTCTTACAGGATCACCATCAAAAATCTTCAAGAAAGGAGAAGGGAAAAACTGCAGATTTCTAGCTTGCCCTGGGGAAACAGCATCCTGTAGATGCTAAGCCCCTGGTTATTGAAACATGTAATTTCTTTCAAGAAGTAGAACAGAGGACTTAATCAGGTTGGCTGCGTTCCAAACAATGGGATCGGGGTAGCTGCTCACTAATTATTTACAAACTATACAAGACGGTAAGCTGTAGAGTTCTGTATAGTATAGCTGTTGGATGGGGTGGAGAATACATGGTTTTTGGATTAAAAAAGTGTACTTCTTTCTGTCCTGGCAACAATATTTGTCTGCTTTGTGGAAAAGGAAAATGAAACCTAGCAACCGATTAAGTAACTCGGCTGAAGGCATAAACCAAACAGTAGTTTTGAAAGGGAGTTGATGACACTCCCTCTACCCCAATGAAGTACAGGGATAAAGGGAAGGAGGAATTTGAAATCACCTAAATGGTGAATTTAACATTTTATATCATATTGGGCATTCACAGAGTTGAACACTTGTGCCTGTGATTGAATCCGTGTTTAACTCTTAGTTTACAAATCATTAAGATGTAGAAGCAGGAGGATTGGCTTGATGCTGTTTGGGGTATTTTTTCTGCTAGATGCTGTGTTTCAAGGGCCTGATCTCTCTCAATCTGTGCAGACTTCCAGGTAACTGAAAGTAACGTGAGTGGAGGAATTCAGGTGACTCAGACATGGAGGACAGAAGACCTTGTTTGGAGGCCAGGCCAAGAAATCTCTATACTAACCACAGAGGTGAGCAAGATTTTCTACGTAATGGGAAGGAAATTGAGTTCTCTGTGAATGAGCAGCCCTACCTAAGATTGACGGGCTCTCTCAGGTAAAGGATGGCTTATTCCTTAGCCACAGCATGAATGACTGAAAAATAGACAGCTTTCTCTTTTCCCTAAGAGAGCTGATGAATGGGTATAGTTCTCATTAAAAAAAGATAGCAGTAAAGTGTCTGAATTGGAAATAACTTTGTTTTAGAGCGGTAGTACCCAAAAGAAATGTAATGCAAGCCAAAAGTTTAATTTTTAGTTTTCTAGTAGCATCATTTAGAAAAGCAAAAAGATGGGGGCACCTGGGTGGCTCAGTCGGTTAAGTGTCCTACTCTTGGTTTTGGCTTGGATCATGAACTTGTGGCTCATGAGTTTGAGCCCCGTATCGGGCCTTGTACAGAGCCTGATTGGGAGTCTCTGTCTCCCTCTCTCTCTCTCTCTCTGCCACTTCCTGCTCATGGTATCGCTCTCTCAAAGATAAATAAATATCGGGGCACCTGGCTGGCTCAATTGTTTAAGCGTTCGACTTTGGCTCAGGTCATGATCTCGCAGTTTGTGGGTTCAAGCCCTGCCATCAAGCTGACAATTCATAGCCTGGAGCCTGCTTTGGATTCTGTGTCTCCTTCTTTCTCTGCCCTTTTGCTGCTCATGCTCTGTTTCTCTCTGTCTCTCAAAAATAAATAAATGTTTAAAAAATTATAAATAAATATTTTTTGAAACACAAAAGTAAACAAGTGAAATCCATTTTTGTAATTTAATAAAGTTAACATCTATTTAAATGAGTGTATCCAAATAATGTCATTTTATTTTAATAATTTAATACATATATTTTATCTTGGTACTTTAATAATGTCAGCATTTTTACTTACCCCCCCAAATACTCTTTTTATTTTTTTAGTGTTTTATTTATTTTTGAGACTGCAGAGACAGAGCATGCATGGGAGAGGGGCAGAGAGCAAGACACACACAGAATTCAAAGCAGGCTTCTGGCTCTGGGTGGTCAGCACAGAGCCAGATGTGGGGCTTGAACTCATGAACTGTGAGATCATGACCTGAGCCTCAGTTGGATGCTTAGCCAACTGAGCCACCCAGGCACCCCTCTTTTTAAAGAGTTTATTTTTAAGTAATCTTTGTACCTAATGTGGGGCTTGAACTCATGACCCCCGCTGCCCCCAAGATCAAGAGTCGCCTGCTCTTCCAACTGAGCCAGCCAGGGAATTCTCAGGTATTAACATTTTGAGGTCTTATCAGTCTAAAGAAACTTTAATGAGATGTTTACCCTGTTTTTGGTATTAAATCTTCACAAAGTTACGCATCTTAATTCAGGCTAGCCTTAATTAAGGTTATTAAGATTCTTAATAACCATACATGGCTAGTGGTTCTGTATTTAATGGCATATGTGTAGAACCCTAGTCACCAAAGTGAAGTTCCTTCCCATAGCATCACTCTAGTGCTCTGATTATTATATTTGTTTAGAACTTTCTGAAACAAAACCAAACAAAACTTGCTTTTCCCTAAGTTTGCAGCATGTCATCTGAGTTTTAGCTGTGGAACAAATGAGGAGGAATCATAGAATTTTTATTTTATGAGCTGTGTGACTATTGAAAGAATAAGAAACAACGTCAATTTTCATTCTTCAAAACATCAGGTCTTTGGGTCAGATTGAAATATTAGAAGGACTTTTTTTTGATTTTTTGAGAGTTTGAAAAGTGAATCAGGTAATGCTCATAAAATTTAAACTTCAGTAATACAGGATTTATACTTTGCCAAATGTTCCTTTAGGTTGTCATATCAAGATTTTCTCTATAAAGTGCAAAACAAGGAAAAATGCACATAAATGAATTTAGCATCTAATGTCTTGAAATGGTACAGTCATTTTGAATATGATGTGTATTCATAACATATCTTCATATCACTGTATACAATCTTATTTTGTTTGTTTTTAAAATCTCCCAAGTAATTCTGCCAAGTTGGGTCAGTTCCATCAATTTTATAGGAAAGGAAAGTGAAAGACACTGGTCTCTTGGATATTTTGGCCAAATTTACTTCTGAAAGGTGTGGCAAATTAAGGCAGACAAGTTCAGCTTCATCCGCTGGGTGATGTTAGCTTTCATGTGTAGACTTGGTATATCTCCTCCCTCCCCCAACAACTTCTTATCTGAGGTTTGGTAGTAGGTAATCCTATGTGGATGAAGTTGTGCTTCAGAAAGCAGAAAAACTTGAGTTTCCATTTTCAGTTTCCTGAAACAAGTTGAGTTTCCTTTTTCAGTTTCATTTTCAGTGTATTAAGTAGCTCAAAAATATCTTGGTAAAGGAAGCCCCACCTTCCCCATTGCCATCTGATGCTGGACAAATTTCAAGAAGCATTTCTCCTGTAATTGTATCCCACTTGATGCCTCTGTTGCCTGTAACATCATTGTTTAGTGGCAGAACCAGTGGCCATGGAAATCAATAGGGTATTCCCAGTGGAGAGGTATTACTAGTGCTCCTAGTAATAACTAACATTAATGACAACTCCTTCTGTTTTGGGTACACTACTAAGCATCTTATAAACATTTAGTCTTTATACCTACGTGGACGCTTAGGACAAGTATTTGACTTATCCGTGGTTAAACAGTGAGGAAGTATCAAGGACAAGATTTGAATCAGGACTATTTGGCTCTGAAATTCATGCTTTGGCTATTATTTGGTACTGCCAAAAGACAAGAAGCAATAAGCTGCTCTTTTTGATCCTCTGAAACAATCTCAGCTCGTGAGGATTAAATGAGATACTGTAAGTATTTATTCTCTAGCATGTATTAGGCACTCAACAAATGTTTATTATTATTTTTAAGTTTACATATTTAAGTAATCTCTATACCCAATGTGAGACTCAGACTGATGACCCCAAGATCAAGAGGTGCATGCTCTTCCAACTGAGCCAGCCTGGCACCCAAATGTTTATTCTCTTTCCCTTTTGCACCCTCTGAAAAAACGTTTTCATAATATATCCCTCAGCCACAGTGATCTATCCTACATTTATTATTTCATAGGAAGCATTTTTTCTCCGCAAAGAAAACCTACTAAGTTCCTTAGTTGTTTTGGAAAATGAGAGTATGTATATCCCTTGTTGTCCTGTTAGATTTCCTTGCACCTTGATTTTTGTGCTCATCCAATATTCCCATTGTGTTTAGGGCCTGTAGATGGAGAATTACCACCAAGAGCTAGAAATCAGGCCAGTAACCCACCAGTGAATGCTTTCAGAGGAGGAGCCAACCATCATGGAAGGCAGCCTAGGGCCACCAACCATGCTGTTCCTGTACGGCAAAGAGAAGAAAGGTTTGGTGCTATGGGCAGGAACCCACATCAGGGAAGGAGAAACCATGAGGGGCGCACCAATGATGAACCTAGAGGCCAAAGACGCAGTCAGGAAAATGATACTAGGCGGAGAAATGGCAACCAGGAGGGAAGGAACCACAGACCACCATGGTCTGATGAAAACTTCCAGCAGTGGCGAACACCCCACCAGAAGCCTGCAGAACAGCCACAGCAGGTGAAGAAACTGGGCTACAAATTCCTAGAAAGTCTTCTGCAGAAAGACCCTTCTGAGGTGGTCATCACTCTTGCCACAAGTTTAGGGCTGAAAGAGCTCCTGTCTCACTCTTATATGAAATCCAACTTCCTTGAGCTCATCTGCCAGGTTCTTCGGAAGGCTTGCAGTTCCAAAATGGACCGCCAGAGTGTTCTCCATGTCCTGGGCATACTGAAGAACTCCAAATTCCTCAAAGTCTGCCTACCAGCTTATGTGGTAGGGATGATTACTGAACCCATCCCTGACATTCGAAACCAGTATCCAGAACACATTAGCAACATCATCTCTCTCCTCCAGGACCTTGTAAGTGTCTTCCCCGCCAGCTCTGTGCAGGAAACTTCCATGCTCATTTCCCTCCTGCCAGCTTCTCTTAACGCTTTGAGAGCCTCTGGAGTTGACATAGAAGAGGAGACAGAGAAGAATCTGGAAAAGGTGCAGACCATCATTGAACATCTGCAGGAAAAGAGGCGAGAGGGCACTTTAAGAGTGGACACCTACACTCTAGTGCAGCCTGAGGCAGAGGACCATGTTGAGAGCTACAGGACCATGCCCATTTATCCTACTTACAATGAAGTGCACTTGGATGAGAGGCCATTCCTTCGTCCTAACATCATTACTGGAAAATATGACAGCACTGCTATCTATTTGGATACCCACTTCCGTCTCCTGAGAGAAGATTTTGTTAGACCCCTACGGGAAGGCATTTTGGAACTTCTCCAAAGCTTTGAAGACCAAGGCTTGAGGAAGAGAAAGTTTGATGACATTCGAATCTACTTTGATACCAGGATTATCACCCCTGTGTGTTCCTCATCAGGCATTGTCTACAAGGTGCAGTTTGACACGAAACCACTCAAGTTTGTTCGCTGGCAGAATTCCAAGCGGTTGCTCTATGGATCTTTGGTGTGCATGTCCAAGGACAACTTTGAAACGTTTCTTTTTGCCACCGTGTCTAATCGAGAGCAGGAAGATCTCTGCCGAGGAATTGTCCAGCTCTCTTTCAATGAGCAGAGCCAAGAGCTGCTAGCGGAGGTCCAGCCCTCTGACTCTTTCCTCATGGTGGAGACAACTGCATACTTCGAGGCCTATAGGCATGTCCTGGAAGGACTTCAGGAGGTCCAGGAGGAAGATGTCCCTTTCCAGAGGAACATTGTAGAATGTGACTCTTATGTGAGGGAGCCAAGGTACTTGCTGATGGGGGGCAGATATGATTTCACTCCGTTAATAAACAATCCCTCAGCCACTGAGGATTCTCTGAGGAATGCTGAGGGCTTGAGATATCCCAGAGTGAATGTCTTAGACCCCAGCCAGTGGCCCTCAAAAGAAGCCCTAAAGCTGGATGACTCCCAGATGGAAGCCTTGCAGTTTGCTCTCACGAGGGAACTGGCTATTATTCAAGGACCTCCTGGAACAGGTAAGAGAATTTTTCAGATCATGTGACATCTGCCCTATGAGATAGGAAAGGGAGACTTGACCTAGGTGTGGGGTGTCTTGATTAGAAACATTCTCCTGAAATGGGCATCAGACTTTCTTACAAAGTAACTGTTCTTGGTGATTTTCCAGTGGGCAGCCATTGGTATGCATAGTAATAAAAATCACAAGGTTAGAGAAGACTGCTAAGGGATCAGATTTAGGAAGATGCATGACCTTTGCTTTATCCAAGGCTGTGTTAATTTTTATTTGATTTTATGTTCCTTTAAATTAAATAATATCGAATACATAATAATAGCACTATGTGCCAAGTAGTGTTTTACTACTTGTGAGTAGTGTTGTATCAACTCATGACATCCTCACACCAGCTCTGTGAAGCAGAAACGATTCTGTTTTATAGATGAAAAACTAAGGTTGAATAATATGTTGAAGTTTATAAAGATGGTAAGTAACAGACCTAGGACTTGAATTCAGGCACTGGCTCTGGAGTCCTGGCTCTCCTAACTACCACACCATACTTCTCATGGAAATATGCCACTCTACACCCTTGTTCCCCATATGCCACTCTAATCCTCCTTTGTGGTGATAACTGCTATTAGTTTGATGTGTATCTAGATGTTCTAAACGGTGACCATTTATCTATCTGTGTCTGTGTGTATATACTTCTGTTTACATACATGCATTCATACTTTTTGTTTTAATAACATAAGTGGGATTATGCTGTGTATATCAGTCAGTTATTTTTATAACAACACGTTTTGGACACTTTTACATTCTTTAAACTCCAGTCACATTTAGAAATGTGTCGCACTCTTTTTTACTGTGCCTGCATTCACTGTAAGGAATTCAGTGTACCATAATGTTTTTTTTTCTTTTTTGTCATTACATAGAGTGCTTTAATAAGTATCCATCTATATATCTGTGTATCTATTTCTATATATTTATATAGATATCTGGTATGTGTTTATCTTTAGGTATTCTGCTTATTATTCCCTAAAGTGGGAATTCACATTAATAGGTATAGTAGGAACTGCTAAATTGCCCTCTCTAAAGGATACACACATGTGCAAACAAACAAACAAACAAACAAAACCCTGGAAAGTGATCTTTAAAAAACACTAATGGGGGCACCTGGCTGGCTTAGTCAGTAGAGCATGTGACCCTTGATTTCAGGGTTCTGAGTGTGAGCCCCATCTTGGGTGTAGAGTTTACTTAAAATCTTTAGAAAAAGAAAAAGCACTGATAATGTAATATCAACTCACAATAAAAGTTATATAACCTGGGGCACCTGGGTGGCTCAGTCAGTTAAGCCTCCAACTTTGGCTCAGGTCATGATCTCACGGTTCGTAAGTTGGAGCCCTGCATCGGGCTCTGTGCTGACAGCTCAGAGCCTGGAGCCTGCTTCAGATTCTGTTTCTCTCTCTCTGCCTCTCCTCCACTCGTGCTCTCTGTCTCTCAAACATAAACAAACATTTTTTTAAAAAGTTATGTAACTGAACGGAAACTTTTTCTGGTAAGAAACACGTGTATGATGGAAAAATATACATAATTAAAGAAATGCTTTCAAAGCTTAAAAAAAAAAGGATGTCTCAGTTTATACTCTCACCAAGAATGAACTAGTGTTCCCATTTCCCTATATCCTTTCCAATATTATTGTGTGTTATCAATTTTTTTTGCTGATCAGCAGGTTTTGCTGATCTGTGAGATTTAAGATTTTTGAGCCATTATTTTTTATGTTTTAACAAAAAATGTTCAAAAAAAATGTTTTAGATCTCTCTCTTCTCACCATTCCACTCAGTTCCTTTCCCTAAAATAGTGTTAGCTTCTTGTTGATCCTTCCAGAGGTATTGCATAAATGTTGAAGTAAATACTTGAATTGAATATATTTATTATACTTACTATTTTCCTTCTTTTTCCCTATTTATTTATTATAAATATTTTAGTTTATTTTGAGAGAAAGAAAAAATGAATAGGGTAGGGCAGGAAGAGAGAGGGACAGAGGCTCTGAAGTGGGCTCTGTGCTGACAGCAGAGAACCCAATATGGGGCTTGAACTCAGGAACCGTCAGATCATAACCTGAAGTCAGATGCCTAACTGACTGAGCCACCCAAATGCCCCTCTTTTTTTTTTTTTTTTTTTAAGATTTTATTTTTAGTAACCTCTACCCAACATGGGGCTTGATTGAACCTACAATCCCAAGACCAGGAGTTGCGTGCTCCTCTGACTGAGCCAGCCTGGCACCCTACCCCTTAGTTTTTTTTTTAACCCATTATGCTAAAAGTCATCTTGTGCATGTTGCTTTGTCCATTTAGAAAATATCTTGACACTCTGGTTTCTCTTCAGATCGCATAAATCTAGAAAATATCTTGGTGATCCTTTCACATTAGTACGTAAGTAGTAGTTCTTGTTTATGACTGCATAATATTCCATACAATGGACTAATCTCTTAAACTAGTCCCATGTGGAAAGATTTATTAATACAGTATTTCAGTGAATAGCTTTATTTGTGAGTCATTTCATAGACAAAATACATGCAGAAGAGAAATTCTTAACTTGATCAAAGAATATATAATTTTGTAATTTTAAGATTCTGCCAAATTACCCCCTGGAAATATATATCACAGTGGTTAATTTGTATTTCTTTAATTAAAAATGAGATTAAAAGAGCATCTGGGTGGCTGAGTCAGTTGAGCATCCAACTTCTAAAAAAATTTTTTTAATGTTTATTTACTTTTGAGAGAGAAGGAGGGGCGGAAGAGAGAGGGAGACACAGAATCTGAGGCAGTCTCCAGGCTCTGAGCTGTAGCACAGAGCCCGACGTAGGGCTCAGACTCACGAACCATGAGACCATGACCTGAGCCGAAATCAGCTGCATAAGTGACTGAGCCACCCAGGCACCCTGAGCATCCAACTCCATTTCAGCTCAAGTCGTGATCCAGGGTCATGGGATTGAGCCCCGCATCAAGCCTCTTAAGCCCCTGCTTAAGATTCTTTCTCTCTTCCTCTGCCCCTCTCACCTCACAGTCTCTCACTCTCTTTCTCTCTAAAAATAAAAAAGATAAAAAATAATGAAAAAAATTTAAAAAGACTGAAATAAAATATCATTTTTTCAGTTTATTGGCTATATTACTACTTCTATGGATTGACTTCTTTATGAATGACTTCTTTATCTTACTGATTTGTAGGAGCTTTTTTTATATTCAAAATCTACATGTTGCAGTTAATTTCCCTTAATGTTATCACTTGAATTAGGACTTACCATTAGTTCCAAGTATAGTAATAATTTCAGGCTAGCTTAAGGCACACACATAAATGGTTACTAGGAAAGAGCATACTGGTGAATATGAGGGGAAGTAGTAGAGGGGGTCCTTTTTAAGGTGGAAATCCCAAAGAGTATCCATTCTAAGGGGAAGGAAGGGGTAGGAAGGGAGATAAAGTAAATATTAAATTATGAAGATTTTCTTTCCTCCTGAAGTATCCTTATCCATCCAGTTCTGCATCTAGAAACTTAGTTTTCCTTTTGTGCTCCTCACCCTACCCAAACCATTATCAAGTTCCAGTCAGTTTTACCTCTGAAACTTCTCCCTTGTCTGCCTATTTATCTCATCTCTACCGCTGAAGCCAAGCCTCCGTCTTTACTTACCTGGAATATGGCAGAAACCTCCCAACCCCATCCTTGCCCCTTCTTGCCCACTCTTGACTCAGTTTTCATTTCCCCTGAGAAGTCTCTTCTAATCTCTTTGACTAGGCCGGAATCCCAGTTAATATGTTTTTTTTTTGGTACTGGGTATTTCTCATTTCCCACATTTATGATTTAACATTTATTTCTGTGATTGTCTTCTACAAGTCCATAAGTTCCAGGAAGATAAGAACCATGGCTGTTATGCTCACTGTAGTATTTCTTGCATCTAACCCAGTGCCTGACACCTGTTCGGCTCTCAGTACTTATTTGAAGGGAAAAAAGGAAGGAAGAAATTATTTATCTTGCTAGACAGAAATCTTTGATTTTCTTATATTGTATCCTCGCTCACCTTTGAGTTTTTTGAGAAGAGTGGCTATCTTCTTAGTCTGACACAGTGTAAGAATTGAGTTATTTGTAGATTTAATTATTGGCCATTTATTAATGAGCCCATAACTCTAACTTGAATGTTGACCTCTCTGAGTTTTTTCCCTCCTTTCACAAAGGCAAGTTTACTGTGGTATATTGAAAGCATTTCTAAATAATTTTTGCTACATGAGAGTTAGCATGTAGCCAGTAAACAACTGTCTAAAAAATACCTTACAACTGTGAAAAAATATCTTACAGCTGCAAAAAAAGAGAGAGGGGACTTAAAACAGCTGCGAAAAGAGAGGGGGAGAGGAGATTCTTTTTATGTGGTGATAGAGAACTATCTCCAAGGTACATTAAGTGAAAAAAGCCAGATGTGGAATAGTAAAAATAGTCTGCAGCTATTTGCATTCAAAAAAAAAGGAAAGGCTATAGAAAGACTATATTTGTTTTGTTTGCTTTTGCATAGAATGACTAACTCTGGAAAGTTACACAAGAGACTGGTAATACTGATTGCTTCCCAGAGTAGAGCTGGGTGACTGGGAGACAGAAGAGCAAGCTTTTCATAAAATACTCATTTGTGCTTGGATTTTTATGGGCCCAGCACGCTTCTGCTGCGCTACTCTGCTAAGTGTGCTTGGATTTTTAAACCGTCTCAGTGTATGACTTTAAATTTTTTTAATGATAATTTGCGTAATTAATTACTCCTTCTAGAAAGTCTTTATTTTTTAACTTTTTTTTTTCCTTGTTTTCTAGGCAAAACCTACGTTGGTCTAAAAATCGTTCAGGCGCTTCTAACCAATGAGCCCGTCTGGCAAATTAGCATCCAGAAATTCCCCATCTTGGTTGTATGTTATACTAATCATGCTTTGGACCAGTTTCTGGAAGGTAATTCTAGGCAAAATTGTTCTCCTTCAAGACATTTGTAGTTGAACCATCACCAACTTCAGTAGCTTAAATTTTATTGCTCTTTGAACCAAGTCCGTAGTCCTATCTGTGACCTGCAAGGTTGTGTGTGGTCTGCTCCAGCCTAGCTCTGCACCGTATCTCCTCCCTCTTCCTGAGTTCTCCCTACTCCAGCAACACTGGTTGTCTGCAGTTCCTTGAATGCTTCCAGCTTCTTTCTTGGACCATGCCGTTCCCCCATCCGTAGAAAAGACCTTTTCTCTCTCCATCTTGATCTCATCTAGCGGTTGACTCCAACTCATTCTTCAGGTCTCTCCTTAAATCTCTCTTCAGGTGTACTTTCCCAGTTGCCCCCAAAGTTAAGTCTCCTTTTGTATTTTTTCTTCAGAGACTTAATACACATGTAACAATTTATTGTATGGGTTTCTACCCTAGACTGTAAACACTATGTGGGTTTGTCCTATTTCTTGCTATATTTACAGATTCTAACGCTCAAAAAATACTAATTGCATTAATAAATGAATAAGTATATGTTTTTCCTTTTTCTTAGAATATATTTTCCATTCTATGTTTTCCTTTTACCCAGATTAAATCTTTTTTATTCTTGGAGTCTCAGTTTAAATATTAGATCCCTACCCCACTCAAATTAGGTAAGGTGCCCTCTTACATATTTACAGTATCATGTACTTACAGCACTTACTGTACTTATTGCTGTTATGAGAAATTGTTTAATGTGTATCTTCTCCGCCAGACCGTGAGACCTGAGAATAGAGTCTGTGCTTTACCGGCTATATCTTAAGAACCTAGCACATGCCTGGCACATAGTGACCAATCGGTAAATTCCTGTAGAGTGAATAATAGAGAACATTTACTAAGTGTTGACCTTCAAATCACAGATGAAGAACTGAAGCTCAAGTTAAGAAACTTGCCCCAGTTTATATAGCAATAGTGGTGAACTCAAGATTTGAGTTTCCAGATGCCTGGTTCTAAAGCCTATGTTCCGACGTGCCTGGGTGGTTCCATTGGTTGAGCCCTTGATTTCAGCTCAGATCTCAGGATTGTGAGATCGAGCCCTGCATTGGGATCCATGCTGAATGTGAAGCCTGCTTAAAATTCTCTCTCCCTCTATCCCTCTCCTCACTTGTGTGTGTGCTCTCGCTCTCTCGCTCTCTCTCTCTCTCTCTCTCTCAAAAAAATAAAGCCTAGGGGCACCTGGGTGGTTCAGTCGGTTGAGCATCCAGCTTCGGCTCAGGTCATGATCTCACAGTTTGTGGGTTCGAGCCCCACGTCGGGCTCTGTGCTGACAGTTCAGAGCCTGAAGCCTGCTTCAGATTCTGTGTCTCCCTCTCTCTGACCCTCCCCTACTCACGCTATCTCTCTGTCTCTCAAAAATAAGTAAAAAACATTAAAAAAAAATTTGTAAAAAAAAGCCTATGTTCTTAAGTACCATACTTTACTGCTCTGCAGCTCATGTTATCTCTGACACCTTTTTGGTCATTAATAGGGTAGATTCCTGTAAGTACCAGTTTGTTCCCTAAGGGACCAGCTGAGACAACACACCAAACACATACAGCTCTCCCCCGAGAGAATCCAGCATAGCTCCTCTCACCTCTGCTGTGCTCCACTTTGCTCCACAGGCATCTACAAGTGTCAAAAGACCAGCATCGTGCGGGTAGGTGGAAGGAGCAACAGTGAAATCCTGAAGCAGTTCACCCTGCGGGAGCTGAGGAACAAGCGGGAGTTCCGTCGCAACCTCCCCATGCACCTGCGAAGGGCCTACATGAATGTGAGTCCTCGCTGTGGACTCCGAGAGGGTTCACGGTGGAAGTAGACTCCCCAGCAGTGGCTTTCTGGGCAGGCAGGCCAGGGGAGATAGGCTCTCCACAAAGTGGTGAAGGACCCAGGTTCCTTCCAGCATTCCTTCCTGCCAACCCCATGGTGTGACTTTTGCCCTCATAATCAAGATGGAGAAAGGACAGAAAGGGGCACATCACCCCTCCCAGCCCCTGCCAGGACCTTTAAAGCTACTTTCCCAAAATCACCAACAGCCCTACTTACAGCCCTTCGGCCAGGGAAGTGTCATCCTCTAGCTGGGCAGCAGTGTACCCAAACAAAACTCTGAGTCCCTATCACCAAGAAAAAGCGAGGTCTCCACAACAGTTTCCTTAGCCTGTTTTTTCTGTTGTGTTATTGTTCCTTTTTCTTACTGGTCGGTAGGAGTTTTTTTTGTCATTTTAGGTAGTGATCCTTTGGTTTCAAGATTATTTAAATTAAGACTATTTACTGAAGACTATTTTTTGACTGGTCTGTTTGTTTATTTCTCTCTTTTTGCTGTTCCTGTCTTCACTTTATTTTCCCTTGTGGCAAAATCCGAGTTTCGGGGATGATGGCACTTGCTCATCATTTCTTTCTCTGTGTTCTTGGCAGATTGTGACACAAATGAAAGAGTCAGAGCAAGAGCTGCACGAAGGGGCCCAGACCCTGGAGTGCACCATGCGTGGTGTGCTACGGGAACAGCACCTGGAGAAGTACATCTCCCCCCAGCACTGGAAAAGCCTGATGAATGGACCCGTACAGGTAGGGGTCATCCTGGGAGCTGTACGCATTTGGTGATTTCTAGGATTATAAACCCAGAAGCCTGAAGGGGTCAATCAGAATCTATAAATGACTAAAGCAAGCTAGGTGTGAGACCTCAGAAAGTAGAGAGGAGTTGGCAGACCGGAAAAGAAGTGGTAGCAATCCACTCCTAGCCATTTGTTGCCATTCCCAAATGCAGGCTCATTGCTGCCATAGATCCTGATTTTGTTGAGAGGAAATTTTTATTTTTAAAATTCTCTACAAGTCATATATAATGATCCCATTCCCCAAGGGTTGCCAACTTGCAGCCTCTAAATTTTAAGAGAACTACTTTTGATTCCTCACAGAAGTATTTCCTTTACTCTGGTTGTCAGAGAATTCTCATGACTGATAATTATTCCTTCCTCAGGATAGTGAATGGATTTGCTTCCAAGGCTGGAAGCATTCCATGATGCTGGAGTGGCTGGGCCTGGGTGTTAGTTCTTTCACCCAAAGTGTTGCTCCAGCAGGACCTGAAAATACAGGTAAGAGTGCATGTCTACCCAGAATCACATCTTAAGGTGGAACCTGGTAAACACTGGAGAATAAAACTTGAAAGTAATACCTAGAATATATAAAGAACTATAATCAATTAGAGAAAGACAAATAATAGCTTGATAGTAAAGTAGATAAAAGACATTTAACAAGCACTTCACAAAATAGGATATTCTAATGGTCAATCAACATATGAAAAGTACTCATTGGAAATGAGAGGGAGCTAGGAGCACCTGGGTGGCTCAGTCTGGTGAACATCTGACTTCAGCTCAGGTCATGATCTCAGGCTCCGCTTGTAAGGGCTCGGCTTGGGAGTTTGAGCCCCGCATCAGGCTCTGTGCTGACAGCTTAGAACCTGGAGCCTGCTTTGGATTCTGTGTCTCCCTCTCTCTCCTGCACCTTCCCTGCTCATTCTCTGTCTCTCTCTCAAAAATAAATAAACATTAAACATTTTAAAGAAAAGAAAAGAGAGGAGCTAAAACCACAGTGAGATGCTGTTACACATCAGATCAGCAAAAATTTTCAAGTTTGCTATATTGACAAGAATGTGGAGCAGTAGGAACTATGACGCACTGCTAGTGGGGATATTAATTGGTAAACCGCCTTCTAATAATAGAAAAATAGAAAGAATTCAAATATTCATCCGTATTTGTATAGCACACAGATGAGTCATCGTCCACTCAGATCCGGAAATACTGTACAACGGTGAAAAGGAATGAATTACAGCACATATATGGCAACATGAATCTCAAAAACAGTCTGAATGAAAAAAGCAAGGTGTAGAAAAATATATATAATATTCCATTTATATAGAGCTCAAGAAAGTGGAAAAGAAAGCCCAAACAAGACAATGTGTGTTTAGAGATGTGTATGCATTATATAGGTAGTAAAGTTATTTTAAAAGAAAGCTGGGGGTGGGGCGCCTGGGTGGCTCAGTCGGTTGAGCTTCCGACTTCAGCTCAGGTCAGATCTCGCATTCATGGGTTCGAGCCCCGTGTCGGGCTCTGTGCTGACAGCTAGCTCAGAGCCTGGAGCCTGCTTCCATCCAGTTCTGTGTCTCCTTCTCTCTCTGCTCCTCCCCCTCTATGCTCTGTCTCTCTCTGTATCAAAAATAAATAAAACATTAAAAAAATTAAAAAAAGAAAGCTGGGGAGGGGAATGAGCAATATAAAATTCAGGTTAGACAGGCCCACAAATGTCTTCAGGAAATTGGTGATTTTTTCCTTAACTTGGGTGGGAGGTACCTAAATGTTTATTTTTTTCTTACTGTTTTTATTTTTGAGAGAGAGAGAGAACATGACTGGGGGAGGGACAGAAAGAGAGGGAGACACAGAATCTAAAGCAAGCTCCAGGTTCTGAGCTGTCAGCACAGTGCCTGACATGGGACTCGAACTCACAAACCACGATATCATGACCTAAACTGAAGTCGGGTGCTTAACTAACTGGTTAAGCCTGAGTTAAGCACTCAGGCACCCTTGGATATCCATTTTATATGTATTTATTATCCTTTAAATTGCCTGTGTACATTTTGTACCCTGCCTTGTGTATTTGACATAAGTAAAACCTTTCTTAAAAAGGGCTGTTTATATGATATTTAAAAATAATAACAAAAAAGCATATAAGGAAACCTAAGTCTCCCTCCCCTAACTTCCATTTCTCCCAGTTTCCTCCACTATAAGTAACCACTTAAAACCCTTGAGAAAGTCTTCATTCATCTAAGCTCTTATAAGTGCCCCCTTCTACTCTTTGGCTTCAAGAGTTTCACTCCTGTCTTGCCTGCTTTCCTCTTAGCGCAGGCAGAAGGGGAAGAGGAGGAAGAAGAAGGAGAAGAGGAGGGGTCACTGATTGAGATTGCAGAGGAGGCTGACCTGATTCAAGCAGACCGGGTGATTGAGGAGGAGGAGGTGGTCAGACTCCGCCGGCGGAAGAAGGAAGAGAATGGGGCAGTCCAGGAGTTGGCTAAAGTGCTTCTGGCCATGAGGCTGGACAACTACGGCCACGGGACCACAGCTGGGCAGGAGCAAACTGGAGGAGAGTGGGAGGTAAGCTCACTTCCTCATGGCCTCGGGAAGCCCTAACAGAATGGGAAATGGGTGTTCAGTTGTTACTGCCAGATGGTGGCGGTTAAACTCTCCTGAAACACGCCTGAGAATATCTGCTCTGACTAGAACTGCAGCCCCTTATTTTCACCCACCTGTTACAGCAGCATGTTCACCTTGTCCTCACAGTTAATTTACCTGTTTTACAACCTAATGATAGTATAAGACTGGTCCAGTTCCCAAGAGTTTAAAAATTATGGCCCTTCAGAAGGGCCCTGGCAAGAAATTCCAACTTAGAAAAACAGGAAGCAGGTGGCCAAATGCTTCTCTTGAATTTTCAGACAAATACACCCCATGTGGGTTAGTTAGATCAATCACAGTCTCAGTGTTTGGTGCTTTCATGGATATTATCTTCTCAAGTACAAATGAGTCTATGAAAAATACATTAAGATTCTAGAGAATTCTATTTGAGTAAAGCAGAATGAAGCAAGCAGCCATATAGGGTGGATGGAATATTCATCCTTTATTCACCCTGGAATTTGATATTTCTCGTAAAGCCAGAATAGTGTGTGTCCAGACTTTCCTTCTGGTAGTTCCTTTGGTAGAGCAAAGTGGTCGTCTGAATTTACCATTCATTACTATGACAGTAGAGGACTGGATACTCAAAGTAACATTTTCTAAACTTATGATTTAAGAGTCTTTCAAAGTCAATGCTAATTGCAATTTTCCCTGGTTTGCTAGCTTTGGACCTGATCTTCTAGTTCAGTTCAACATCACTGTACATGGTGGATGGAGTCTGATCCTAATACTTGGAATTATGGATTGGGCATCTCTCTGCCACATGGCCTTAGGAGGAGTTGATTGGTTTGGTTTGGAACTGGTGGGGGGTGGGGGAGTTTCATAACATTGTGACCTCTTTTTATTTATATATATATATATATATATATATATATATGCATATTTTTTATGTCTTTTTTTTTTTTGAGAGACAGAGAGTGAGTTGGGGAGGGACAGAGAGAGAGGGAGATACAGAATCCGAAGCAGGCTCCAGACTCTGAGCTGTCAGCACAGAGCCCGACATGGAGTTCGAGCCCATGGTCAGTGAGATCATGACCTGAGCCGAAGCCGGATGCTCAACTAACTGAGCCACCCAGGCCCCCCGTGACCTCTATCTTTCATGCCAGTCCTTAGTGACAGAGCAGGGGAGAGCACTTTCTCCTAAACAGTGCCTTTCACCCACTTGTGAAAGGTGCTGTCTCAATATGATGGCATTAAGACCATCTTAGCAGGCCCTGTACAGCATTTAACAAGAAAGATTCATCTCTACTATTTTCATGACATATGTTTTAGGAATGAGAAGCAGAATGTGGTCAGAAGACATTCAGTGATAACAAGTGTCAGCACTATTCTAAGTGTTTTTCATGTCTCCATTCCTTTAGCCAATTCAGCAACCCTACAAAGAGGGACTATTATTATAGGGGGTGCTGAGGTACATAGAGGTTGAGTAACTTACTCTAGAGGTGGATGGGGCTATGAACCCAGGCAGACAGAATCCGGTGTCCCCATTTAGCCACTTTGCAGTGGTGTATGTGTTGGAGGGGTGCAAGACATTGAAGGAAGCCCTTCTGAGGTGGCAGCCCCTTTTTTAATGTGCTCTAGCCTCCACCTTAGTCTTAGAACTGAGCCAGACTCTGCTCAGATGGTAAGCCTGGCTGCTGTTGATGTCCACAGACCCAGCGCAGCCAGAAAAAGAAAATGAAGAAGAAAGTGAAGGTAGAACTTCGCAAACTGAACACCATGACTGAATCTGAGGCCAGTGCAATCCAAGACGTTTGGCAGCTGGACCTGAATTCTCGCTGGCAGCTGTATAGGTATTATGCCCACCCTCCTCCCGACCCCAACCAGCGCATGTAATTTCCCCAAGGGGTTCCTTTTCTGTTCCTGGAATGTAACCCCCCATCCTTCTATCCCAACCTTCAGCAATGTTAAGTAATGATTGGTTGCATACCCCCCCCGAACTGAGCGGTAGGGGTGCAGTCATGGGATAAAACAGACACTTGACTCTACCCTTAATGGAGCTTAGAGCTTATCCAGGAAGACAAATTAGTTAATTCCATAAATAAAAAGTTACAAATGGACATAAACACTAAGAAAGAAAAGAGCAAGAGGTGCTAAGAATATGAACATGGGATCTGAACTGGTCTGAGGTGTCCAGGAAAGTGACAAGGCAAGATGGGAAGGATTAGTAGACATTAGCAAGACCAGCAGGGAACAGGGAGCAGATGAAATTAGGGGGACCACATACATAAAGGCCTTAACATGGGAAGGAGTAGGTTTATTTAAGAAAATGAGAGGGCAGCCTGCATGGCTGTGGCTCAGAGAGAGAAAAGGCAAGTGAGGTCAGAGAGGTGGGCAGAGGCCTAACTTCAGGGCATCATGGGGCAAAAGTAAGGAGGCTGGATTATCAAAAGCCACTTTTCAAAAAGTATTGATAAGCTCTTAGAACATTCTATAGCAGAATAGTGACATGATCTGTTTTACTTATAAAACAAGACTGGAGAATTAGGGGAGGGAACTCAGGGATGGGCCAAGGAGAATTTTTGAGAAATTCTTGAAGCTTTTGAAGTCCCTTACTCTCTTCTCAGTAATTAGCCTGTATTCTTTATCCTGTTCCCTCCTTAGCTCCTGGCCACCTGTGTGCATCTCTCTGCACATCTTTTTTTGGGCATTTTGGACTCGGGTCCCTGCAAACCTAGGTCTCACCTCCCTCTCTCTCTCTCTCTCTGGCCCGTAAGCTCCTCAGGGGTCTCAGTTCCACTTCATACACACTGCAGCAGGTTCCTCCACCTTCTCAAAGAGCACAAATCTTCCTTTCTCTCGTTCTTCACATTCTCCAGGCTGTGGCTACAGATGTACCAGGCTGACATCCGCCGAAAGATCCTCAACTATGAGCGCCAGTACCACACATCAGCAGAGAGAATGGCTGAGCTAAGGCTCCAGGAAGACCTGCACATCCTGAAAGATGCCCAGGTTGTAGGAATGACAACCACAGGTAAGAAAGCATCGGGAAGTTTACCAGATCCAGCCATTCACTCCTGGTGCCAAGCTCTTACCAGGTTATCTAGGATAGGGAAAGAGAAGCTTCTTTAGTAGGTTAGAGGAAAAGGTTGTGAAAAGCTACTGAAAGCGGGTTATTTTTAGGGAACTCATGATGAAATGCATCCACTTGTTCCTGCTGCACTCGAGAACCTGACAATGACCAACATGGGTGTCATGCTCTGGAGACCACTCAGTAGCACTTATTCTGTCATTCAGTGGCCACCACAGCCCTGGATGGATATGAGGACTCAGTTTTCACAGACTCAGGTTCCAGGGTCCAGTGCATCAGCTTAGAGGAGCCTCCCCTCTTGACTCCAGGTGCTGCCAAATACCGTCAGATCCTGCAGAAGGTAGAGCCTCGGATTGTCATTGTGGAAGAGGCTGCCGAAGTCCTGGAGGCCCACACCATTGCCACATTGAGCAAAGCTTGCCAGCACCTCATTCTAATTGGGGACCACCAGCAGGTAGGGCAGGTGCCCCTGGAAGATGAAGAGAGAGGGCTCTCGGAGGGGTGCGCTCAGACAGAAGGCCCTGGCCTCTGTTTCACCGGTCCTCACACTCCCTGGTGGCTTTCTGTGATTCTTCTTTCCTTCACCTCCCACATTCAATCTAAGAGCAAGTGTTCTTAGACCTGGGGTATATTTCAGAGATAGTATCATTCTTTTTTATAAGGACCTTTTAAGTGGACCATTAAAACTGTGATTCCTATTGCCCTGCTTTGATTTTTGCTCTCCTCTAATCCATTCTTTATAAAGGGGCCGAAGTGAATTTAAAAAAAAGTACATCAGATCATGACACTCTACAGCTTAAAATCCTCCAGTGGTTTCCCATTGACTTAATACAAAAATCAAGCTTAACGTGACCTATCATCATCATTTTTGCTCACTGTGTTCCTACCCCCTACCAACCTTCCTCCTCCCTCATGGTTTGCTATTCAGATGATAGGCAGCTTCCTCCATGCTGGCATCAACTCAGATGTCACTCTTTAGGGAGGCCTTTTTGAGGAACTACCACTCCTGGGCACTCTGTCACATCACCCTTATTTCTTGTGCCTTCATGGTCCTTGTCCCTCTTTATCGTTAGCCTGTCAGTAGAGCAGTGCTTGGTACATAGAAGGCACTTGAAAAACATTTGATGGGTAGGTGTGTGGTTGAGTGAGTATATGGTTGGATGGATAAAATAAGTCAATAAAGAGTCCTCAAACATGTTTCTTTTCTCAGCTGCGTCCCAGCGCCAATGTGTATGATCTAGCCAAAAACTTCAACCTTGAAGTGTCTCTCTTTGAACGGCTGGTGAAAGTAAACATTCCCTTCGTCCGTCTGAATTACCAGGTAAGAAGCTGGGCCTCTGTTATTACCTACCAAATGTTCAGGAGAAGTTCCTGGGAGCCTGTCAATTGCCAGCGAGAAAGGTCTTGTAAAAATAAAACTGGTTTAGTAATTCAGTGATTGTCAGACTCCTTTTCTTCTCTGTTTTAAAATATCACAGGATCAGCCCATATGGAATTTGTGTTGTATGAAGGAGCTGTTTACATTCTGCTCTTTTCTCCTTATTCTTTTCACATGACTTCTAGATTTTCCACCAGCAACCTAGTCTTTAGAAAACTGTTTATTTTCTGTCCATGTTTCCCTCCCTCATTCCTCCCTCTCCACACCCTACGTGAGGCTTGAACTCACAGCCTTGAGATCAAGAGTCACTTACTCTACCAACCAAGCCAGCCAGGCGCCAGGCATCCCCCTCTGGCCATGTTTCTAATGACATATATGTCTTATTTCAGCACCGCATGCGCCCTGAAATTGCCCGGCTTTTGACCCCCTACATTTACCAGGATCTGGAGAATCATCCCTCTGTTCTCAAATATGAGAAGATAAAGGTGAGTCTGCCCTCTTTGATCTTTCTGTGATGCTATCAACAACCTCAGAGGCTGTATTTCCTTAGGATGAAAAAGGGTTTGGGGCGCCTAGGTGGCTAATTTGGTTAAGCATCCGACTTCTGCTCAGGTCATGATGTCACAGTTCGTGCTGACAGCGCAAAGCCTGGAGCCTGCTTTGCATTCTGTGTCTCCTTTGGTCTCTTTCCCTCTCCCACTCATGTTCTGTCTCTCTCCCTCAAAAATAAACATTAAAAAAAAGAAAAAGGTTTTCAGAAGGGACTATAAGGGACTAGCTTTTTGTAAAAGCTCATTACTGGGGTGCCTGGGTGGCTCAGTCGGTTGAGTGTCCGACTTTGGCTCAGGTCATGATCTCACAGTTCGTGAGTTCAAGCCCCACGTCATGCTCTGTGCTGACAGCTAGCTCAGAGCTTGAAGCCTGTCTTCAGATTCTGTGTCTCCTCTCTCTGACCGTCCTTTCCTCACTCTATCTCTTTCTCTCTCAAAAATAAATAAAACATTCAAAAAAGAAAAATTTTAAAATTAAAAAAAAAATTAAAGCTTATCACTGAGAGGAGAAATACTATAGAAGTTGAAAGATACAGAGGTGGGTTTTGAATCCCAGCTCTGCAGCCGTATGACTGGTTAGCAAGTTATATGCCAGTTCTGCATGTTCTGATCTCCTGTACAGTGGGAATAATGGGTACTGCCTCATTTCATTATTGTCTTGAGTGAGAGGACGTGTGTAAAGCAATCGGCACAGTGGAGTGCTTGTAGGTTAGCTGCTCACTCAACATCTTCATCATAGCTGCTGCCTGTTTCCTGAACTGTAATAGTTGGATTGTGGATGGCTGTTTGAAATATTAATATCAAATGTATTAGAAGCTAAAATAGACCAACTCATTATCCATTTTCCTACTTACTATGGTCCCAAAGAAAACACGTACTGACTGACACCAGAATGAAAGATTATGGTACAAAGTGCATAAAAAAATCTCACAAAGTCTCTCCCAGGAACAGGGTAAGTGGCCAGTCATGTGAAGATAGGAAGAGTTGCATGAGTGAACCTTCTAACGTACCATTTCTTTTCCTTTCTAGGGGGTCTCTTCCAACCTTTTCTTTGTAGAACACAACTTTCCTGAACAGGAAATCCAAGAAGGCAAAAGCCACCAGAACCAGCATGAGGCTCGCTTTGTGGTAGAGCTGTGCAAGTACTTCCTGTGCCAGGAGTACCTCCCCTCCCAGATCACCATCCTCACCACCTACACTGGGCAGCTCTTCTGCCTGCGCAAACTCATGCCAGCCAAGACGTTTGCTGGAGTCAAGGTCCATGTGGTTGACAAGTACCAAGGGGAAGAGAATGACATCATCCTCCTCTCATTAGTGCGGAGCAACCAGGAGGGCAAGGTGGGTTTTCTCCAGATATCCAACCGCATCTGTGTGGCCTTGTCTCGTGCCAAGAAGGGGATGTACTGCATTGGAAACATGCAGATGCTAGCCAAGGTGCCCTTGTGGAGCAAGATCATCCATACCCTTCGAGAGAACAATCAAATAGGCCATGCACTCCAGCTGTGCTGCCAGAACCATCCTGATACCCATACCTTAGTATCCAGAGCTTCTGATTTCCAAAAAGTGCCCGAAGGAGGTTGCAGCCTACCCTGTGAGTTCCGGCTGAGCTGTGGACATGTCTGCACCCGTGCCTGCCACCCCTATGATTCCTCACACAAGGAGTTCCAATGCATGAAGCCATGCCAGAAGGTTATCTGCCAGGATGGGCACCGGTGCCCTCTTGTTTGCTTCCAGGAGTGTCAGCCTTGTCAGGTGAAGGTGCCCAAAATCATCCTTCGGTGCGGTCATGAACAAATGGTTCCTTGTTCCATGCCTGAGTCAGATTTTTGCTGCCAAGAACCTTGCCCTAAGGTTCTGAAATGTGGGCACAGATGTAGCCACCCCTGTGGTGAAGACTGTGTGCGCTTGTGTTCAGAAATGGTCACTGTGAAACTCAAGTGTGGGCACAGCCAGCAGGTGAAGTGCGGTAATGTGGAAGACCTCATGTATGACCTGCCAGTCAAGTGCACCACCAAGTGTGGCACTGTCTTGGACTGTGGGCATCCTTGTCCAGGCTCCTGCAACAGCTGCTTCGAAGGGCGCTTTCATGAGCGCTGTCAGCAGCCCTGCAAGCGCCTGCTCATCTGCTCACACAAGTGCCAGGAGCCATGCATCGGCGAGTGCCCGCCCTGCCAGAGGACCTGTCAGAACCGCTGTGTCCACAGCCAGTGCAAGAAGAAGTGTGGCGAGCTGTGTAGCCCCTGCATAGAACCCTGTGTCTGGCGCTGCCAGCACTACCAGTGCACCAAACTCTGCTCTGAACCCTGTGACCGACCGCCATGCTATGTGCCTTGTACTAAGCTGCTGGCCTGTGGCCACCCCTGCATTGGTTTGTGTGGGGAACCATGCCCCAAGAAGTGCCGTGTCTGCCACCAGGAAGAAGTCACCCAAATCTTCTTTGGCTTTGAGGATGAGCCGGATGCCCGCTTTGTGCAGCTGGAAGACTGCAGCCACATCTTTGAGGTGCAAGCCCTGGACCTGTACATGAATGAGCAGAAGGATGATGAAGTTGCCATCAGGTTGAAGGTGTGCCCTATCTGCCAGGTGCCCATTCGCAAAAACCTGAGGTATGGAACCAGCATCAAACGGCGGCTGGAAGAGATTGAAATAGTCAAGGAAAAGATTCAAGGCTCAGCGGGGGAAATTGCAGCCAGCCAGGAACGACTTGAAGCCCTGCTGGAGAGCAAGCGCCTCCTCCACCAGCTGCTTCCTGCAGACTTTCTGATGTTGAAGGAGAAGCTGGCCCAGAAAAATCTGTCAGTGAAGGACCTGGGCCTTGTTGAGAATTACATCAGCTTCTACGACCGCTTGGCTGGCCTGTCAGATTCTCTGAAAAAGGTGCACATCTTAGAACAAGAGCGAGTGAGGAGTCGACTAGAGCAGGTCCATGACTGGCTAGCCAAGAAGCGTTTGAGCTTCACCAGCCAGGAATTGGATGACCTCCAAAGTGAAATCCAAAGGCTCACGTACCTGGTGAACCTCCTGTCCCGCTGCAAGATAGCAGAGGGGAAGCTGAGAGGCAGCACAGCAGATGAGGTCTATAGTGTCCGGAAGATCCTTGAGAGAACATGTAAGTTCACCCAGGAGGATGAACAGTTTGTGCAGAAGAAGATGGAAGCTCTGAAAAACATTCTTCCCTGCTCCGGCCTGGGCATCTCCGAGGAAGAGCGAGTGCAAATAGTCAGTGCTATGGGTTATCCTCGCGGCCACTGGTTCAAGTGCCCCAATGGCCACATCTATGTGATAAGCGATTGCGGGGGAGCCATGCAGAGGGGCACATGTCCTGACTGCAAGGAGGTGATTGGGGGCATAAATCATACTCTGGAAACGAGCAATCAGCTTGCTTCTGAGATGGATGGAGCCCAGCACCCTGCCTGGTCTGACACGGCCAACAACCTGATGAACTTTGAGGAGATCCGGAGGATGATGTAGGAAGATGGCGCACTGCTGCCTTGTGCCTAGCCGCCACCTGGCTGGGATCGGCTCCCTTATGAAGGAACCGAAGTTTTTAATTATTGTTCTTTAGTCTTAGAACCTATTTAAGGATCCACTTTTAGGGATTGCCCATGTTTGTTTCTAGATTTTCCCTGCGCTAGAATAAGCACTTTACCTCCAGAACTGAGAGCAAAGTTAACAGATACCTTCTTTTTTTCTCCTGCAAGTTAGTGGACAGGCTCCCTGGAGCATGTTTTGGGCTTCCACCTAGAGCTACCTACTGGTATCTCTGGTTCCTGACTCAGTCAGATCTTTTTTTCTGCTGTGCTCTGGGGACACAGAGTATGAACTCACATGAAGCAGACTCATTCTGATTGCCAGGTCCTAACTTGTAGACTAACTTCAATTCCAATAAAGAGGCCCAGAGGAGTTGTTTATAAACTGCTTATCCTTTCAAGGAGCACAAAAACCCCTCCCACCCTCCTCCTGGGACATCCTCACTCCAGGAGATGAGGCATGTGATAAGACAAAGACTTCAGTGACTAACCCTGACCCAGTTACATATTCACTGAGTGGGAACAGTGTTGACTACCCGCAGCTGGGGGCTGTGCAGCAGGCCTGGGCTGCCTAAGGAGTGATCCCCCTACTGTAGCTCTCCTGTGACTGGCACTTTGGGGTGGTGGTTTCTTTGCAGGAGGAGTTTAGTAGCAGTGCTGGTTCCCCGAGGCCCTGAATGGAACTAAACCAGCAGCACCTATCCAAAGCGTGACCTTTTGTCCCAACACTATTACAGCTTTTGCCTGGGCAGGGTTAGCATGCCAGCAGCTTCTGCAGGCCCCAGACTCATGCCAGAAGCCAGCCCCCAGGCCTGCTGCTGCCTGCGTACATACTCCCTCAGTCCAGTGTTCCTAGAACAGACACTTAGGCATCTCAGGTCTTTCTAATGGTGAGAAAAATGTCCTTTTCCTATGTATGCATTTCCTTTTTTGTCTTTACTATGCACTTTAGCCTATAAAGCCAATTAATAAAAACAATGATTGAGAAAATCAGTGGTCCATGTTTGTCAACTTTTAGAAACAACTCAGGCAGCCTGAGACCATAAGGATGGGGATGGAGGCCAGTCTGGTTTCTGTGGTATGGAGTTATTTAGCTGGTGAGTCCTCTTTACTCATGGTAAAAAGAATCTTTTGCTTTGTATAAAAGTATAACTTGAAGTTTCCTTCCCCAGAGGCAATCCTGTTAACAGCTTCATGAGTTCTTCCAGAGTTAAGCTATGCACATGCAATGTATATAACTGAAAAAAAAAGTATACAGTCCTGCACTTGGCTTTTTCATCCCAACAAGCTTGAGGACTTTTATGTAAGCGTATACATGAGGAGCCTGAACCCTTCTCCCCCATGCAGGTAGGCCGTTATTTACTGAAATGGACCCCTCTGCTGGTGACTTAGGTGCAGCCTAAATGAATAGCTTTGAAAACACTCATAATGTCAAGTGTATGTGCTACTGGTAACAAAATTTTTGAGCTGGCCAGGGTGGAGGTGGGGTGTGTGTACTCCTTAAAATTATATAGGACAGACTACAAACATACAATTTCTCAAGGGGTATCCCCTCGCTTTCATTGTCAAAGGAACCTATGATTGAGAAAGGAGAACTTATGTTCTACAGGGTAAAAGCTGGTTTTTGCAACAAAGAGCTAATTGTCCCCTTTGGGCTTCCATCTCTCCAGTAGCACTTGCACAGCACAGTCCATCAGAGTATGGGTTCAGGTAGACCCTGGTTTCAAAAACCTGGATTCCCAACAGTATAACTCTGGAAAGTTACTCCTTCCATGTATCTGCATAATGGGGAAAACTACCTCGTCCACAGGGTGTAGTGAACTTAACAAGACCATGCTCAGTACACAGAATGTCTGGTACGTCAGTAAATGATAGCTTTTAGGTCTCAGGAAACATCAAGAGAATTTCTAGCAAGAATTTCCTCCATATGCAGCTCTATAAGCATAAAAGATGCACAGGAAGTGTGTGGGGTAGACTATACTGAGGGAAGAGACAGGAATAAAATCTACAATTCGGATCGGCTTATTCTCTCCCAAAATATACTACTTCCATTTGGTGTGTGTGTATACATTTTTAATGTGTAATTTTTTTAAGTTTTATTTAAGTAATCTCTGTGCCCAACACAGGGCTCAAACTCCCAACCCCGAGATTAAGAGTCATATGTTCCTTCAACTGAGCCAGCCAGGTCCCCCCCCCATCTGGGATCTTCTTTATATGAAAAGTCAATAGCAAGAAGTGAGCCTTGGCTGACTCACAAGGATGCTTAGGAAATAGCTCTACGTATCACCACCATGCCCAACCTTTTTTTCTTTTTTAAATATACAAATGACACAGACTAAACTTTTTAAAACTTTTTTACAAATGGAGAAGAGTCCAAGCGAGGATGACTTCCCATAAGGAAGGGAGGGATCTAAGGGCCGCCCCACAGCCTTCAGGCCACCACAGCTACTTCCTCCTCTTGTACCTAGGAAGAAAATTAGCAGAGTGAAGACCAACCCCCAAGCCAGAAAGAAGGTGGAGCTTTCCCATGAAAGGTTTCTTCTCCAACCCCAAACATTCATAACCACTGGCCCTCCAAAACTGCCAATATTACCTTGACTTAGATTTAAAGTTTCCTCCTCGTCTCTGGTGGTGCAAGCCCAGCTGTTTCCTTTCTTCAAAGGAGGGGCTGTGGGTAAGAAGGTAAGATGCTGAAATGGTTGCTGGAAAGACAGATGATGTCTCACACCCCCAACCCCCACCTTCCACATGAAGCAGCAGCATCACTGATGCATCATTTTCAGGGCCTCAGGTTCTACGCCTGCCATTTCCACCTGATATATATGGAAGTGAGGGCCCAGCTTCAAAAGAAAGACTCCTTCTCATTCACATAAAACTACTTGGGGCACTGGGTGGCTCAGTTGGTTAAGCGTCAAACTTCAGCTCAGGTCATGATCTCACAGTTCGTGGGTTCGAGCCCCGCATCGGGCTCTGTGCTGACAGCTCAGAGCCTGGAGCTGTTTTAGATTCTGTGTCTCCACCTCTCTCTGCCCCTCCCCTGCTCACACTCTGCACTCTGTCTCTCTCTCAAAAATTAATAAGCATTTCTTAAAAATTAAAACATTTAAAAAACAAACCTGGAGCACCTGGGCGGCTCTGTTAGTTAAGTGTCCAACTCTTGGTTTTGGCTCAGCTCACAATCTCATGGTTCATGTGGGGTTTGAGCCCCACATCAGGCTTCACACTGACAGTGTGGAGCCTGCTTGGGATTCTCTTCCCCACACCCTCTCTCTGCCCCTCCCTTGCTCACTCTGTCTCTCTCTCAAAATAAATTTAAAAAACTAAAAAATTTTTTAAATAAAAAAATACAAAACAAAACTTGGGAAGCCTACTCTATCCCACGCCCAGCCCAAAGGATGTGGGGTTGTGTATAACACATTCTTAAGAGCAAACTCGGATCCTCTACTATTCTATTTCTGATCCAGAAATGTGCTATTTCTCCTCCAAGGCAGGAGGGCCTTAATTCTTTCCTCCTGTTCTCACTCTGGGATCCAGAGATGGGCTGTGAAGAGGGGAAGGTGTCAGACAGGAGCCCTTAAAATTAAATATTATAAAGCTACAGGTATATGGGAATTCAGGAGACAGAAGGTATATAGCCTTAATCATAATATGAAGAACCCCAAGATGACTTAAAACCCTACCCAGCTCGATACTGTTTCAGGGCCTTCTTGCTCGTGTTGGTAAGTTCTTCATCAAATACAGATTTCTTCACCTGCTTTTGTTTCTTGGCTGTGCAGAGAAGGAATGGGTTACATATGTCCTCTTTGGCTCAAGTTCCCAAATCCAATCCTTAGGCTTAGGGTAATGGTTCCAAATTCAGTGAATGCTCTGGTATGGTGATTTACTGACATGCAAACAAGACATCAGATCCCAGCAGGAAACGGATGAGGAATTCAGAAGTGCCACCTCTGAAGAAACACTCCAAAGAACAACTGCAGAGTTGCCCAGAGTAAAAACCAGTGAAATGTGAAATGGGCTGAAAACTGACTTCACTTCTTTATACCCTGACCCACTCCTCTAAGTAGCAGTTTGTAAGGACATAGGCTCCAGAGTCCGAAATGCCTGGGTTCAAATCCTAGCTGTCCCCACTAACCATGGGGTCACTTTCCCCCTTGGGAACCCAAAAATGGACAGCTGTACACACTGGTACACACTCATTACTCAAAAACTAGACTCTTATCATCCCTCCAGTTTTCTTCCTGACCACAAGTACAAGTTTCAGGGAGAAGCCTCCTACCAGCCCCTGCCCACTGGGCAGTCCCATCTGCCTACCAGGGACACTTGCTGGCTCCTCCTCTGGCATTGCTCTGGCCCTCTTGGCTCTGCGATTCCTCTTGGCCAGCCGCTCAGCAAACATCTGTGCCTTGAGGATTTCAAACTGGGACCTTTCTTCTGCCTGGAAAGGATGATGAGAGTATGGAACAGGCCAGGAAGCCCTGACACATGCCAGCAGGCAGGGACCCAACTCCAGAGGGAAAGCCACTCACTGTCATTTCCCCCTTTTTCTTGGCGTCCTTCATAAACTTCTTCCTCTTCTTCTTTCCTCTCAAGGCCAAGTCAAACTCCTGCAGAGCCTTGGCAACTAGGATGAGGACAGAATGTGAGATTTCAGGTACCATTTTATAACTTTTCTTTTTTAATTTTTTTAATGGTTTTTATTTTTGAGAGACAGAGACAGTGCGAGCAAGGGAGGATCAGAGAGAGAGGGAGACACAGAATCCGAAACAGGCTCCAGGCTCTGAGCTAGCCGTCAGCACAGTGCCTGACGCGGGGCTTGAACCCACGAACTGGGAGATCATGACCAGAGCCGAAGCCAGACGCTCAACCGACTGAGCCACCCAGGTGCCCCTATAACTTTTTTTTAAAGAAGTGCACATATTTTAAATTGGTACATAAGAGTTCAAAATGAGAAGCAGCAACAACAACAACAAAAAGCAGCAAATAGTGTTCTCTCCTGGTGGTTACCTCCACCAGGTGGTAATTACACACTTACTGCACTATTCCTCAACCCACTTGAGACATTCATGATCTACCTCCTGTTATGAAAGAGGATTTGGTTCATTTATCCTCCCAGATTTTCCCACAATATAACTCTTTTTAACACAGAAATTTAATGTACATGCACTCTTAATTTTTTGTCCCATCAAATATAGGCAATATTTCTTAAACTGCCAGGACAACCTCTTGGGAGGCTGATTTTGCAATCCCTAACAAAATAATAAATACACATACCCTCTGGCGTACGATTTCACTTTCAGGGGTTTAACCTGCAAGTATATTTAAATCAAATATACTTGCTTAATTGTGAAAGGGCATTTCAGTGTCCCTTGACAGGGGACTAATTAAATAAATTATAATCTACCCATGTGATAGAACACCATGCAGCCATTAAAAAAAAAAGCAGCTACAAAATTAAGTGGAAAAAGCAAGGTGTATGGGGCACCTGGGTGGCTAAGTGTTTGTCGGTTAAGTCTTCTGACTCTTGGTTTTGGTTCTGGTCATGATTTCATAGTTCGCTGGCTTGAGCCCCTTGTCAGGCTCCACGCTGCCAGCACGAAGCCTGCTTGGATTCTTTCTCCCTACCTCTCTCTCTCTCTCTCTCTCTCTCGTCAAAATAAATTTTAAAAAGGAAGAAAAGAAAAAACTAGGTATAGAAAAATCTGAATTCATTTGTGAGATCAAAAGGGGGGAATGTAGGGAATACATAGAAATATCTTCCTGACCTACTTTTTAAAAATTGTGGCAAAAAGGATACAACACAAAATGTGCCCTTTTATCCATTCTTACGTCTACAACTCAGTCGCACTAATTACATTCACAGTGTTGCACATGATGTTTCTGTAACTCTTTCATCATCCCAAATGGAAGCTCTGTAACCATTAATTACCGTCTCGCACAACCCGTGGTAATTTCTATTCTACTTTCTGCATTTATGGATTTGCCTCTCTAGGTACCTCAGAGAAGCAGAGTCATAGATACCTGTCCTCTGTATCTGGATCATTTCACTTAGCATGTATTCAAGGTTCACCCTTGCAGCGCGTGTCAACTTCATTACAGCCGTGCCATGTACTATCATTTTGTGAATCTGTTCATCTGCTGACAACACAGATTGCTTCTACCCCTTGGCTCTTGTGAATAATGCTTTAATGAGCACGGACATACAAATATCTATCTGAGTCCCTGTTCTCAGTTCTTCTGGGAATAGACCTAGCAATGGCATTGCTGGGTTCCAGGATAATTCTGTGGTTAGCTTTTGGAGGGACCTCTCAACATACTTTTTTCCTTCTTCCTCTCTTCCTTGGTCTGGAACCAACTTCTCTCAGGCTCATGGTTCAGTGCCTCTTTCCCCTTCTCCAGGAGCCGTTTTGCTGTGTTGATCTGTGGAAACAGGAGAAAAAAAAAAAGATGGCTGCCACGAAACTGACACCCAGTGATACATAACACAGCAGCTGCAGGAAGCCGCTGCCTGCCAGCGTGTGAGGCTCTGATAATGTTTGGCAGACAGCGTTTCGGAAGGGCAAGACCAGCAGCAGCTGCTGCGGTCAGCTTTCTGCCCAGCGCTGCGGACCACTGCCCCCCACAGCCACACCTGGGCTTCCGACTGCTGCATCTCTTTCTCTTCAGCCTCGAGCTGCAGAACGGCATACACGTCCTTCTCCATTTTCTCAATCTTGTCCCTGAACTTGAGGATGACGTCTCAAGGGAAGGGAACAAAAAAAATTTTTTAACTAAGGATAAATACTGTGCAACTGATAAAAATAATACAGATGTGTATTTAGTGACAACAGAAAATTAGGATTTTTTTTACATGTGATGTCTCTGCTTAACAACACCCCCACCACCAAGAACCTGTTGTTCTTGGAATAAACTCCAGATTCCTAGGAGTGGCCCCTGCCTACCTCTCTGAACTCCTACCTCCACCTTGCTCACCATGCCCTGGGCCCTCTGCCTCTTCCTTCACTTTAACTTGCACACCAGGCCTGCTCCTGCCTCAGGCGCTTTGCCCTGGTTTTCTCTGCTGGCCACACGATCGCTCGCGGCTGCCTCGTTCTCACCACTCAGGACTCAGCTCAAATGCCATCTGTTCAGAGGCCTTTCCTAAACAGCTTTGAAAGTCGCATCTCCCCTCCTGCCAGGCTGGATCACATCTATTATTAATTACAGTCTTTTTTCCACCAGAGTCTCAGCTGTTTTGCTTTCTCCTATATCCCTAATATTTGGGATAGAATAAACAGCACGAGGCACTTGGCAGTACTCAGGAACTTTGAGCTGACAGAATGAATGCCGTGAAAATGAAAACAGGAAGAAGACATCCATGAATGGAATAAAGGTCTCAAAGGACGTGTGCCCAAATGCTAACAGTGGAGAGCTCTTCCACAAGCAATTACATTTTGGCTCTTATTTGCTGTTTTCTAATACTGAACACAGATTATTTTTACAACTTTGAAAAACAATTTTTAGAAAGGTTGTCCTTTATATGACCCCTACAGATGAAAAGAAGAAGCATGAAAGACATCTAAAACACAGAAGTGCTGACCTCGGACCCTGGTGAAAGGAAGGAGGGCGATTAATAGGATTTTACCCCAAGACAAGTCTTCTCTTCCCAAGGGATGGAAGATAACCTAAGAGTGGGTCGCTCTGGACGTAAGTTATTCTTCCCTTTCACACAGGAAGAGACTGAAGCCCAGAGAGGCAAGGTGAGACCGGCCCAGGGTCACTCAGCAAGGAGAGGGCAGGACTGGCATTCAAATCTGACTCCTAACTGCAAGATACCTGCTCTTGCCTATTACCCTCTGCCCCCAGCTCTGTCCCACAGAGTCTGATCTAGGACCCCGCCCTGCCCACCCCAACCACCCTGAGCTGCTGGAGCGGTGCCTGCTCACCTTGGGGAAGGATCCGGGCCTTCACAGGGGCTTTGGCAGCTTTTACAATCTCCTTCAACATCTTCCGCTCCTCCTCTCCCACCAGAGACACTGAGCGCCCGGCCCTGCCAGCCCGAGCCGTTCGCCCCACTCGGTGGACATAGTGCTTGATGGTGTTGGGCATCGTGAAGTTGATTACCTGGAATGTCAAAGCCAGACCTGGGAGTTGGAAGGCAAGGAGACACAGAGAGGCAAGAAAGACTCCCACCGAAAGTTCAAGGAAGTCAGGGGCTGCTCACCGTTTTGACCCCCTCAATGTCAAGTCCACGAGCTGCCACATCTGTGGCCACAAGGATGTCAATCTGTTCGTCCTTAAAGCGCCTGGAAATAGCCACAAACAGATGTTGTTCACTTGGATACTTAAGCCCAAAAATGCTTGCAGGAGCCTGAGCCAGCAGAGAAGACACAAATCCCTCTGGAGTCAAGTAGCAAGAGTATAGATGGTCAGAGTGATCATCTAAACGAGATCCTAAACATCAGACCATCTAATACTTCACAGAACACCGTACACATCCTGTACCACAGAACAAATGGAGTTTTGTTTATACCACCTTAAGTCTCAACTCTACAAAGACAGAGTTGGGAACCACAGAGCTGGACTACAGGAAGTAGCATATGCAAATGTCTTCACCATTCAAAATAGCCTTTCTTTAAAAAAATAACTTTCAGCTGCCTTTGATCTATGAGGATCAATAGAGAATTCTAAAGGGTTCCTCCCTGCCTATCAGGATAACTCCACTCTATGAGAATTAAACAAGAAGATACATGGAAAAACATAGGGCACAGCAAAGCAAATGATGAGGAAATGGTGGCGGGCTTTGATTCCAAATCTCATTCCAGCAGACCCAGGTATGCCCACTGCTCCGGAAAACTATAGAGAATAAGACACGTGCTGTGTCGTCCTCAGCAGCTCCCACCCTCAATCCCAGGGCACGAGTGTCATCTTCGACGAGACTACAGGGAGTTCTGAAAACACCTAAGACAGAACCTTGCAGCAATTAGGCTACAATCTTTCAAGTGGGGAGTTGTGCTATCTGCATCCCCTGCTAACGTAACCTCTGGGTGGATTTTCCCTCTTTCAAATGAGCAAATGAGGAGCCCTCTCTGACCGATGGGCAGGAGCCTTAGCCCCCCGAAGTTTACCGGAGGGCCTCCAGCCGCTGTGTCTGCGACAGGTTGCCATGGAGCTCGCCCACCTGCAGCCCCATGAGCCCCAGGAGGATGTGCATGCGGTGGGCCTGCTTCTTGGTCTGGGTGAAGAGCATCACGTGGTCAGTGAAGGTTCTTGTCAACAGAGCTGGAGAGGAGATAAGAGTGGGCTGGAAGCCACCTCCGATACCTGCTCCCCCCCTCACCCGTGACGTGGCTGCTGTGTCTGGCGGCGGGGGGGGTGGGGAGAGGCAGGTAAGATCCCTGCCTCTGAGGCTCACATTCCAGGGCCAGCTCCCAAGTGTGATAAATGCTGTGAGAGAGTGAAGGCAAGACACAGAGGCAGCTTTAGGTCTGGCCTCGCAAGAGGTGATATTAGGCTGAATGAGAAAGCACAAGATTTGGAAGAAGATTTCAGGCAGAGGAAAGAGCATATGTAAAGGCCCGGAGGCCAGGCAAGCTTGGTTTGAAGGAAAGCAGGAGTATGGCTGGGCATCATGAGCAAAGGTACTGAGGCCGAGGACTCCACGCAGGCAGGGGCCAGGTCCCAGAGGGCCACACAGGACTCGCCAGGGAGTGTGGCCTGTGGTCTAAGAGTGATGGGGAGACACCAGAGGCTTGTAAAGAGGGAGGCAACATGAGCAAATGTTCGCTCGTAAATGATCACTTTAAACGATCAGCAGTGTGGAAAATGGGTTACCGAAGGACAAGAGCGGGAGTAGGAGCCAAGTACAGGGCAACAATTCAGGCAAGAGAGTCAGTAGCTTGAGCCATGGGCCAAAGGGGTGGTTGTGGGGGAAGAAGCTGTGTGTTCAACAGGACCAAAGGAGGACTGGACAGCAAAAAAGAGGTAAGGTGACAGAAAAAAGGTGGGAGGGACCCGCGGCCCAAGTGGCAGAGCACATAAATAGAAGTACCATGCAACGGGTCAGGGCAGCCTGACAGAGGAGGTGCCAGGAATCACCCAGCTCCTAGAGTGTGCTACCCACAAGGCCAAGGCACTCCGGCGCCCTGGGCTTTCACCTGCCACGATGGCTTCCCGGTCCCCTTCCCGATTGGGCCGGATCCGGATAAACTCCTGCCGCAGGAAGGGGGCCACATCCGTGTTGCTGTTCACAAATATTCGGACGGGATTCTTCAAGGAGACAGAAGCCAGATCTTTTACCTGCCCAGCACCAAGACAGGGATGGTCACTGGCCTGCCAGGAGGCAGGGAGGTGGGGAGGGGAGGAGGCAGTGGAGGCAAGCCATGCTTGCCCCAGGCCACGCCCTGCAGCCCAGCCGGGGTCCCCTGCAGCCCTCTGTCCACCCCGCCAAGCAGAGTTCCTGAGGCCCACCTCATCCGTCATTGTGGCTGAGAAAAGCATCGTCTGGCGGTGGTGGGAACACATCCGGATGATCTCCTTCATCTGTTCCTCAAAGTACTCGTCCAGCATCCTGATGAGCAGGGAGAAGGGATCCAGACAAATGGACTGGGCTTGTATCTGTTGCAGTGATGTCATAACCGGTTACACTGCAGGTTCATTTATTTACTTATGTGTTAGTATTACTAGTTTACCGGTTCCCCAAGATTCACTAAGAACTATCATTTGCCACATTTGCTTTATCCTTTTTTGTTTGTTTGTTTGCTTTTTGCAAAACTGTTTATAAGTTGTAGATATCACAACACTTTAACCCTAACTATCTCAGTGCACAATCCCTAAGAAAGGACCTTCTCCTACATAATCATAACATCATTATCACACCCAAAACATTTAAGTGCTTGAATAATATCTCAATTACAGTCCATATTAAAATATACCTAACTGTCCCCAAAATGTCATTTTATATCTGTCTTATGTTTGGAGTCCAGGAACCAAAGTTCCTATGTTGCATTGGCTGTCATGTTTCTTCGGTCTCCCTTCATCTAGAAAAGTCTCCTCAAGCTTTTTCACATTCTGTCTTTGTCTGATTATTTCCCAGTGACCTGATTCAGTAACCCATCGCTGTGAGAATGTGCAGGGGTGCAGCTGTGCACTTCCCTCTCCATCCGGAGACACAGACGGTCACTGACGTGAGTTTGAGCACATGATTAAGGTACGACCCGCCAGTTCTCTTCACTGGTAAGGAACCTTTTTCTCCTTGTAGATAATATTAATCAGTAGGAGGATTACATTAACTCCAATTTGTCCAACTGACCAAATCCTTTATAGTATTTCTCCCTCTAGTCAGGCACCAGTCAAGGACGAGGTACCCCATTTAGCTGTCATGTTCCTTGATCACTTTAGTATGAACCTTCCACAGCCTTTCTTGGTCTTCTGGGATGTTAACATTAAAAAAAATTTTTTTTTGGTGTTTGTTTATTTTGAGAGAGAGACACAGAGAATATGTACACACACAAGAGCGCAGGAGGGGCAGAGAGAGAGGGAGAGAGAGAATCACAAGCAGGTGCTATACTGTCAGCACAGAGCCTACTGCAGGGCTCAAACTCATAAGCTGAGCCAAAATCAAGACTCAGATGCTTTCAACCGACCGAGCCATCCAGGCGTCTCTAGATACTAACTTTTTAATACACTTCCCTTCCCCTTCAAAACCAAAATCAGATCATGTTCCCTTTGCTTAGAAAGATCTCCTTTCCATCCCTCAGGACTCAAGAATGGCCCCTTTGCTCAGGGGGAATCAAAACATTATTCAGTGAACACTGAGCAGCTAGATACCAGACACAATCCTGGACGTAGAGCAACAAGCTCTTCACAAATATGTTCCAGGGGACAGGAGGGACACAACCACTACATAAGCATTCAGGTGACAACGCAGGAGGTGGGGGAGGCACAGTGCCTCAGAATGGAAGGCAGGAAGTGTTACTGTGGCCAACAAAGGCTCTTGCGGTAAGTGACAGCAGGAACAGAAACCTGAGGAGATAACCTGAGTCAGTCCAAGATGAGGGAACAGCAAGTGCAGAAGCCCCTACATGGGGTGACAAGACTTCCCGATGGCTGCTTTGTGGGGGAAGATGAGGACACAGAACGATGCGAAGAATTCTGTCCAGGACAACTGGAAGACGCGGCTGCTAAGCACTGAGATGATCAAAATCTCAGTTCAGGACCTGCTTAGTTTGGAGATGCGTTAGCTGGAGAGGAAACCTGAACAGACTTTGAGGTTATTTGTGGTCTCCTTCCCCTGCCTCCGCCTCGATCATTAGTCCAGTTCATTGAGGTTCATTCTGTTTGGTCATGAAGGAAAGAGGTAAGCAGATGGGACCCATACAAGAGAAGTGGGGAGAGGAGGGAGAGAGGGAGAGAGGCCCCTATCACACTAACATAGACTGTTGAATCCTTACCGTGCACTGTCACTTCACCTGTATTACTCCTTGAATCCTCACTACCATAAGGAGGGTATTATTCTTAAATTTCTAAAAAGTGTTTTTATTTAGTTTTGAGAGAGAAACAGAGCCTGAGTGAGGGAGGGGCAAGACAGAGGGAGAAACAGAATTGGAAGAAGGCTCCAGGCTCTGAGCTGTCAGCACAGAGTCCCATGAGGGGCTCAAACCCACGAACCGGAAGATCATGACCTGAGCTGAAGTTGGAGGCTCAACCGACTGAGCCACCCAGGCGCCCCTTTGTGAGTATTTATTCTTATCCCTCCCTTACATTTCCAAATCTCAGCAAGTGGCAAAGCCAGAATCTGATCTACCCTCCCTCTTCACCATCACGTTACAGAGAGAGAAAAAAGGAAGATAATCCATGCTAACGATAACAGGTCCAAATGTGAGCAGTAGAACTGGCACCGCACACAGGGCTATGGCAAGATCTGTGCAGCATAACACACACGGTGGCCACGGGACCCCAGAGCACCTGGGGCCCCACCATTTCAGGTGTACCTGTCAGCTTCATCCAGGATGAGCACCTCGATACTGCTCAGGTGGAAAGAGGGGCAGTTGTGGAGGTGATCGATGAGCCGGCCTGGGGTGGCGATGAGGATGTCAGGCGCTGCCCTGAGAGCTGCTTCCTGAGACTTCACATCCAGGCCTCCTGCAGAGCAGAGCCCCCCCAGGTGGTCATGAGTCCGTGGTTCACCAGTACTGACTGGGCCCTACCACCTGCCATGTCTCATCCCAGATGCGGGGGACACAGAAGAGGGCCAGACTGGCAAAGGCCCTGCTCGTGTGGACTTTACAAGACACTGGGAGAGAAAGATCCTTTCATGACAATTGTGCTAAGTGTGAAAAAAGATGGTGACACAAAGGCACTTCAGAATAGGTGGACTGAAACAGCCAAGGACTGACAGAAGCAGCTGCTATGAAAACTCATGCCTTCTACATTACCTCCAACGTCCCCCTGCACAGGGAGGGGAACATGAAGGTTAGAGAACAGGATCACGTAACATCATCAGAAAGATCCTGCCCCAAATATTTGATTCTTTATTCATTCAAAGCAAAAATTACATCCTAAATTTGTTTAATACCAAGAAAACTTTTTTGCGTCAAGTCTTAGAAGTTTCCTTTTTTAAGGCTGGTTAAGTCTCAGTTAAGCCCTCTCCCCACTACCTACTTGGACGACACGTCATCTGCTTGTTGAGGGGTTTAATCTTGGGGGGCTTTCCTGGCGCCCACCACCCTCAGGTGGTGGCGCACACCCACCCACCACCACGTCACAGTCTCTCAGGGACAGCCAGACACTCACCCACAGCCAGGCAGGTGGTGATGTTGCAGAACTGAGCCAGCTGCTTGGTGACAGAGTGCACCTGGATGCCCAGCTCTCGGGTGGGGACCAGCACGAGCACACGCGTGACAGGTGCCTGGCGAGGTTTGTAGATCAGACGCTCCAAGACAGGCAGGGCAAAGGCAGCAGTTTTACCTGCAGGGAAAGGCAGCAGCCAAGCAGTGAGGGGGGCCCTTCAAGATTCAGGTTTTCACCTGAGCCCAGAAAACCTACAGATCTGCTCAGGAGGAAATGAAGCAAATTTCTCTTTCATGAGGCTTTATTTCTGGTTTTAAACGACAGCATCGATGTAAAAAATCTGAGAAGTACAAAAAAAATATGAAAACAATAAAAATCACCCACAAGTCAGCCAACCAGAGATAAAACACTAACGTAATGGCATCTATATTACCAATATTTTCCTGAATAGACAGAAATATAAAAAGACAAATTTAATGCAGTAACACTATATATTCTGTTTAGTAATCCCCCATTAAAAAAGCATAACATGGTGCCTGGCTGGCTCAGTCAGCAGAACATGCCGCCCTTGATCTCGGGATTGTGAGCTAGGACCCATGATGGAGGTAGAGATTACTTAAAAATAAAAATGTATTTCCTATTTCTTTAAATGCTCTTTTATTTTAACAGTTGCATAATATCCTATCCCATGACTATTTCTACTCTACAATTAACTATACTGATATAAAACACCGTGATGGACACATTTTATAAAATCTTTACTCCCAGGATAGCAGCGATAAGAGGGTCATGGTCACAGAGACACCCTAATAGGATACTCGCAGGGCACAGATTCCAGGAGGGTCTGTGTATTTGTCCCAATCATAGGAGTAAAGATTTTATGAAAGGAATGTTCATCACAACATTGTATATTAGTGCAGTTAATTACGGAGTAAAAATAGTTCGATTAATAGATTAATAATACTATGCAGCCATTTTCTTAAAATGAAAAGTATTTTTAAAAAGTAACAAAATATAGGGACCCCTCAGTGGCCCAGTCAGTTAAGCATCAGACTCTTGGTCTCAGCTCAGATCATGATCTCGTGGTTTGTGGGGTCAAGACCCGCATCAGGCTCTGCACTGACAGCGTGGAGCCCACTTGGAATTCTTTCTCTTCCTGTCTTTCTCTATCCCTCCCTTGCTCTCACTCTCAAAATAAATTAAGCTTAAAAAAAATTTTAAAGCTGAGGGTTTTTTAAAGGGAAATTAATAAATAGAATATATAGTATTACTGCAACACAATTTATATTTGCATATTCTTTTTAATACTTAGTCATTTTTGAGAGAATGTGAGCAGGGAAAGGGCGGGGGGGGGGGGGGGGGGGGGGGGGGGGGGGGGGGGGGGGACAGAGGATCCAAAGCGGGCTCCTCACTGACAGCAACAAGCCCGATGAGGGGCTCAGATTTATGAACTGTGAGGTCATGACCCGAGCTGAAGTTGGACACTCAACCAACTGAGTCATCCAGGCGCCCCTGTATTTGCATATTTAGCAAAGTGGCCCTTGGGTAAATCAACATAGACCCTTGCTGCAGGTCGAACATCCTCCTTCTGCCTCCTCCTCTTACCTGTCCCAGTGGCTGCACAGGCACAGATGTCCTTTCCCAACAGACCCACAGGTATGCATGCCTTCTGGATGGGGGTGGGCTGCTTGAAGCCCATGGCTGTAATGGCCTGAAGAGAAAAGACAGGGCCAGACAGGAAGGGGAGGAGTCACCTCAGCGTGAAACAAGCAGTAGTAACTGCTTCAGTCCCCCCTGCTAGTCATTCATTTCACAAACATTTAAGACCCTACTGCGTGGGAGACCTGTTCTAGGCACAGCAAACCAAAGAAATAAAAACCCTCCCCTTGGCAATCTTACAATCTGGTAGGAAAAAAAAGACCAAAAAGAAACACGTGCCATATGGAGATAAATGCTGTGGAGAAAACTACATCAGTCAAGGGGACTCCGGAGGGGGACAGTTTACAGCAGCGTCAGGGAAGTCTCACTGAGCAGAGGACACTGAGTAGGGCCCTGCAGGAGGTGAGGAGCTCCCCAACAAGATCACTGGAAAAACCTTCCAGGCAGAGGGTAAGTGCCAAGACCCTGAGGAGGAAGATGCCTAACCTGTTTGAGGGCCAGTGAGGAGGCCAATGAGTCCTAGGAGACGTCTCCAGAGGAGACCAGAAGGGGCCGGGCCTTACAAGCCAAGACGGAACTTTTGTTTAAGAGGGTTCTCTGGCAGCTATGCGGACAACAGAATTCAGGGAGGCAAAGAGCCCAGCTTAGGGCTGGGAGCCTAGTTATGGGGTGCCTGCAATAATCCGTGGCTGCCAGTACCTTCAGAAGAGGGCGAGAAAGATTCATGTCCTGGAAGGAGAGGTGCTCATCATACTGGGATGCATCTTCAAAAAATCCTCCGGCTTCCTATACCAGGAAATCAAAAGACAGACCAAGAATTCAGCAAAATGGACCCAAGAAAACTAACTGGCCCTAAAAATCTAGTCAGCTTGCAAAAGTGAGTCGCGTGCTGTTTTCCACGCCTTTACTCACCTGTCCGTCCTTCTTTTTCTTCCGCTCCTTTACTTTGAGCGTATCTGTGGAGACAAACAAGGCTGACCATCAGGGCTCGTGCTTACTAAGCAAGTACAATCTGCTAAATGCTGTCCTAAGTGCTTTATGTGGATTCCTCACTGAATCTACCCAACAGCCTCAGGGAGCTACTGTCATTAGCCTCGGTTCACAGATGAGGACACCGTGCAGTAAACTGGGCAAGTTCCAGAGACCACTGTGCTATACTATCACACTATAGCACTCCTTTCTGCAAGAAATAATTACGGAGCACCCACTTCATGGCTGGGCCCATCTGAGGTAGGATGTGGGGGACCTACCACACCAAATAGGTCTGAGTCATAGAGGTGCCAGCAGCTATGTGGCGCTGGGGATGGGAAAAAAAGGTGCGGTCTGTCTGCAAAGTACAACAACCATAACGAAATCCCAAGGAAAAAGAGAAGCTAGGAGTTGAATAAGGAGATCTTAAATGGAACTGTGCAGAAGAACACAGGAAATCCTACAAAGGAAAGGCAGACCCTTTCCAACTCCCCGTCCCTGTTTCTGACATCGCCTCTGTAGCATCTACCTGCTTTGGTGAGGATGTTCTCATCAGCTGATGAGTAATCGGTCTCCGAGTCTTCATCTTCTGAGCCTTCCTCATCTTTCCCTTCAAGGTCTTCCTGCTCCTCTGGTTCAGAGCCCTCCTTTGCTTCCTTCTCCTTCTCTGACTTCCCAGATTTAGCTTCTTTATCCTGGGAAAAATATTTTAATAAAGCAAGGCAACTACAAAACTTCAGGAAATCCAGATCCTCTAAAGAGCAATCCTGTGCTCTCCTGCCTGGGGGGGAAGAACAGTGGGGTCGGGCTGAGGGTAAAGCCCAGGGCTTAACTATGCAGAGAAGCACCTGTTTGCTTTCTCACCTCTGTTTTCCTTTTCTTGCGAACTTTCTCAATCTTCTCATCTAATGTAGTGGCTGCCCTCTGCTGACAAAAACAGATGAAAAAGAAACACAGTTGTGGGAAAGAGACAAAGCAAGGTTCCTCTGAGGGCTGGGTCTCAAATGTTAATAGAGAAAAACCTTGTCTGTCCTTGGACAGATTAATCAATCTGCAGATTAGTCACAATAACAACAACAACAACAACAACAAACGTTAACCGTCAACTGTGAAAAATCTTGACCTGGAACCAAGAATGTCCACATTTTAGAAGGTGTTTACCATTTAGAACAATATATATTATGAAGAGATGTCACATTTAGATCTGAATGCTACCTAGAAAAACTCTACCCCATGCCATCAGGATTTCTTTGTGATTTTTCCCCCTTTTCAGAGAATGCCTTTTCTAATGATGGAAATAAGATATTTCTGATACTTTAAAATACCAACTGGGGCGCCTGGGGGGCTCAGTCGGTTAAGCCTCCGGCTCCGGCTCAGGTCAGATCTCACGTTCGTGGGTTCGAGCCCCGCGTCAGGCTCTGTGCTGACAGCTAGCTCAGAGCCTGGAGCCTGCTTCCGGTTCTGTGTCTCCTCCTCTCTCTGCCCCTCCCCCTCTCATGCTCTCTCTCTCTCTGTATCAAAAATAAATAAAACATTAAAAAATTTAAAAAATATATATCAACTGTAGTGCTCGCTTCGGCAGCACACATACTAACATTGGAACGCTACAGCGAAGATTAGCATGGCCCCTGCGCAAGGAGGACACGCAAATTCGTGAAGCGTTCCATATTAAAAATATATCTATATCAACTGTAGATTGATTAATGTGTTTGTAACTTGTCTGTAATATACCTATTTTGCAACATTTTGCACCTTGGTTTTAATCAAGACTGTAAGTTATTTGTGACCACTTCTCCCCACCCCACATACTTATTTACATGAGTTGCAGTATCTGCTGAACGTAAGCAGGTGGCAAAAGGCAGTGAGGTCCGGGTTAGACCCCGAAACCGACTGTTCAACTCTAACAACCCATGGCCTGGAACTATCTCCGTTAGTTCTCACCTTCTTCTTGAGCTGGCTCATGACATCAGCCATGGCCCAGCTGCCATCATATGCCCCCTCCTTCTCAGTGAAAACAAAGTCAGGGTTGAAATCGGCACTACGGTTCTTCTGCAAGGCTTTCTGCTTTCTGCCCAGCACAATGGGCCCCTGGGAAGAGGCAGAAACAGGGTGACTCTGACGCTGAGACAGAAGAGCATCGAACAGGAATCTACAATTGTGGGAGATTCTAACACAGTTCTCTCAGTACCTGACAGGTCAAGGAGACAAAAAATAAGTGTAGAAAATCAGAAGGGCACAATTAATAAGCTTCGTTCCAGTGAACATGTAGAGAACACTGCACCTACCATTAGAGAATGCGTATTCAGAAGAAACATGGAATAGGTGCAAGAACGGATCACATAGGAGGCCTTTAAGCAAATCTTCAAAGTTTCAAAGAATCAACACTACACAGATTCTTTTCTCTTGCCACAATTCAATTAAGTTAGGAATCAATAATAAGGGGCCCTGAGTGGCTCCATCGGTTTCAACTCTTGCTTTTGGCTCCTGTCATGACCCCATGGTCATAGGATCAAGCCCTCCGTCTGGCTCTGCACTGAGCATGAAGACTTTTTAAGATTCTCTCTCCCTCTGCCCCTCTCACCCACTCATGCACTCTCTTTCTAAAATAAAACAATTTTTGAAAAATAACAAAAAACCCATACATGTGAAAACTGGAAAGGGAGGAACACTGGCTAACTATGGCTTTCGAAAACTAAAAAGTGCTACACTGACTTTTTTTTCTCACTTGAGTTAAAGAATTTCACGAGAACTCTCATGCTGAACTTTATCAGTAGTAATGATTGCATATCATTTCTCAGGTACTCAGTTTAACTATCAATAGCTGTATAGCAATTCATATATCAACTTTTGCATTATCGTTTGCCATATTTGCCGCATTTTTATAATTTTACATTCAAGAAATAAAAGGATTCTAGTTGCAAAGCAGAGAATACCCTGGAGGAAAGGGGTGCAGATGGTGGCAAGAGAAACAGCTGGAGACCAAGTATGTTAGGATGCTGGGTCCCCAGGCACAAGGTCTCAGTGGCCGGGAGGAGGGTGGGAGCAGTGTAGAGAAACCGGGAAAAGCTAAAGAGATTCCTGAGTCAACCAGCACAAGCCCGGAGGGGAGTGAGAAGGAAACTGTCAAGGATGACACCCAGGTTTCTGGCTTGAGATGGAGCAGGTTGGCAAGGTGCAGGAGACCGGAGTTCAGCCTTGATGCTAAATTTGTTGAGGCCCCAAGACACTCAAGTGGAGGTGTCTGTAGGCAGATGAGGCCACCCTGGGGCAAACACCCGGTCTGGATCTTTGAAGAGTGAGCACCTTTTTCATGTCACTGTTCCCCTTTTAATTGCCATAGCGCTTAATGTCTGTGACTCTCTCACCCAACATGAGCTTCAGGAGAATGGCGTCCTTGCCCATCTTGTTCACTGCTGTGCCCCGAACGCTTAACACTAGGTGTAGCACATGTAAGTGTTCAAAAATACTGGCTTAATGAACGAATCTCTGATCAGGAATCAGGCCTGGCTCCCCCCCGCCCCCGGATCTCTACTACACAGGGCGTGGACTCATCAGTTCAGAGATGGATACTGATTTCACCAAGACGATAGAGCAGGCTACTGACACCGGAGGGAGGTGATGAAAAGTTAGTGGCGAACACATTGAGGAAGATCTTGGGGCCCCCTTCCAGGGACACATGTCGCCCTGGCAGGGGGACGTTGGGGAGTTGAGGGCAGGGCCCTGAAGAAGCACGGAGAAGGGAAGCAGTCACAGAAATATGAACGCGCGCCGCAGCGCCCCCAACCCCGATCGGCTCATACTTCCTCCTCGTCGTCAGCGGAGTCAGACTCAGACTCCACCGGCACCTCGTCATCTTCGCCTATGGTCCGGATTAAACCCAGCTCCGCCAGCATGCTGCCGCCGCACCGCTTCCGGAATCCAACTCGCGCGCAGGCCGGCCCTTACTAGCCCGACCTCCTCGTCGCCACTGCGCAAGTGCTGACCCCACTTCCGTTCGGGGGCGGGCCCCGCGGCTCTCCCTCCCCCGAGCGCTCAGTGCGCGCGCGGCCCTCTGGGAGGTGACTTCGGGTGAAGGAGTTGCAGGCCAGGCGAGGCGGGGCTTCGGTGAATCCCTTTGTTCGCGGGCCGCCGTGTGCGCGGTGCGGGGTGGGTTAGCCGGCGAACTCCCCGCCGCTGTGTTTACCGACAGTGTGGGAGAAAGTACGAAAGTACAGTAAACGCTTTAGCGAAGAATGCCACTGCCTAGTGGAATTTGTGTTTTGAACTTCTTAGATTTTTTCCCCACAATAACATTTATTTTCATAAAGAAAGAAAGTTAAAAAGAAGAGCTAACATTTATTTTCTTTATTTTTTAACGTTTTTTTTTTTTTTTGAGAGACAGAGACAGAGGGCGAGAAGGAGAGGGGCTGAGAGAGTGGGGACAGAACCTAAAGCAGGCTCCAGGATCTGAGCTGTCAGCACAGAGCCGGGCTTAGGGCTGGAACTTGGTATGAAGTCGGACTTAGCACCCAGGTGCCCTAGATAGCTAAGACTTATATAAGTTACGGTGTGCCGAGAACTAATTACATTACCTTTACGTGCATTAACTAATTTAATCTTCATAGCAAGCCTAGCAGAAGGTACCATTATTATTGACATTTTACACACGGCGAGACTGAGACACAGGGCGGTCCCAAGGTCACAGAGTCAAGATTACAACCCAGGCAGTGGCTCCAGTGTCTGCAAAGTAGGTCCCAGAGCTTACCAGGAACTTTTCCTCTTCTTTTTCCCTGTGGAAAACCTACTTGTAAATACAGCTCACTGATTGCTCACTGATTGCCTCCTCCTTGCTCTAAACATCACCTGGAACAGGTAGCTATGTGCTCCTTCCATATCAACACCAATTGTTTAGTTATCTTTTTTGTGTGTATGTGATTTTTACATTAAAAAAAAATTTAATGTTTATTTTTGAGAGAGAGAGCATACAAGCAGGGAAGGGGCAGAGAGAAAGAGAGAGGGAGACAACAGAATCACAAGCAGGCTCCAGGCTCAGAACTGTCAGCACAGATCCCGACGCGAGGCTCAAACTCACAAACCAAACAGGGAGATCATGACCTGAGTTGAAGTGACGCTTAACCATCTGAACCACTCAGGCGCCCTGATTTTTACCATTTTTAAGTGTACAGTTCACTGTAATATGTTTCCAGAATATTTTCATGAATGCAAATGAGCCCATTATTCTCTCTCCCCAGTCCTTGACAACCTCTCACCTACTTTCTGTCTCTATGAATTTGCCTCTTCTAGATATTTTATGTAAGTGGAACTACACAATATTTATGCTTTTGTGTCTGGCTTATTTCACTGAACAGAGTTTTCTTTTTTTTTTTAACTTTTTAAATTACATTTACTTATTTTTGAGAGATAGAGACAGAGCGTGAACAGGGGAGTGACAGAGAGAGAAAGAGACACAGAATCCGAAGACAGGCTCCAGGCTCTGAGCTAGCTGTCAGCACAGAACCTGATGTGGGGCTCGAACCCATGAACCATGAGATCATGACCTGAGCTAAAGTCGGACACTCAACTGACTGAGCCACCCAGGTGCCTTTAATTTTTTTTCTAATGTTTTTTCTCTTTTTTGAGAGAGAGAGAGAGAGAGAGAGAGAGAGAGAGAGACAGCATGAGCAGGAGAGGATCAGAGAGAGAAAGGGAGACACAGAATCCGAAGACAAGCTCCAGGCTTTGAGATAGCTGTCAGCACAGAGCCCAATGCGGGGCTTGAACCCACAAACTGCAAGATCATGACCTGAGCCAAAGTCGAGACACCTAACCGACTAAGCCACCCAGGCGCCCCTGAACAGAGTTTTCAAAGTTCATCCATGTGTTGTAGCAGGTGTCAGAACTTCACGGCTGAATGATGTTCTGTTGCATGTATATACCACATTTTGTTTACCTTTTCATCAGCTGATGGGCACTTGGGTTGTTTCCACCTTTTGGCTATTGTGAATACTGCTTCAATGAACAGTGACAAATAAAGGTATATTTGAGTCTCTTCAATTCTTTTGGTTTTACGTCTAAGAGTGAAATTGCCAGGTAATATGATAACTCTAATGTTTAGCTTTTTGAAGAATCACTAAAAATATTTTCCACAGTGTCTGTATCATTTTTACATTTCCACTAATAATGTATAAGGCTTCAAGTTTCTCCACATCCTTGCCAACACTTGCTATTTTCCATTTTGGGTTGTTGTTGTTGTTGTTATTATAGCTTCAGATGTTTTTTAATGATGGTTCTGATGAAAGCGAGTTTCATACCCTGGCCTCAGACACTGAATCTTGTGAATGAAGAACACCTACCACTTTACTGAGTATTGTTTACCTATAGACCCTAATGGAAGATCTACCTCTCATAAGCACATAAACACAAGGCTTTTATACAGTTACATGGGCCTATTTGGCCTCCTGAAGTTCATCCACTCATCCCAAGTGAAATCCCTTGTTCCGGGCAATGGATAGCAGAGGCTTGATCTGATGAACCTTCTGGCTACTTCTCTTTGCTTCTGCTGCCATCATCTCATTCAAGTCACCATCTACCCTCAAATGGATGTCTGCCACAGCAGACTGGCCTCCCCGATTATACTCTTGCCTCTCTCCAGTCCTTTCTCCACCCAACAAACCCACATCATATTGCATTGCTCCCTTGCTTGAACGCTACATTACACTTAGAATAAAACACTGATTCCTTCTGAGCAACAGGATCTAGCTCTGGCCTACCCCCATCAGCTCCTACTATTCCTCTCCCCCCTGTTTCCAGTACTCCAACCACATTGGCCTTCCTATTATCCACATAAGCCAATCCCATTCCCACCCGAGGAATGTGTTGACTATTCCCTCTGCCCAGAATGCTGTTCTCTTTAATCAATTTGTGACTGGTTCATTCCCATCCTCAGATTTAAGGTCAAATAGAGTCCTATGACCTGTACACTAGCAACACCCATCTTGCAGTCACTTCCTATCCTATTCCTCTTATCTCCCTCCTAGCACTTAGCACCCTGGGAGATCATTTTATTTATTAACTTGGTGAACTTGATTATAGTCTGTCTTACTAGATGTGAGTTCCAGCAGGGTGAGGGCCCTATCTTGTTCATTGTAGTATCCCTAGTGCTTAGTATAGTGCTTATCACATAGTAGGCACTCAGTGAATGCCAGATGAATGAACAAGTGAATGACTGTCCTTATGTGTTTTTGAATCATTTTTAGATGTATATCAAGGCTGCATGCCAAGGTTTGCTCAACTCAACTAGACCTCATATCAGCTCTGGCTCCCTCCTCATTACCTGAGCTCTGGAGGGCTGGAACCATGTCCAACTCATCCTTGCACCTTGGAGCAGTAACAAAGGACCAACATTTTAAATTTCCAATCCAGGGGTGCCTTGCTGGTTCAGTGGTAGAGCACGAGACTCTTCATCTCATGTGAGTTTGAACTCCATCTTGGATATAGAGATTACTTAAAAATAAAATCTTAAAGGGGCACTTGGGTGGCTCAGTTGGTTAAGTGTCTGACTATTGGTTTTGGCTCAGGTCATGATCTCATGATTTGTGAGTTGAAGCCCCACATCAGGCTCTGTGCTGACAGTGCAGAGCCTGCTTGAGATTCTCTGTCTTTCTCTCTCTCTTTGCCCCTACTGCACTCTCTCTCTATCTAAAAATTAATAAATAAACTTAACAAATAAATTAAAATAAATTAAAAACAAGTTAATTAACAATCCATTGCAGACTGGTACTTATGTAAAATACAATGAAATTGTATATTTTATAGCAATGTCAGTTTGCTAGAAAGCTTTCTAAGATCTTTTTCTCCATTTCTGTACTTGTATTCTGCTGAGCAGGGAATAAATGGATTACAAATGGGCATCAGGTATAGTCCGCATTTTGAGCCTCCTGTCTCAGAGCTCAGCACAACACATGCTAGATGTCAGTGTTTAAAGCATTGACTCAAACTCTTAGAACCCAAGACAACAGCATCACACTGTATTAAAGGCAAAGATGGACATGGACTTTGTTTACTACAAAACATCAAATAATCCCAATTGTTAGAGCAGTGCTATCCATTGGGGAACTTTCTTTCTTTCTTTTTTTCTTTTTTGAGAGAGAGAGTAAGAGAAAGAGCAGGGAAGGAGCAGAGAGAGGAGGACAGAGAATCTAAAACAGGCTCAGAGGGCCCAATGCAGGGCTCAAACTCATGAACTGTGAGATCATGACCTAAGCTGAAGTAAGACACTTTACTGATTAAGCCACCTAGGTGCCCCTTTCTTTTTTCTTTTCTTTTCTTTTCTTTTCCTCTTCTCTTTTCTCCTCTTCTCTTCTCTTCTTTTATTTTCTTTCTTTCCTTTATAACCAGCATGCAGCCCAATATGAGGCTTGGACTCGCTACTGTGAGATCAAGACCTGAACTAAGATCAAGAGTCAGATGTTAACCAACTGAGCCACCCAGGCGCCCCTGTCCATTGGAACTTTCTGCAGCAATTAAAATTTCATATCTGTCCTGTCCAATATGGCAGCCACTATCCACATGTGGCTTTTGAGCACTTATAATGTAGCTAGTTGAGGAATGAAATTTTCCATTTTTATTTTAATTAAGTTATATAGCCACTTGTGGCTACTTTTGATAGTGCAACTGTGTTAAGTTATGTCTTTCTCAAATGACTTTATTTATTCATTTAGAGAGAGTATACAAGCTGGGGAAGGACAAAAAGAGGGAGAGAGAGAATCCCGAGCAGGCTCCCCCCTGTCAACACAGAGCCTGATATCGGGCTCGAACTCATGAACCATGAGATCATGACTTGAGCTGAAATCAAGAGTCAGAGACTTAACCAACTAAGCCATCCAGGTGCCCCTCAGGTTATATCTTTGAAAACTCAGTCCTCCATCTCCTTTAGAACCTGATAGTCAATCAGTTTCCAAGATCTCTTATTCCACTGCCTAAACATTGATCCAGTGAGACCTTCCCCCATTCTCTAGCTCGGTGGATGACAACACCATCCAAGAAGTCATACTTACTTGATTTCTCCCTCTCCTTCAATACTTTCTCCAACCTGTCGTTCTTCATACCCTTTCAGTATTAATTAATCTTACATCTCCCTCTACTTCTCGCCATCTCCACGATCATCATTATCTCACTTTTATATTTTATATTTTATGACCAACTTCCCTGCATCACGTCTGGTACACCATTCCCATCCCCACTGCCCTGCTGAAAATCCTTGAGTGACTTCCATTGTTTTTTAGGATAAAGACAAATGTCCTCCTCCTGGGCTTATAAGCCCTTCTTCAGTCTAGCCCCATTCCCACCCCCAACCCTTAAACAGGTCAAATCCCCTCATTTTTTCCCTTTTCTTCTCTTTATTTTTAATTGCACTGTCATGATCAGTGGAATTCTTTGGAGCATCAGACACAGTTTCAACTTTACTTTCATTTGTAGTGAGCTGACTAGTGGTCTCTCCCACTAGATTATCAGCTCCATGAAGACCTAGACTGGGTCTTCGTTTTTGCTCAACATTTTTATTCTACCACCTAGCAGGATAATAACGTTTGTTACCAAAGCAGGTTACCAGAGTGGCTGAGCTCACAGCGTGTGACCCTAGCTCTCTAGGTTCAACCCTGGCTCCACCTCTTATTAGCTGTGACTTTGGGAAGTTATCTTCTCTGTGTGTCAATTTTTTTGTCTTTAAAGTGTCAAGAGAATAACACCTACCTTTTTAAAAAAGTTTTATTATTTATTTATTTTGACAGAGAGTGCAAGGAGGGAGGACCAGAGAGAGAAGAAAAGAGAGAATTGCAAGCAGGCTCCACACCAGCAGTTCTGAGCCCACCGCAGGGCTCAAACTCACTAACTGTGTGATCACAACTTGAACCGAAACCAAGAGTTGGACACTCAGCCAACTGAGCCACCCAGGTGCCCCCAATAACAACTACCTCTTAAGAGTTTAAAAAGTTTTTAAAATTTATTTTAGAGAGAGAGAAAGAGAGAGCAGTGAGGGAGATGGGTAGAGGGAGAGACAGAGCATCCTAAGCAGGCTCTGTGCTCAACATGGACCCTGATTCAGGGCTTGATTCCACAACCCTGGGATCATGACCAGCGCTGAAATCAAGAGTCAGACGCCTAACCAACTGAGCCACCCAGGAGCCCCACCTCTTAAGAGTTTTAGACTACATGACTTAAAACAGCACTTGGCCTTTGGAAGCACTTAATGTCAATTACTATTAAATGAATGTGTATTATTATTACATAAGCAACCCACGCCTTCCAAAAATTTGCGTTACACCACTTGGCTTTTGTGAAAGAACTGCGTTAGCTACCTGTCTGTGCTGACTGAAAGAAATCAGAAGAGGATGTTCACTTAAAAAAAAAGAGACAAAAACCAAAGATAGCTTTGCCGTTACTGAAGCAGCGACCACAGCGAGAGTGGCGCCACCAAGCGCCTTCCCTGGGACTTACACTCAGCATCTTAGCCAGACCACCATAGCTTTGGGGTTTTGGGGGTTTTTTTTGTTTGTTTGTTTTTATTTTGAGAGAGAGTGAGAAAGCGAGAGAGAGAGAGAGAGCGAGTGAGCGAGAGAGAGCGTGCAAGTGCATGCCAGCAAGAGAGGGGCAGAGGGAGAGAGAGAATCTCAAGCAGGCTCCATGTTCAGCACACAGCCGGGCACAGGGCTCAATCTCATGACCCTGAGATCGTGTCTCTGGGATCATAACCTGAGCTGAAATCAAGAATCAGACAGTCAGGAGCACCTGGGAGGCTCAGTCAGTTAACCATCTTCAGCTCAGGTTATGATCTCACGGTTCATGAGTTCAAGCCCCTCATTGGGCTCTGTGCTGACAGCTCAGAGCCTGGAGCCTGTCTTGGATTCTGTGTCTCCCTCTCTCTCTGACCTTCCCCTGCTCACAATGTCTCTCTCTCTCTCTCTCAAAAATAAATAAAAATTAAAAAAATTAAAAAACAAAAAAGAATCAGACTCACTTGATTGAGCCATCCAAGCGCCTCAAACTACCATAGCTTTGAATTGTGTCTGTGCATGTCTGTACTTTTATGTCAATTTATTTTGTGCATCGATTGCCAAGTTGTGTCCTAAGGTATCACAAAAGCCTAAGAGATTATTTTCGGGGTCTGGAACGCTCACAAAAATCCATATAAATTAACAGCAATTGCTCCTTCACTTTAAGAGATTTCAGCTGGCAGTAGGAAGACTACTTTCAAATAGCGCATAGACTTTGCTATCAGCCTCCCTGTTAGGATCCGCCACTAGGGGGCGCGTGGGGGCGACTGCAGGGATAGGGGAGGAGGTGGAAAGCACCTGCGCTTTGCTTCGTGTTCCTGCGCGCGTCACTCCCAACAGCTCCTGTTCTCCCCAGAATGGCCATTCATTCCAGTTTCCAGTAGGTTCTAGTTTGCAGTTTTTTTTTTTTATCGTTCTTTTAACGCTCACAGAAACCAGCTTCAGGGTACCCGCTCGAGCCCCAGCAACAGGTGGGCGGTGATGCCTCCTCCACGAGGACTTTGGGTCCCAGCCCCGCGAGAACTTTCCCTGGGTTCAGAGACGTCAGCCCCTGAGTGCTTCTCTGCTGCAAAGGTAGGTCCCCCTTCTCGAAACTTGCTAGTTTTGGTGTTCCCAGCCTCTTCCTTTTGCCCCCCAGCTCATGGCTGCTCCCTGCAATTACTGCTTCCGTAATGCTTAATGTTCCTTCTTGCCGTTTACAGTGCTCACACCTGCTATGTTATTTTTTAAATTGATTTCCTCCCTTCAAGAGGTTGAGCTGAATTGCTTCCCTCCAGTGTGGGCTGTATTCAGTGACTTGATTCTAAATTTTTTTAATGATTTATTTATTTTGAGAGCGAGAGCGAGAGTGAGAGCAAGGGAGGGTCAGAGAGAGAGGGAAACACAGAATCTGAAGCAGGCTCCAGGCTCTGAGCTGTCAGCACAGAGTCTGACGTGGAGCTGGAACCCACGAACCGTGAGATCCTGACCTGAGCTGAAGCTGGAAGCTCAACCAACTGAGCCACCCAGGCGCCCCCCAGTGATTTGATTCTAAAGAATGTGGTGACAATATTGCAGTTTATAAAAACTTTAGTGGCTACACTTAGTGATTTCACCTGCTCTGGGAGAAATTATCTGCCTATGTTGAGGACACTCCTGCAGCCTATGCAAAGGCCCAGGTAGAGAGTAATGGAGACCTCCTGCCGACAGCCGGAAGACATCGAGGCCTCTGTCCTGTGCGAAGGAGACCCTGAATATAGCTCCTCCAGCCCCAGTCAGGCCTTCGCCTGACCGCAGCCCCTGCTGACACTGTGACGGCAGCGTCCTGGGAGACCCTGAGCCACAGCCCCGGGCCGCACCAATCCTCGCCTGTATAAACTGCAAGGTGCCAGATACTTGTTTTTTTTATATTATGATTTTTTTGATTTTAGAAAGAGTGCATGGGAGTGAGCATGAGCATAGAAGCAGCATGCAAGCTCTGGAGCAGAGGAGGGAGGGGAGGGTTTTCCAGATTTCACATACAAGTGAGAGCATGCATTTGTCTTTCTCTGACTTATCTCAGCGTAATGCCCTCAGGTCCATCCGTGTTGTTGCAAATGGCAAAGCTTCCTTTTTTACGGCAGAATAATATTCCATTGTGTATATAAACCACATTTTCTTTATTTAAGTTTTCTTGTATACTGCATTTTCTTTATCCATTTATACATCGGTGGACACGCAGATCGCTTCCATGTCTTGGCTGTTGTTAACAATGCTGCTATGAATATGAGGGGACCGATACCTTTTCAAGTTAGTGTTTTCCTTTCCTTTGGATAAATACCCAGAAGTGGAATTGCTGCATCAAATGATAGTTCTACTTTCTATTTTTTGAGGAACTTCCCTACTGTTTTTCGCAGCAGCTGCACCAATTTACATTCCCACCAACAGTGCATGAGAGTTCCCTTTTCTCCACATCCTCCTCAAATGTTTGTTATTTCCTGTCTTTTTGATTAAAGCCACTCTAAGAGGTATGAGGTGATATCTCATTGTGGTTTTGATTGGCATCTCCCTGATGACTAGTGGTGTTGACCACTTTTCATGTACCTGTTGACTGTCTGTATGTTTCTTCAGGAAAATATCTATCCAGATCCTCTGCCGATTTTTTAATCAGATTGTTTGTAAGGTTTTTTTGGTTTTGGTTTTTGCTATTGAGTTATATGTATTCTTTATGTATTTTGGATATTAACCCCTTATCAGATGTTTAATTTGAAAATATGTTCTCCCATTCTGTAGGTGACCTTTTCATTTTGTCAATGGTTTCCCCTACTGGGCAGAAGCTTTTTTTTTTTTTTTTTTAAGTTTTTATTTATTTCTTTTGAGAGAGACCAGTGAGATAGGGACAGAGAGCAAAGGGGCAGAGGACTCAAAATGGGCTCTGTGCTGACAGCAGTGAGCCTAATGAGGGGCTCAAACTCACAAACTGTGAGATCATGACCTGAGCTGAAATCAGACGCTTAACTGACTGAGCCACCCAGGCGCCCCTGGACAGAAGCTTCTTAGATTGGTGTACACTCACTTGCTTCCCCTCACCCCCACATTGTTGCCTTTTCTTTTAGTGTCAAATCCAAAAAGTCATACCAAGACCAATGTCAAGGAGCTTACTGCCTCTGTTTTCTTTTAGGAGTTTTATGGTTTCAGGTCTTAAACCTTCAAGTCTTTAATTCATTGTGAGTTAATTTTTGTGTATGACATGAGATAGTGGTCCGGTTTCATTTTTTCATATGTGGTTGTTGTGTTTTCCCAACATTATTTATTGGAGACTGTTGATTCCCCATTGTATATCCTCGGCTCCTTTGCTGAACATTAATTGGTCATATGCCCCGGATTTATTTCTGGGCTCTCTATTCTATTCCATTGAGCTATGTGTCTGTTTTTATGCCACACCATACTTTGTAACATAGTTCAAAATCAGGAAGCATGATGCCTTCAACTTTGTTCTTTCTCAAGATTGTTGTGGCTATTGGGAGCCTTTAATAATTATTATTTTTTTAATTTTTAATGATAATTTATTTTTGAGAGACAGGGCAGTAGAGAAAGAGAGAGACGCACAGAATCCAAAGCAGGCTCCAGGCTTCAAGCTGTCAGTACAGAGCCCGATGCGGGGCTTGAACCCACGAACTTTGAGATCATGACCTGAGCTGAATTTGGACGCTTAACCGACTGAGTCACCCAGGTCCCCCTATACTAGTTATTTTAACAGAAAAAAATTTAATGTAAAGAATTATTGGGGCACCTGGGTGGCTCAGTCAGCTAAGTGTCCGGCTTCAGCTCAGATCATGATCTCACAGTTTGTGGGTTTGAACCCCATATCAGGCTCTGTGCTTTCAGCTAGCTCAGAGCCTGGAGCCTGCTTCAGATTCTGTATTTCCCTCTTTCTCTGACCCTCCCCTGCTCGTGCTGCTTCTCTCTGTCTCTCAAAAATAAATTAAAAAAACATTAAGAATTTAAAAAAATAACTAGTATAGTTTCTGTTTCATAACTGAACTTTGATATACAAGCCAAAGTAATCCAGGCAAGTACACACAATCATATGAACATCAAAGCACTGTTTCTAGTGAATAATTTGTAAATGATCCAATTGTGTATAAATAAAGAAATCATTCAGGGACACCTGGGTGGCTCAGTTGGTTAAGTGTATAACTCTTAATTCATCTCAGGTCTTGATCTCAGGGTCATGAGTTCAAGCCCCACATTAGGGTCTATGCTGGATGTGGAGCCTACTTAAAAAAAGAAAAAGAAAGAAAAATTATGTCACATTCCTACAATGCAAAACTGTAGCCATTAAAATATATGTAGCTTCATCTATGCTGACAAAAAATTATCTAAAAAATCTTAAGAAAGCAGATTATAAATGCTTTTTATTTTAGACTTTTAAAAAAGTGATCTCTACACCCAACATGGGGCTTGGACCTGTAACATCAAGATCAAGAGTTGCATGCTCTATTCACTGAGCCAGGCTTGTGCCCAAAGAAAGCAGATTACAAAACAAGTTTGGCAAGATGGAATCTGATGGGCAAACTATTAAGAAAATAATCAGATTTTGTGATTTTTGCTGCTGTGGACTTACCAACTGAAAGAAGGGAAACTAAACTTCAGGCCCGTCAAGGAAGGTGAAATTGAAGAGACCCAGAGGTGAAAGCCATAGAGGTGTTTGTCATCAAGGTTATGAAAAGAAGGTTATAAGAAGAATGTTCTGTGGAGATATGGATTCCCTAACATAGGAAAGGGGTGGAGGCTATAAAGTTGAAAACAGAAAACTGACTCAGTCCCAGAGAGTTCTCATGGGGCAGTGTGATGGTTAATACACCAACTCGACTGGGCCATAAGATGCCCAGATATTTGGGTTTTTAAAATATATATTTTAATGTTTATTTATTTTTGAGAGAGAGTGCAAGTGGGGGAGGGGCAGAGAGAGAGGGAGACACAGAATCCAAAACAGGCTTCAGGCTCTGAACTGTCAGCACGGAACTCGATGCAGGGCTTGAACTCACGAACTGCGAGATCATGACCTGAACCAAAGTTGGACATTTAACTGACTGAGCATGCTCAGATATTTGGTCAAACATTATCTTGGGTGTTTCTCTGAGAGTGTTTTTGGATGAGATTAACAATCCAATCCTCTGCGCCTGGGTGGCTCAGTTGAGCATCTGACTCTTGATTTCAGCTCAGGTCATGATCTAAAGGTTTGTGGGATTGAGCCCCACCTCGGGTGCTGCACTGGCAGCATGGAGCCTGCTTGGGATTCTCTCTCTTCCTCTCTCTCTGACCCTCCCCTGCCTCAAAATAAATAAACATTTAAAATCTTAAAAAAATAAAAAAGAGAGAGACATTAACATTTAAATCATTAGGCTGAGTAAAGCAGATTGACCTCCATAATGTGAGGGAGCCTCATCCAAGCAGTCGAAGGCCGGATGAGAATAAAAGATGACTCTTCACTGAGTAAGAAAGTATTCTTCTGGTCTGACAGCTTTTGTTGAACTGAAAAGTCACCTCTTCCTGATTCTACAGCAACTCCCAACCTTCAGACTTGAACTGGGACATGGCTCTGCAAATTTTGGATTTGCTAGCTCCATAATCGCATGAGCCAATTCCATATAATATCTCTCTCTCTCCCTCCCTCCTTCCCTTCCTCCTTCTCTCTCTTGCCCTCCCTCTCTTTCTCTATGTCCATATCTACATAGATATCTCTCTCTATGGCTATAGATCTCTTTAGATGGATGAGATAAATTGATAATCTCCAGAACCTGAAGGTTATGTCCAGACCAATGGCCAAATCACTCCACAGATCACATTGTTTGAGACATTGTGATTTATCCTCTGCCCACGAGACCAGAGGTCATTGCCACCTCTGAAGCTGAGTCTCTGCTGCCATGCTGGCTGGAGCGGACCCTGACTGGGGCTCTCTGCTTCCTGCTGAGGACTGGCACTGATGCTTCTGATTGGTAGAGTCTTGGTCATAAGCCTGTACTCTAGCTGCAGAGACCCTGAGGAAGGCATTGTCTAGTCTCAATCTTAGAGAGGCATGAGTTGGGATGTTCCCAAACACTGGAAGAAGGAGAAGTCCAAGGATGTTGAACAGCCATAATTATAACAGATGTTGATGATGGCAAAGCTGGAAGGACAGAAGGTGTTGAGTTTCTGAATAGTTAAGACCTGTACCTCTCACTCCTGTAGCACCCTGGGAAGCAACAAGTCTCTTGATGGGGGTCCATTCATGGACAGACTTGATCTAAAAAGGAAATGGTTGCTAAGGGCAGAACCATCTAACTCTCATGGGACATGGTTTTGGACTTGGTTTCTGAGCAAATCAGTGGTGGTCGAGCAGAAAACTAAAGGACCTATCCCAATTTTCTTTCTTCATTTTTTTAATGTTTATTCATTTTTTTAATGTTTTATTTATTTTTGATACAGAGAGTGACAGAGCATAAGAGGGGGAGGGGCAGAGAGATAAGGAGACACAGAACAGAAGCAGGTTCCAGGCTCTGAGCTAGCTGTCAGCACAGAGCCTGACGCGGGGCTTGAACCCACGAACGTGAGATCTGACCTGAGCCGAAGTCGGAGGCTTAACCGACTGAGCCACCCAGGTGCCCCTGTTTATTCATTTTTGAGAAAGAGAGAGAGAGAGCATGAGCAAGGGAAGGGCAGAGAGTGGGGAACAAAGGATCCAAAGCAGGCTCTGCGCTGACAGAAGTGAGCTGGAAATAAACTGTAAGATCATAACCTGAGCTGAAGTCAGACACTCAATTGACTGAGCAACCCAGGTGCCCCTCAATTTTCTTGTATTATGGGAAGCTGGGTTGTCATTATTTTGTTTTGCTTAGGTGATTCCAAGAGATGGGAGAGAGCCCCCCAAAAGAGATGACATTGGATTTACTGCCAAACTTGGTGACTGTAGACTGAATCAGAGAAATTCAAGGTTGATTTCTCTTTGGATAAAAGGAGAGATAGGGTGACCCATACTCTTTCTATCCTTTTGGTCCACATCATCATCACATGGCTTCAACTACACTGCCCAACATGGCTGGTAAAACTCCAGCCAGCAGGCCTCATTCCAGCAGGCATGAAGGAAGGGGCAGGGGAAGAAGTCATATTCTCCCCTTAATCACAGTTTCTGGAACTCACACGACAACTTCTGCTTCTATCTCAATGGCCAGGAGTCTGTGGGCACACCTACCTGCAAAGAGGTTGGCAAATGTAGATTTTATTCTAAGCAGCTGTAGACCCAACTAAACATCTGGAGTTTTACTGCTAAGGAGAAAGTGGATAATAGCTATTGAAGGCAACAGGAAATTTCTGTCACAGTCAAGAGGCACATACACTAAAATGCTAGGCACAAGGTGAAATTATAGATGATTTTTAGTTGCTTCTTTATAGTTTTCCCTAATATGTGCTTTTTAATTTTTTTTAAGTTTATTCATTTATTTTGAGAGAGAATGGGGGAGGGGCAGAGAGAGAGGAAGGGAGAGAGACTCCCAAGCAGGCTCCACACTGTCAGCCCAGAGCCTGACGAGGGGCTCAAACTGGACTCACAAACCATGAAATCATGACCTGAGATAGATTGAGTCACCTAGGCGACCGTCCCTAATACTCGACTTTTAAAAACACTAACCATATATTTAAAACTAATCAGAGGGGAAAGGAGCGCCTGGGTGGCTCAGTCAGTTAAGCATCTGATTTCAGCTCACGTCATGATCTCACAGTTTGTGAGTTCAAGCCCCACATTGGGCTCTGTGCTGACAGCTCAGAGCCTGGAGTCTACTTCAGATTCTGTGTCTCCCTCTGCCCCTCTCTCACTCATGCTCTGTCTCTCTCTTAAAAATAAGTAAGCATAAGCTAATCAGAGGGTAAAAAAGCATTGCCACTCTTTCCAGTCTGAAGGGGAAAATACAATATGAATAAAATAAATCATAAAATGATGTATCAGATCTAAGGCAATTTTTAAAGAAACACCTTTGTTCTCAGGAGGGCTTGTGCAATGTTCCCAAGGAAATAAAACTTCTCTGGAAATACAGCTCCCTTTAGCAACCTAACCATGATCCTCTCCACCTACGGATAAGATCTTGTCCTCCCCGGAATGCCCCCGGGATCTGTTTGGACTTGTCTTGGCACAAGGCATGTTTGGCATTGGCTTACCTATCCTTGCCCCCATCCTGGGACCACGTGACTACATTCCTTGCGAGTTGAGCATCTCCCTGGGTCACGAATGCTGCTGCAAGGGCTGCAGCTTTGTTATTCGATGGTGCCAGATCCAGGCTGTCTTCACACCTTAACTCCCCAATTTGCTTTGCAGTTGATAAAATCTGGGTCGATGTAGAAACCTTGACAACCTTGCCCAAGAATGAGCAAGACATGCGTGAGGCCTGATGGTCAAAGATGTCGAGAGCTTTGGAGATTTGCTGCACTTGTGTAAATGGATCTTTTTAGAAAATGTTTGTTTATTTTGAGAGAGAGAGTGCAAGGTGTGTGAGTGGGGAAGAGGGAGAGAGAGAGGGAGAGAGTGACTCCAGACATGCATCTCGATCCCACGACTGGCCGCAGGATCATGACCTGAGCCAATATCAAGAGTCAGACACCCAACCGACTGAGGCACCCAGATGCCTCTAAAATCCATCTTGGAGCGCCTGGGTAGCTCAGTCAGTTAAGCATCCGGCTTCAGCTCAGGTCATGATCTCACAGTTCATGGGTTTGAGCCCTGCATCGGGCTCTGTGCTGACAGCTAGCTCAGATCCTGGAACCTGCTTCGGATTCTGTGTCTCCCTCTCTCTCTGACCCTCCCCTGCTCGTGCTGTCTCTCTCTGTCTCTCAAAAATAAATTAAAAAGCATTAAAAATAAATAAATAAATAAAATCCATCTTGACTTCCATTTCCACCCCTCCCCCACTCACCATCACCACCCAATTTCATATCTCCCCCCCAAACCAGAGTCTAAGAGACTCAGACTGGAAAAAAGACTTATTTTCCTTCTGGCGGCGGTGGGGGGGGGGGAGGGGGCTCTGATATCAACACCAGAACTTGAGCTGTGTTTGGGAGAACTCAGTCTCCCCATCCAATTCAATGTAGAATATCTAACTGATTTGATTCTCAGGGAGTCAAGATGGATGTTAATGATTAATGGTGAGGGGCACCTGGGTGGCTCAGTCGGTTAAGCGTCCGACTTCGGCTCAGGTCATGATCTCACAGTCTGTGGGTTCGAGCCCCACGTTGGGCTCTGTGCTGACAGCTCAAAGCCTGGAGCCTGCTCAGATTCTGCGTCTCCCTCTCTCTCTGCCCCTCCCCTGCTCACTCTCTGCTCTGTCTCTCAAAATAAAAATAAAGACATTAAAAAATTTTTTTAAAAATTAATGGTGAGCAATATTCTTCTATCAAACAGTGGCACCAACTCAAGACCAGTTTACTAACATAATATCTTCATATGTTCTAGAACAAAGACAGACATGGGGGATAATGTCATCTCATTCCTTTCTCCCTGCTCATGGTTAACTATTCTCATGAATTTGAAGTATAACCTTCCTGTTGACGCTATTATCTCCATTTTACAGATAGAGAAAATGAGGCACCGGAAGATAAAGGAATTTGCCCGAGGTCACGCCCTTCGTAGGTGGTAGAACCAGTACAGGCAGGTGATGAGTGAGATAACGAAAGGCTGCAGGTGAGTACGAGGGACTGGGGCCTGTGGTCAGGAGAGTCAGCTGTGGAGAGGTGACCGTGTTCCAGAGCTGAGAACCGAAGATGGGGAAAGAGGCACTGAGCGAGATTTCTAGGAAGAAAGCAGGTGCAAAGGCTCCAAAGCGGGAACAAATTTGGACAAAACGGCTGCCATGCTAGCTGCTCTCTTGGCTCGGGAGGATGAGGAGGGCAGATGAGTGAGCCAGAAGGAGCCTGCATTACTAACGTCTTCATGGAACAAAAATGTCACATAGGTCTTGAACTACCAACCTAAACTTCATTTATGGATGAAGCCAAATGATCTTCTGTGCTGTTCAAACCCTCTTTTGTTCTGTTGTCACATGCAACTGCATCTAATCCATTTGGTCCATGGTCCCTTCCTTCTGTGAACTCAAATAAGATGTATGCATCTACGCAAATCCACAGTGTTGGGCTTATTACACCTGTCTCATTTTCATTTCTACCCTATGATGTCTTCATCTTTTTTTTTTTTTAAGTAGGCTTCACAGCCAGTGCAGAGCCCAACATGGGGCTTGAACTCACAATCCTGTGATCAAGACCTGTGCTGAGATCAAGAGCTGGATGGTTATCTGGGTCACCCAGGTGCTCCTGTCTTCATCTTTTTATTTTTTTAATTAAAAAAATTTTTTTTAATGTTTTATTTATTTTTGATACAGAGAGAGACAGAGCATGAGAGGGGGAGGGGCAGAGAGAGAAGGAGACACAGAAACAGAAGCAGGCTCCAGGCTCTGAGCTGTCAGCACAGAGCCCGACGTGGGGCTCGAACCCACAAATGTGAGATCTGACCTGAGCTGAAGTTGGAGGCCCAACCAACTGAGCCACCCAGGCGCCCCAAAAGATGACTCTTAAAATCAGATTAGAGGCATCAGGTGTGGGCGGTTGTTCAGTTGGTGCAGTGTGCAAATCTTAATCTCAGGGTTGTGAGTTCAAGCCCCATGTTAGATATAGAGGTTACTTACAAATAAAATTTAAGGGGCGCCTGGGTGGCTCAGTTGGTTAAGCGTTCGACTTCAGCTCAGGTCATGATCTCACAGTTTGTGGGGTTTGAGCTCTGCATCGGGCTCTGTGCTGACAGCTCAGAGCCTGGAGCCTGCTATGGATTCTGTGTCTCCCTCTCTCTCTGCCCCTCCCCTGCTCATGCTGTCTCTCTCTGTCTCTCAAAAATAAATAAAAAACATTTTAAAAAAACATTAAAATTTTTTTAAAAAATTTAAAAAGAAAGAAAGGAAAGCAGGCATCAGATGTCTCAAGGAAATATTAACAATATCAGCCTTCTTGAGCATTTATGCTTTTTAAAATATTTTAAAGATAATTTATTGGGGTGCCTGGGTGGCTCAGTTGGTTAAGCCTCCGGCTTCCGCTCAGGTCAGATCTCATGTTCGTGGGTTCGAGCCCCGTGTCGGGCTCTGTGCTGATGGCTAGCTCAGAGCCTGGAGCCTGCTTCCGGTTCTGTGTCTCCTTCTCTCTCTGCCCCTCCCCCTCTCATGCTCTGTCTCTCTCTGTATCAAAAATAAATAAAACATTAGAAAAAAAGATAATTTATTAACAAAGTGGCTTACATACAACACCTGGTTAAACACTTATGTTGTAAACATTAGTCTATGATTTACACACATTAACTGACTTAATTCTCTTAATGGCCTTATGAAATAGATCAATACCCCAATATTTTTAACAGTTTTCTTGAGATAGGATTCACATACCATGTTTCTCACCCACTTAAAGCAACATCACCAAAATAAATTCTAGAACATTTTCATGAAGTGAAAGCCCAAGAGAAGCCCCATACTCCTTAGCGATCATCCCCAATCTTCACACACGCATTCTACCCCTACGCCACCATGAATCTACTTTTTGTCTCTATGGATTTGCCTATTCTGGACAATTCACATAAATGGAAATTATATGACATGTGACTAGTTTCTTTCTCTTAGAATGTCTTTCAGGAGCATCATGTTGTAGTATTTACAGTACTCCATTCTTTTACATGTGGCTCAATAATATCCCATTATGCAGCTATGATACATTTTGTTCATTTATCCAATAATGGACATTAGGGTTGTTTCCTTTTTTGGGGGGCTATTATGAATAGTGTTGCTATGAAAATACATGAACACATATTTAATTTTCTTGGGTACTTTGAGTGTAATTGTTGGGTCATATGTTTTAACTCTATCTTTAAATTTTTGAGGAACTGCCAACCTCATCAAAACAACATCAGGATCATCAGATTGGGAAGCCTGCTTATTGTAATTACTCCTGGGCCCAGGCTTCAGCTCAACATGAAGTTTGATCTTTACTGAAGCAGCAAGAAGGGGTGGCGAGTGAACCACTTCTTAGATCCTCTGCCCAGAAATGACACATTTCCCTTCTGTTCACCCTTAATTGGTCAAATTAAGTCATACAGTCACACCCAATGTTAATGGGGCAGGAAAGTACAGTCTTACTTAACATGCAGTAAGGGGAAAGAACTAGGAACATTTACAGAAGGATGCTGTCACTACAGCAAATGTTGTGTGGAAGAACGTAGAGAGGGCCCTCTGAGGGGATGACATCTCCTCTGAGACCCGAAAGATCAGAAAGAGACTGTTTGAGATGATCAGGGCAAAGAGATACTCAACATCACTAATCATGAAGGAAATGTAGATAAAAATCACGAGAAACTGTCACTTCACACCCACTAAAATGGCTAGACAATTGACCCTTGAACAACACAGGTTTGAACTGCATGAGTCCGCTTATACATGGATTTTTTCCACAAATACAGTAGAGTACCACATATGTATTTTCTCTTCCTTTTTCTTTTTCTTTTTTTTTTTTTAACGTAAGCTCTACATCCAACATGGGGCTTGAACACATGACCCTGAGATCAAGAGTTGCATGCTTTACCAACTGAGCCAGCCAGGAGCCCCTATCATCTCTTTCTTATGATTTTCTTAATAACATGTTCTTTTCTCCAGTTTACTGTATTGTAAGACTGTGGTATATATTACATATAACATATAGAATATGTATTAAGTGACTATGTTATCAGCAAGGCTTCTAGTCACAGTAGGCTAGGAGTAGTTAAGCTCTGGTGGAGCCAAAAGTTATATGCAGATTTTCAACTCTTTGCAGGTGGGGGGTCACTGCCCCTAATGTTCAAGGGTCAACTGTAATGAAAAAAAAAAAGGCAATAACAACTGTTGGCAAGAATGCAGAGAGATTGAAACCTTCATTTTCTGTCGATGGAAATGTGAAATGGTGCAGCCACTTCGGAAAACAGTTTGCCATTTCCTCAAAAAGTTAAACATAGAGTTACCACATGACCCCAAAATTCCACCTCTGGATATCTGCCCAAGAGAATTAAAAACATATAGCCACACTAAAACTTGTACCTGAATGTTCATAGTTACGTTACTCATGATAGCCCAAATTAGAAACAATGCAAATGTCTATCATTTGATAAATGAGTAAACAAAATGTGGTGTATGTATATTATATACTATACATTTTAATTTATTTTTTAAAGGAATCTTTATACCCAATGTGGGGCTTGAACTCACAACGCCAAAATCAAGAGTCACACACTCTGTCAACTGAACCAGCCAAGTGCCCCATTATATATGTGTTACATATACAGAAGTATTAGTTGCCAATAAAGAGAAATTAAGTACTAACATGCTACAATATGGATGGACCTAGAAACCTTTGTGCTAAGTGAAAGAAGCCAGCCACATATTTTATGATTCTATTTGTATAAAAGGGCCAGCATAGGTAAAGGCACAGACACAGAAAGCAAATTAGTAGTTGCCAGTGGCTAGGGAGAGGAGAAAATGGATGTTAATGCATTTGTTTTGGGGATGATGAAATTGGTCTAGAATTAGTGGTAATGGTCACACAACTTTAAGAATATACTAAAACCTGCTGAATCGTGTACTTTTTTTTTTAAGTTTATTTTGAGAGAGAGAGAGAACGAGAACAAGTGGAGGAGAGACAAAGAGAAAGGGAGAGAGAGAATCTCAAGGAGGCTGTGTTGCCAGTGCAGATTCCAACATGGGCTATACCACAGACTGTGAGATCATGACCTGAGCCAAGATCAAGAGTCGGACGCTCAACTGACTGAGCTGCCCAGGTGCCCTTGAATTGTACACTTTATTTTTTTTAACTTTTTAAAAAAATGTTTTTATTTTTGAGAGAGAGAAAGAGAGACAGTGTGAGCAGGGGAGGGTCAGAGAGAGAGGGAGACACAGAATCTGAAGCAGGCTCCAGGCTCTGAGCTGTCAGCATGGAGCCCGACGCGGGGCTCGAACCCACCAACCGTGAGATCATGACCTGAGCTGAAGTCAGACGCTCAACCAACTAAGCCACCCAGGTGCCCTGAATTGTACACTTTAAAAGGGTGAAATTTTTTTAAAGGAGCAAGTTTTATGGTAGGTAAATTGCATCTCAATTAAAGATAGGTATGTAGATAGATAGAGTGATAAATTATGACCCATTGAATAAAAGAGAAAAATGAAATTGAAAGTGTGATGAGGAATGGGACATTTATCTAGTTTCAAAGTACCTTTTTATAAAATACCTAATACATAAATGGAAAAAGAGTAACTATACGGATGTGAAGACTGGTAGACATGATCTTAATCAAATGACCAAAGTGAACACCATTCGCAAAGGGACAAATCACAATCATGTGCCGCCTGACTGGATGTAATGAGAACACAGCATCGTTGGTGTTTGATTTTTCTGCCAAAGATGCACAGCCTGAATCTAATTGTGAAGAAACCTCACTAAACCCCAATGGAAGAATATGGTGCAAAATAATTGGCCTGCACCTCAAAAGTGTGAAGGACAGGAAAGTTGAGGAAAACCTGAAGGACTGCTCCAGACTGGAAGAGACTTAGAGACTGAACAGCTTAAATGCAAAGATCTCTTCACTGCAAGGCTCATTATCGGACAAACTGATGAAACTTGACAGGTTGGCTGAGGATTAGACAATAGTATTCTATCACGTTAATTTTCTTATTTTGGTAGTTATATTACGAAGCAATCCTTGTGTAGAAAACACACACACTAAAGTATTTGAAGGTGGTGATGTAACAAGTCAGCATTTATTCTCAAATTGTTCAGCACAAAAAAGAAACAACTATCAAAGCCATATTTATAACCTGTTTGTAAGCTTGTTTTATTTTTTATTTTAATTTTTTAATGTTTGTTTATTTTTGAGAGAGAGAGAGAGAGCTAGTGGGGGAGGAACAGAGAGAGAGGCAGAGAATCCAAAGCAGACTCTAGGCTCTGTGCTGACAGAGCTCGGACACGGGGCTTGAACTCACAGGGCTCAAAGTCACGAACTGCAAGATCATGACGTGAGTCGAAGTCAGACACTTAGCCAACTGAGCCACCCAGGTGCCCCTATTTTTTATTTTTTAAGGAAGTATACATTTTTTTAAATGTTTGTTTATTTTTGAGAGAGAGAGAGAAAGATGGAGGCAGAGAGAGAAGAAGACAGAGAATTCCAAGCAGGCTCTGCACTGTCAGTACAGAGCCTGGTGAGGGGCTCAAACTCACGAACCATGAGATCATGACCTGAGCTGAAATTAAGAGTCAGTCACCTAACCAGCTGAGCCACTCAGGCGCCCCAAGTTTGAGATTGTTTTTAATTCTTTTTATTGCTTTTTATTTTATTTTTGAGAGACGGAGAGAGACAGCTGGAGCAGGGGAGGGTCAGAGAGAGAGGGAGACACAGAATCTGAAACAGGCTCCAGGCTCTGAGCTAGCTGTCAGCACAGAGCCCGACACAGGGCTCGAACCCACGAACCGTGAGATCTGACCTGAGCCGAAGCCGGATGCTTAACCGACTGAGCCACCCAGGCGCCCCGAGATTGTTTTAAAAAATTCATACACCAATTCCCAATGAGGTTTCTTTCTTTTTTTTTTTTTTAAGTATTTATTTATTTTGGTAAGGAAGGGAGAAAGAAAGAGAAAATTCCAAGCAAGCTCTGCACTGATGGTGCGGAGCCTGACACGGTGCTCAAACTCACAAACCATGAGATCATGACCTGAGCTGAAGTCAAGAATCGGATGCTTAACCCTCTGAGCCACCCAGGCACCCCTCCAAAGAAGTTTCATACTTTCTCAATTAACTATCTTTTTTTTTTTTTGAGTTAAAAAAATTTTTTAAACATTTATTTATTTTTGAGAGACAGAGAGATAGAGCATGAGCAGGGAGGGGAAGCGAGAGGGGGAGACACCAAATACGAAGCAGGCTCCAGGCTCTGAGCTGTCAGCACAGAGCCCGATGCAGGGCCCGAACCCACAAACTGTGAGATCATGACCTGAGCTGAAGTCAGACGCTCAACCAACTGAGCCACCCATGCGCCCCTCAGTTAACTACCTTCATTTCACGGTCTTCCATGTATTCCTAGAGTATAAATGATATCTACAATTTATTTGGCACAAAATTCATACAACTGTGACAACATGCTTAAAAACCCTTGTAATGTATTGTGTCACTTAGAGCTCAGAGACCAGTACTGCTTCACTCAAGCGGGACAGATTATTGACTAGAAGGACGTGAGATACATGGCTGGCTCTTTTGAAACAGCTCCTTCGCTTGATACATGTGTGTGGATATTGGGCGACTGACTTTACTCTGTCTGTGCCTCAGTGTATGCATTCATAAAATGGAGGAAATTATAGTACCTACCACATAGGATTGTTGCGGGGGTTAAATTAATGAATACATGGAAAGCATTTACCACAGTACCCGACATATCATCAGCGCTTTGTAAAGGTTATTTATTATCATTAACTGTCTTGTCCAAAGAAGCCAATGAGTAGCTAATGCAGGATTTGAATCCAAGTCCACTTGAGACCAGAATCCGGGCTCCTTTCCATGACAGCCCTTTATCGCAATGTCAACTGAGCCACGATTCTCCTTCTTTTCTCCTAAATGCTGGTGAAATCCAAGAGATGTTCCTTCTCCAATCCCACTAGCAATTACTCCCTTTTGCATTCTCCTAGGTTTATAAACAAAAACTTGTCGAGCCGGCTGGTCTCTCTGAGAGGCGCAGTTCTCGCCCACACCCTGCAAAAGCTTTAGCTTCACCGGTTTGCTTTGTTTGCTTTGGGGACTGCTATTCTTTTAACTACAGAGGGCCTTTCATCTAAGTAATACTGTCCATGGTCTTTGATCTGGTCGTGCAATAGCTGCAGTTGTGAGTAATGTGCTTGATGCATGCGATGTCTGTCTGCCTTGTATTTAAGCATTATCCTTCCTTCTCGTATTTGATGGAAAGAAAATATTGAGTCAACATCTGGAAGAGTAGTGAAGTTCCCTGGAAGGTGTTGTATTTTGTTTAAGTTTGTTTATGTTGAGAGAGAAAGAGAGAGAGAGAGAGAGAGAGAGAGAGAGAATCCCAAGCAGGCTCTGCACTGTCAGCGTGGAGCCTGATGTGGGGCTTCAACTCACAAACCATGAGATGGTGACCTGAGCCGAAATCAAAATTGGACACTTAACTGACTGAGACACCCAGGTGACCTTAGAAGATGTTGTCTTAGTCATTTTTTTTTTAATTTTCCGTATTTTATGTTTTGACATCTTAAAAACTTGTGAGTAGGGGAGAGCCTGCTCCTCCCAGGACTATTCAGTTCTTAGAGACATGTAACAAAGGGTCCAGCTGGGAGCTCGTCCCTTATATGGAAGCCAACCAATCCCTAGTGTATGGCTCCTACTGTCCTTCAGACTTGAACACACAAGCCAGTGTTTCCTCTGTCCTAACCATCCCAGGGCCAGTACAGGCGACTAGAGAGCACCCCTACAGCCCAGGGCCCGGTGGCATTATTCAAACTAGCCAGTCCTCAACCCAGCCTTTCCCCTCTTTCCTGTTTTCTGCCACCAGGTGCCACCGACACTTGTTACTTCCCATGTGGCTCTGCATGGCACATGGGTGTCCCCCCTGGAGGACCTGTGAGTACAATAAACTTCTTCCTTGAAGAAGAAGAGCATTGTTCTCATTTCTTCCTATGGCCACACCAACTTTTCTATCTCCAACATTTATATTCTTAGAACAGCTATTATAAATAGATTTTTTCCTAAAAAATATGCTTGTTTATATTTATTGTGAAAACTCTTTTAATGCCTGTTAATTAATACCTAAATACAATTTAATACCTAAAAATATTTTTAATTTAAAATTTTATTTTTAAAAAATAAAAATTTAATATCTAAATAAAATTTAATACCTAAATAAAAATATATAGTATAAAACAGTGTTAGATTCTAAAGAAAATTTGAGAAAGACAAAAGATAGCACCTATCATACCATTTCAATAAAAACATCACTCCCCTTTTCCAATCTGGCTTCTAACTTTGCTCCATATGCATTGCTCTCTATAAAGAGAACAAGATGATGAACAGGAAATATTAATGATCTATGCTAATCATGGTGCTCAGAATTGTAAAACATATTTTTAAAAACATTTTTAAATGTATTTATTTATTTTTGGAGAGAGAGAGAGCATGTGCACAAGAGAATCCCAAGCAGGATCCATGCTGTCAATGCGGTCCTGATGCAGGACTTGATCCCACGAGCTGTGAGATCATGACATGAACCAAAATCAAGAGTCAGATGCCAACCGACTAAGGTACCCAGGTACTCCTAAAACGATCTCTTCTATCTCATTTTAAGACCTTAAAAAGAAAAGGAGTGATCAGAAAGACAGGGTAGAAACTAGAAGAGAGTGGTGTCCAGATGGCCAGGAGGACAATATTTCTAGAAGAGTGTGATGGGCTATGTCAAATGCCAGTGGAAGATCCAGCAACAAGAGATCCGAACATGCTCATTGGACTTAGTAATGTTTTAATACAGTGTTGGCAAACCTTTCAATAAGTTTTGCTCTGAGAGGGGCACCTGGGTGGCTCAGCCGGTTAAGGGTCCGGCTTCGGCTCAAGTCTTGATCTCACGGTTCGTGGGTTCAAGCCCCATGTTGAGCTCTGTGCTGACAGCTAGCTCAGAGCCTGGAGACTGCTTCAGATTCTGTATCTCTCTCTCTCTGACCCTCCCCTGATCGCACTGTCTCTCTCTGTCTCTCAAAAATAAATAAAAATCACTAGAACAAACTATCCTCAAATTCATATGGAACCACAAAAGACCCTGTTTAGCCAAAGTTATATTGAAGAAGAAAACCAAAACGGGAGGCATCACAATCCCAGACTTTAGCCTCTACTACAAAGCTGTCATCATCAAGACAGTATGGTATTGGCACAAAAACAGACACATAGACCAATGGAATAGAATAGAGAATCCAGAGCTGGGCCCACAAATGTACGGTCAATTAATTTTTGACAAAGCAGG